>NC_143582.1:111111756-111432892 GCF_048544385.1 Mastigoproctus giganteus | reverse complement strand
GTGGTAAAAACTATCCGACCACCCGTCCCACATATGGAGAAGTCGTGCTAGTCTGCAGTGAGCAGATCAAGGTGTATTCCCAATCAGTTGTGGTCCACCTTCTACTGCAGTGGTTTTAAACCAAGCCGGAGTACTATAAACTTTTTTTTCAGTTACCATAAAGCTCTCTATTTGAGATACTACACTAACAACCATTCGTGTCATCCTGAGTGCCAGGCCTCAGCAGTTGACTGATTTATTTACTTATTTGATTCACATTTTACTTATTTTTTATATATACTTGAATAATTAATTTATAATTAATAAACTGTGTTAATATACTAAATTTGTTGTTCTTATTCCAAAAACATTACTACAAAAGTAACAATATCAGGGAAAACAAATTTTTAGAGTACTTTTCACATCCTTTTAATTTTCAATTTTTCCTGATAGCAAAGAATGAGTACCGGCACCTATTTTTTTACAAAAGAAGCACTGGACATGGAATTGGATTTCCCTGCTTCCCAAAAAAAAGATATGACAAAGTAAGACCAATAAAAGTCTATCTTCTCAAAGGAGCAGTCAGTTCAAGTATCAACATTTAAAATTATGTAATGCAAAATGTACAATGGATGGTTTGTGCAGTAATGTTGATGAGCTAACAGACCTGTTGAGACAATATGACCCTGTTAGTGTATGCTTACAGGAAACTTACCTTAGCTCTAGAGTATCTCCTACGATAAGGAAGTATACTGTATATAGACTTAAGAGAAACACTATCACCTACTCCTGGGGGAGATACAATTCTTGTTAAATCATTTATACCCTCCAGAAATGTTAGAAATGGTGGTGTTATGCATCATCATCAGAATCACTTTAACACTGATCTAAATTTAACCTCCCCCCCCCCCCAATTTTTCGTTCACTTGTACGGAACTTAATAATATAACAGCTGAACTTCCACTTTGTATTTTAGATCTGAACAGCCACAACCCAGCATGCAGATCTCACCGTGATGCTAGAGGCAGAAAATTTGAATCTTTACTTGATGACTACCAACCCCCCCTTTGTTAAACACAGGAGCTCACACTTATATCCATCTGCTGACTAGTTCTTTTTCTGCTCTAGTTCTATCAATATGTTCACCTACCATCTATCCTAGTAGAGAATGGTCAGTGCTTAGTAAGCCACATGACAGCAATCACTTCTGCATTATCTGTAAAATAAACTCAAAATACACGTGCTCATTTCTCAAGCCACACCCTTTATGGAAGTCGCACCACCTGGAACTTCCATAAAGTAGACTGGGACAATTTACAAAGAATAACCAGTTTGATGAGCAGCTGAACCTCTCTTCCACTATAGAAGATGCAACTGCACGTAACACTAACTAAATATTGGCTGCTGCCACTGTGTCAATTCCAAAAACATAGTACATTAATGTTTTTGCAATCACTGGTGGAATAGGGACTGCCTTTTCCATAAATTCCCTACTGCTCAAGAAAGTCAAAGCTGAAGCGTGATGAGTCTGACAGAAAGCCAAATGGGAATCTTGGATAAATTTTGCCAATGCAATTAACAAAGACACAGATTCAAGGTTAATTTGGAAAAGAATTCAGGCTCTTAATAGCAAATATCAAATTCCCCCCACCGATCCTCTGCTGGAAGGGTAATGATTTGTCCACTTGTGCTGAGATAGCAGCACTTACTGAAGCTTTCTCTGTACTATCTACTACTTCATATGACACATTTTCAAGGTATAAAATCTTGTTCTGAGCAAGTCAAGATCACTTCGATAGGATACTACAACCTGTTTCTAAATCAACCATTTACTGCAGTAGCACTTAAACTCTTCTAGCAAAACTGCAAGCCTAGATGGCATTGCTACATCATGCTGCAACATCTGAATGAGAAAGCTTTAACCTCCCTATTGATCTTTTACAACCGGAACTTCAGAGAAAAGCACGTATCTATTATCCCGGTGTCATTCAATTGTTAACTTCCCCAAAACCAAGAAAAATCCCCCCCCCCCACTGTTATCAAATTGCTACAGGTCAGGCGCCTCCGTAGCCAGGTGGGAAGGAGCAGCAGTGCGTAGCACACGCTTCTTGATTAAACTGGGGTTCAAGCCCATCACCACCAAATACGGAGGATGCAGAAAGGTCAGGGAATGACCACTGCATATTCCTGGAGCAATATGACCTTAGTTGCTAATGCTCCTAAAAAAAAACCAAATAACAGCTACAGGTCAATCTCACCAGCTTCTTGGGAAAAATACTAGGAAAGGACTATACCTCATAGACTTGCATGGTTTCTAGGAAAAAAAACATCTTGATTAACCATCAATACGGCTTTCGAAATAACTGATCCACTTTAGACATGCATATCAAAGACGCGGGTAATATCCGCAGTGCATTGGTCAAGAGACAACATTTAGTAATGGTATTGCTAGACATTGAAAAAGCCTTTGATACTACATGGAGGTATGGAATTCTTAAAAACCTACATTATTTTGGTCTATCTTAGCTGGTTGGTGCAAGCATTACTTGCACCAACCGATACAAAACTTTCTTAAACTTGTCTTTTCAGGTTTGTTACCACACATCATTATCCTGCATATGTGTTAAGACGGTGTACCACAAGGATCTATTTTAAGTGCAGCATTTGCAGTCAGAATAAACTATATGAATCGGGATATTCGAAGCATACCTGTATGCAGATGAACTGACTATACCCTGTCACTCTTAGCATAGAGAGACAGCTTCAATTGGTGATAAATAAGCTTGGACCTTGCAAAATGAGGCATATACCATACTCAATATCTAAACAAAAATCTACAGCAATTCATTTCTGTAAGTGACGTGCACTACATCCTGACCCAGAACATCGAATTATGAATACTTATACCAGTGACTAATACCATCACTCTTCAGGATAACAAACTTAACTTTAAAGCTCACATAGCAAAACTCTGAACTCGCTGCCTAATAAAACTAAATATTCTTCAGTATCATGGAGGGCAGACAGACTTAATTTTACATCTCTGTAAAACATTAATTAGGTGAACTGGATTACAGATCTGTGGTATATGCCTCAGCAAGGAAAAGTGATTTGCAACAACTAAAGACCATTCAGCACAGTGCTCAGACAGCTGTTGGAACTTTTAAAACCTTCCCAGTGCAGTTTTGTACATTGAAGCTAATGATCCCCCATTGTCACTTAGAAGGCAAACCCTTATGTCTATATGCTGCAAAGATACAAAGCTTCTGCAATATACACTGATGGTTCAAAATCTCTTAACCATATTGGTGAAGCAGCTGTTTTTCCTTCCTCTACAGACAGTATTTCACTACCCCTGGAATGTGCCATACTGACAGCTGAGCTTTATGCACCCCAGCTATCCTTGTCAGAAATCTGCAGTCTTTCCTTATGTCAACCATAATTTATACAGACTTCCTAAGTGCATTCTCGGCTATAAGAAATGAAATCTCTTTCCGCCCAGTGTCAAAAGTCAAGAACAGGGTAAAGAAATAACACTGCTGGATATCACAGCATTCTGGAATTCCGGGAAATGAAACTGCAAAACAAACCACCTCTTACTGCAATCTCTTGCTCTAGTTCCCTATATATGAAGAGAACAGACTTGTAACAAAGTTCATCAAATTGAAACAACCAGAAAAATGGATTTATAGCTCTGCCGAAACAGATGAGAGGAAGTTATATTGTGCCATTTACGAATTGGAAACACCTCTCATATCTCCATTTTCTTACAGGTGAAAGTTCCCCCTCAGTGTGCTTCATGTAAGACCCTGCTCACTGTGAAACATTTCTTGCATATTTCAGAACCTTTCAAATCTACAGGACATTCCAACTCTAAGGAAAACAGCAAATCTTGCAGAGCTTTTTATCTTCCTCACTCAATCTTTTTCACTGCATCCAATTAACACCAATGAGCAGCTAATCATTGTATAAGCAAGTGAATCATCAAAAGATATTTAGACCTTAGCTGCCCTTGTGTAGTTAAACTCCTCCAATCAACAACCAACCACATTTCCCCTCCTCTTTTTTTCTTTGATAATCAGTAATGATAAACAAGTTTATACTATGAATTTTAATTCTCAAATTTTACATTTTTATCTAATTATTAAACATTTAAATATTAATCATAAATAAAATCAACAGAATTATAAGAATATGTATCCAAAAGTTAAATTTAAATGAAATAAATTATATAGAGCATTTTTTATTCAAACAAGTGGTTTTACAAGCTTTCATTGATGCAAATGTTGAAATAATATCATGCATATTAATTCCATATAAAATGATTTTCGATAGAAATTAATGCAAAATTAGTTAATCGGGTCAAAATTTAATTTATGATGCTTATCCATGGATTAACTCCAGAGACTCGCATCTGTTGAGTATGGGCTTGGTACACCCACGGTCCTGAGCTGGATCTCATCATTCTCTTTCTTGATGATTCCCATCTACTTCTCTCTCTCTCTCCACGATCGCTGTGTTCTGAATCTGAGGAACTGGTTGCTTTCATGTTCGGAGATTCGATCTTGGAGCCTCCTGTCAGATTCCCCAACATGATAAGAGCAATCTGTTCCGCAGATTCAGAACATTCAGCAATCGTGGAGCACTTCTGGTCTTTCCAGCACAACCTCGATCCAGGCTGCGACTTTCAAATTATCAGCCAATCCTGACACTACCATCACCCCATCTGGTTGGAATCACTACATATTTCCTGTTGTCGAGGTGCATTTAACTGAAATGAAGGAGGATTCATACACCCCATCATGGAAGCAGTTATCCTCCAGAATGATAAGCGTTGTCACACGCTTCATACTCAAGCACTAGGTTTACAACCACAAGCCTCCATTTCCAACTGATTGTTAAGGTGGAAACACTTCACGGGACTCTTGTCATGTCACTGTTCAGTGTAAACTGTCAAATCGTACGTGGAAGAAGCATCACTATGACGTAGGGCGACCAGATTAAACATTTGATCTCGGGGTACCCATGCTTATGTTTGCGGTCTTCATTCCTCGTTTTGGGTTACTATATCTTGCATTGTATCTTTAAAAAAACGAACGATTTTAATAACAAATATGTTATTTCTATATTTTGTTGATTTTTACAAGTTCATGGAATGCAAAATTAGTTATATTTTAATAAAAGTAACTCAATTATACCCTGTGCTTTAATCAGGAAAATTTTATTGCAAAAGTTATTATTAGCTATATAGTGCAAGTAAGCCTGAGGCTTATGCCAGCCAAAAAAAAATTCCTGACTTACCCTAAGAGGAAGAGAGAGAGAGAGAGAGAGAGACAAATATAGAAGGGAATCACCAAGAAAGAGAATGATGATATCCAGGTCAGGACCCTGGGTGTTTGCCAAGTCCATTCTCACCAGATGTGAGCCCCTGGGAGTTATAAACACTAAAGGAAATTTTTATAAAAATTAACATCAAATATTTTACATAATTGTTTACAATACATATTTAATAAACTTGATCTTTTTTATTAAAAAGAAAATATTTACCTTGCAATACTTTTCATTTGAGCTTATTTTCTTTAACAGTTTTTCATTTTTTTAGTGCGTAAAATTCTGTGCATGTCATATTGTGATTGGTTTTCACCAACAGTTCTCCTTCAACATTCTTTAGGTCTAATTTATTTCTATCCTTTTTCCATGCATTAAACATTGAGCTAAATACTCGTTCACTTATTCCATTTGAGTGAGTCAAAGCAAAAACGAAAATATTTTTTTCTGTACTTGGTATGCATTTAAAAATTTTATCCAAATATCTGTGGTATTTTTGAGGTCCTTTGTCTCAATATTTTTATGGAATGATTTCAACAGTACATACAGCAAATCGATATTGATATTTGGAATTTTAAATTAAAAAAAGAAGTTTGTTGCCTTGAGCCTTAAAACAATACAATGCAATAAAAAAGAAGTCAAGTAGAATGTAAAAGGTTACAAAGTAAGCAAAATATTTTATAATCTTCTTTGTAAATAGGATAGAATGTCATGTTTTGGTCTTTAAGGGTGCATTCAACAACAACTTTATCGACAATTAATTATATCTTCCTAAATAATCATCCAAACACGGTGTTTTATGATTTCTGCTTTTTTCAAATTTTTAAAAAGGGGTATCTTGTAAATTTATTATAATTCCAAAAAGGGAATTATAATATACGCCAAAATTAGGTACGTCTGGCAACCCTACTTTAACATATGTGTTTTGCTTCAGCTTTCATCTTTGATGAACGCTGACGCGAAATGAAATACCACAGATCATACTCTTCAGATTATGAATAAGATTTAGAAAATGCATGTTCTTTTCTTATAGCCGAAAAAACCAAAGTATGCAACGGATATAAACCGTCTGGAACTAAACTGGAAGAGAGGACAGAAAAGGACGAATTCCATCATTTACTGCAGGACTTAGAAAAACAGGTCACTGTTGAAAAAAAGGCGTGAATTAGGGTTGAATTTGAAAGTGTCTGCAATTCTACCCAGACACGATACTACTATCGTGTCTGGGTAGAATTGCAGACACTTTCAAATTCAACCCTAGGGAGTATATGACGAGAGCCCTGTTGATCAATTCGGCCCTGGAAGGATTGTGCAAGGCTCAAGGGTTAGAATTTTTTTCAGCCTGGTCTGTACTTGTTAACAGAAGAGACTGCTTTTACAGGGATGGGATACACTTAAATAGAAAGGGTGCAAGAATGTTTGCTGATGCTATCGAGGCAGTGTTAGGTGGGTCGGAAAACTGCTAGATTGGGGGATACAAGGACTAATAGATTAACAGTAGCCACTGGCAGAGGTGAAAGTGATTCTTGCACTGCTTCTATTGCAATGAGCCGCAGCCTGGAAAATAAGATGCAGGATATTTCAGAGACTGCTGGGAATCATTGGCGTACAAATAAACACAGGTTGTGATAGGGTAGCTAAGAAAAAGAACAGGTTCATGTATACTTGCGTGTACACCAATGCTAGGAGTTTGGTAAATAAATTTGATCAGTTTGAGGTATTGCTCAAAGGTGGATATTGTTGGGATTTCAGAGAGGTGGTGTCACACAGATATAAGGAATGCAGAACTGGAATTTGGGGAGTACAATGTCTACAGAAAGGATAGACAGGGTAGGAAGGGAGGAGGGGTTATGCTATTAGTTAAGAAATACATAAAGTCCAAGGAAGTGAAGCCAGTCGACATTGCTGGACAGTGCAGTGTCGAGTCAGTTTGGTGTAACAAGCATTGGGAGAACAAAATTGAGAGTAGGAGTGTGCTATAGGTCTAATGATTCCGATGAGTATAATAAGAAACTGTACGGGGAAATAGGGTGGGCCAGCAAATCAGAGAGTCTTATAATGGGGGATTTTAATTTCCCAGATATTGACTGGAATTTGGGGGCTGGTCAATCACACACTAGGAAGGCTTTTGTGGATTTATTGGATGATTGTTTTCCACATCAGCATGTTAGGGAGGCAACTAGAGGCAGAAATACTCTTGATTTGATTACAGTAGTGATTTTTCATGCATTAAGAAACTGCAGGTAAATGAACCACTAGATGACAGTGATCACAGTGTACTGGAGTGGGATTAACTCAAAGAGGTAACTACCATTAGGGGTACAGGGAAGGATTATTGCTTTCGTAAAGGCAACTATGATGGACTGAGACAGTATTTAAATTCTATATAGTGGGACCAACTGATGATGTTACCAACAGCAAATTCAAAATGGAAAGCATTCAAAGAACTTATCTTGGAAGCTACTAGGCTTTACATACCAAGTAAGAAATAGTGTTCAAGGTTTAGACCTAAGTGGAAGTCAGATGAACTAATGAGACATATGGCAGAGAAGAAAAATGCATGGGATACATACAAATTAACACGTCACACAGAAGCCTATGATAGATACAAGTTGATCTATAACCAAGTTACAAAGGAGGTTAGGCAGGCGAAGGCAGATTACGAGAAATCATTGGCAAGGGATGCAAAGAAAAACAGCAAAGAGTTCTTTACTTATGTAAACTAGAAGGCAGGGGATGAATCAGATTGGTCCACTTGATATCGATAGGTCAGCTGTTCATGATCCTGCCCAGGTAGCTAAAAAACTGAATGAATATTTTGCATCGACATTCACACATGAGGAGTTATTCAGCGAGGGGAATGCCAGAGGCGTATTCAATTCTGGCAGCAAGCTAGAGAATCTTGTAATAACTGAGAGCAAAGTGGAGGAGAAATTGTTGAAGATAAATACAAGAAAGGCACCTGGGGTGGATGGGATCTATCCAGTTATATTAAAGGAGGCAGCAAAGGAAGTAAGCAAACCCTTAGCCATAATTATGAGAGCTTCCTTGGACTTGGGAGGTACCCATATAGACGGGAAATGTGCAAATGTGACCCCAATTCACAAAGGAGGATCAAAGGGCGACACAAGTAATTATAGACCTGTTAGTTTAACTTCTGTTCCTGGAAAATTAATGGAGGCACTGGTTAAAGAAGCACTGCAGGATAATCTAGACATGACTTCAGTTATAGCTCAGACACAGCATGGTTTTGTTAAGGGGAAGTCTAGCCTGACCAATTTGATTGGATACTATGATGCAGTCACAAAGGAACTGGATGCAGGGAATAACTGATGTTATAAACTTGGATCTTAGAAAGGCGCTTGATACTGTTGCACATGGAAGACTGCTGCACAAATTGGAGCAGTGTGGCATTGGAGGCAAGTTGCTGCTATGGATAAAGGGGTGGTTGAGGGGGAGAAGACAGGGAGTAGTAATCAATGGACACTGCTCATCGTGGACTAACGTTATTAGTGGAATCCTTCAGCGTTCAGTATTCGGTCCATTATTGTTTTCTGTATTTATAAATGATATTGATGATGGTATATCAAGCTTAATGTCCAAGTTTGCAGACGATACGAAGGTTGGCAGGGTTGTCAAGGACACTACTGACACTACGCTACTGCAACAGGATCTGGAAAGGTTGAGCAGATGAGCTGAGAGGTGGCAAATGAAGTTTAACATTGACAAATGTAAAGTACTACATATGGGAAAGAGCAACGTATCAACTCTGTGGTACTACACTGACAGTGGTAGAGAATAAGAGGGACCTGGGTGTGGTTGTGCAGGCAGATATGAAGTTTTCTGAGCAGTGCAGACGGGCTGCAAGAGTAGCTCATGGTGTATTTTCGATGATATATAGGAATTTTTCTAGCAGGGATAAGGAGATGATTATTCCATTGTATAAGGCAATGGTCAGACCACGCCTAGAGTACTGTATACAGGTTTGGAGGCCTCATTTCAAGAAGGATGTAGAGATGCTGGAACGAGTACAGAGAAGGGCAACGAGATTAATGAATGGAACAAAGGGGTGCTCTTACGAAGAAAGGCTTAAGTTTTGCAAATTACAGTGTCTGGAGACTAGGCACCGGCAAGGTGATCTGATAGAGGTGTATAAAGCCTTGAATGGTTTGAGCATGCTCAATGCTGATGGGATTCTTCCTCTTGCTCAATATAATCACCTGAGATGGCATAAATTCAAATTGAGAAAAGACAGACGTAAGGAAATTTGCCTTTAGCCAGCGGGTGGTTGGTTGGTGGAATAGACTTCCAACCCTTGCCGTGGAAGTTGATAGCCTAAATAAGTTTAAGGCTCAGCTGGACAGGTATTTCGAACGAACAGAGAGGTGAAGTGGAAATGGTTATTTTTTATTTATTTGTTTTTTTTTTTTTTTTTTTTGGCTGATGCTGCATAAGCTTGCTTTCTTGAATCAAATGCCTCTATTAATGCTAAATGCTAATGCTAATCGTTTTCAGATGTACTTACAGATGAATAAAGAATTTCCTTTACAATCTAATTAAGGATGACATTCGAGTGCAATATGCAATTTTCGAAATTCAGTTAGGAAATGCTGTAAGGTTTTTAAATTAAATTTAATAACGACAAAAAACTACTTTTCAAAACTTAAAAATTGAACATGTAAGAAATTGTTATTAGTTGTACAAATTGAAATGATCGACTTGTTCATTCTCTAAATTTGATAATTTTAATACTGCTGCTCTAGTTTCTTCCTTTGGTCATTTTTATTTTCCCTATGACTGGATATTTGCGGTGACTATACCGAGTGGCTGGTCGAAGTGGAGAATGGCATGGGAAAATGCCCTTGGTGTTATTTGTTTTCGGATATTCTTACTTGTGCCCTCAAAACAGATTATTAACTTGAAATTTATTTTTCTATTAGCATTTCCTCCAATTACTTCTTGTCACGCAGTGATACCTAATGAAATTTCTCAGCTGAAAACTTTCTTTTTTTTATGTAAACTCCAAACACAAGAGGTATTAGAACCTATAATACTTAGTATCGTACTTGGGTTGGAAGTTGAGAAGACAAAAGATATTTGTTGACATTGGACTTGAACTTCTGTAGTCTGTATGAATAAACGAGGAAGAAGAAAAGTTGGTTCTGTGAGTTTGAAGTTGGACAGTAAATGGATGTTGGCTGGTGGCTGCACTTGTTCTGACTGTTTTGAAAAATAGAGCGGGAATTATAGAAGCCAATTCAGAAGAACAGTGCCCATGGAAATATCTGTAGAAGAGGCATGCAGCAGAAACAGTACATCTATGAAGCAGCGAGTGGAGAGACTCTTTTAGAGATGAATCATTAATTAACCTAACTGCCCTCTTCTGAATGGAATAAAGAAGCCTGGGAGAGGTTTTGGGGGCACACCCCAGATGTGGGAACAATATTCCATGTTAGGATGGATTTGCGATTTATAAAGAGTGAGCAGCTGTTTGGAAGAAAAGTAACGCCGAGAGCGAAAGAGAAAACCAAGTTTTTTAGATCCAGAGGAAGCAACATTTGTAATATGCTTGCCAAGAAAGATTAAAAGTCAGGGTAATCCCCAAAAGAGATATATCATTTTGCTTAGAAATCGGAGTGTCACTAAAGGTAAGCATAGGAGCAGAAGAATCCTTTTTTCGAGATATAAGAGAAGACTGAGTTTAGAAGGGTTGAAATCGACTAAGTTCTCTTTGCCCCCATGGGAGAGTTACCTGAAGATTGGCATTTAAGGAATTGGTTGCAGATTTTCAACCCTTCTGATTGAGCAGGGCAAGGTTTCTCAAAATGGAAAGTGGAATGCAATGTGCTGTCATCGGCTAAACTATGGATAGGATATCTAGTCAATGGAAGAAGGTCATTAATATACAAGAGGAAACGAGTGGGGGGAAAAAGTGAAACTTGGGGGACACCGGCATTAGTGGAGAAGTTAAAGACAGAGAGCCATCGATGAGCGATTGGAGAGAAAAGTGGATAACTAATTACAAAAAACAGTTGGCAAACCTGAAGATGGAAGCTTGTTTAGAAGACCTTTATGCCAAACATGATCGAAAGCCTTTGAGATGTCGAAAGAGCAACTACTTGTGTTTCACCGAACTTTTCCATTGCATTAGTCCATAAAAGGGCAACATAAGCCAGAATATCACAAGTGGATCGCCACTGACGGGAATCCATCTTGGAGATCATTGATCACGGAAGGTTTCTAGGTAGTTTAAGAGTTGGCAGTTAATTGATTTTTGCATTACTTTAGAAAAAGTAAAAGTAATTGCAATGGGACAATAATTGGATGAGAGGGATTTATCACCCTTTTTAGGAACTGGCTGGATATGAGCAAATTTCCAAGCAGAAGGAAAAACACCTTTGTAATAAGAAAGTGAAAAAGGGTGGCAAAGAATAGGAGTAAGTTCAGGAACAAAGGTTTTGAGAACAAGTGGAGAAATACCCTCAGGAACTGGAGCTTTCTTAGTATCAAGATTCATCAAAATCCTGACATCCTTTTGACGGAAGACCACAGGAGGCATTGAATGGAGCATGTAGGGAATGGTGGGAGGTGTTTTACCAAGATCATTAATACATGTGTTGGAGGAATAATAGGATGCTACAGGTCAGCTTTATCCTTGGCTGAAGTGACAACAGAACCATCGGGTTTGGACATGTGGGAACAGAGATGGGCAAACGTTGCGGCCAATAGCTTTGCCAAGAAACCAGAATGTTCGGCTACCATTACGGCAAGAAGCAAGTTTTCTACTCAGCCTGTTCAAACTCTAGTTTACACTGATTAATAACAGCTTTAAAATTGTTGCGAGCTTTGGTGTAGGCAGAAAATGAAACTGATGAATTAGAAACAAGCCAATTACGATATGCAACTTTCTTCTCTTGAACAGCCTTAGCATATTTATTGAAAAACCAAAATTTAGATAAAGGACGAGATTTTAAAGTGAAGTGTGGAATAAAGGATTTCATTCCTACAAGAATAATTTCACTGACACGATCTGAGCAATGTTGACATCAGAAGTTTTGAAACAGTAATCTGACCAAGGAAAAGAAAAGAAATCTCGCAGGTCATCCCATTTTGCATTCTTGAAATGCCAAACAACACGAGGTTGGGAAAGCCATGACATAAAGGCTCCATTAGAGAAGAGACAATCAACAAGTTTTGATCTGAAGTGCTTAAAGGACCTCTCACACTGACCGTGTACTTAGAAGGGTTGTTTGTGAGAAACAGATCAGGCGTGTTGGCTGTATGATTAGGATTGTACGGTATTCTTGTAGGTAAATGAACAATCTGTGCAAAGTCATTAGTAATTGAAAAAGCCTCAGCATCTCGACAAACTGGGTCGGTGTGAGTAGAAAACGGAAGCCAGCTGGAGTTGTGAACATAAAAATCACCAAGGAAAATTACATCACTGTTAGGAAAGCTGGACTGGAGAAAGTCAAGTTGCAAAGAGAGGACGTCGAGCTTCAAGTGATTAGTGGAGTTGGGAGAACGGTAGAGATAACAGAAGAATTTGACACAATGAGGTAGACAGATTTTAAGCCAGAGAAGATCGAAGAGAGAAGATGTCAAATTGCCAAGTCTCTGACAGGAATATAAGAATGGACATATGCACAAGTACCATCTTTGAGGCAAATGAAATCGTACAACGAATAATTTGGGCATCTGAGATGAGCAGTAGTTGATTAAACCAATAACTGATATTCTGTCATAAAAAGTACTTGGGGTTCGGCAGGCTGACAGTGGAAATGGACATCATTGAGATTAGAATTGAGACCACATATATTTAAAATGAATTAGGAAGTGTTTGGGAGGTTTAGATCTTTTCGCAGATAAGCTTGCTCTATTAGTTCGACAATTCATGGTATACATATTCAATAGTAAGAAAAAGTGAGTTTGACATGCTGTATGAAGTAATGAAATTTTTGGATATGGCGTACACATGGTAAGAATATACCCAGATCCTTGACATAACGTGGCCTCGAAAATGCTCCCCGCATACACACTGTTCGGACTCCCTCCAGTCACTATCTGGCAAAGTAGAGGTAGCAAGATTATACACTAGCTGATCCGGAAGCCTCCTAAAGAGTTACCAATAGGTTCGGTCCTGTGTACTAACCAGCGGCCAGCCTGCGAATACCGTTTTAGAGCTGTACCCTCGAAATGTAAGGAATATTGGATCTCGCCACAATGTTCATCCTAACTTCAAATCAATCATATTTGGCATGATGGAAGAGGTGGGGAAGGTTTGACTGGAACTTGGCTGTAGAGACTAAACATGGGTTCCACTACTTCACGCCTCCAATAAGCAAAGTGGTGGTATCGCACCGGTTGTTGAGAGTCATTTACCCCTAGTGCCCGTTAACAGAGAGGTGGCATTCCTCCATGTGGTGTGGGCGCCACCCCTCGACCCCTGCTTATGTTGGTTTACGCCTGGGTGGTCACCCACCATGTACTTGTATGGGGGTTATACCCAGGATATCTAACAGTCCCACCATCGTGAAGGTGCAAGCAGAGGATTTGGCTGTCACAGACAGGACTTCGCCGAAATTGGGTCCACTTGACCCGAATATCAGTTCCATCAGCGTTTTAGACTCCCAGGTAGCAAGTACAGCTTGTCTGGCATATCTGAATGTCTGTGACACCCTCAAGGACCAAACGTGATTCGGTCTTCAAGCCCAACGTTTTACCTTGCGAATGCAGCCAATGACAACGGTGTCTGCGAGCAATAAACTAAATGGGAAATACAGCCCTGTAAAAATTCAGAAACGGGTATCCCCTTTCAAAATGGTGGCAAAGAGAGATAGGGGGAAAGCAGTGATTGACGGGTTGACTCTGGCCATTCACTGCGTTACCCCTTCTCTTTTTGCCCGGCAAATGTCAAGTGACACGTAGATGGCATGTGGTAGAGCAACAAATATGGCTACTAAGAACAAAGGATAAATACAATAATTTCAAGAGGAGTGGGATCACCTCATAAATTGAATTATATTTTCTAAACGACCCAACATTTTTTTCAAACTGATATTTTGCAGGAACAAATAACCCAACACAACAGACATCTGCACTCAACCAAGGGAAACCAAAAAGTAAATCACAAGCAATCGAATATGCAAATAGGGGGATGTTTTTTTTTTTCTGGGCCCTGCCCCCGGACCGCCGTTACACATATTATTCAGCCTTTTCCAAAACCAAACAACTATTTTTGTTTTTAATTATGCATCCAAATAATCGACTAATCAAATAATAATGGCACTGTTGGTCGGACAACTTGAGTAGTCGAGACCTGCTAATTCAAATTGGTCTCGACGACTAAAGTTGTCTGACCAAGTATCTATTAAAGTTTCGAGACCAGGACCTCCACATATTTTTTTTACTCTGTCGTAACATCACATGACATTTCAAACAGCCAGCGAAGTTCATAACCTTAATAAATGTAATGTGGATAACATCTGGCCAACAGTGCATTGTCACCCATGCCAGATGTTTCCATATGTTAAGAAGATCACGTGACACTGGGCGGAGTCAGCACCCGTCAATCAGCCGTATCGCTAGCAGTCTGGAAGGAGTTCCCGATACTGAATCTTGCCCTATATGGTAATAGCTCCTCCGCATTTGATGTTAGACATGTTTACGTGTAAAGTCCCGTGAAGTGATAGGAGTGTGTTTCTGCCCTTACCTACACCCGTGTCACATGTTATCTTGTGAATACAAGATAACATGTGATCAAGATATCTTGTGAATACAAGATAACACGGGATTGAGATTAACAACTTTGCTTTTGAAATTTTATCAGTCTTTGTGATTTAACATAACCAAACATAACTTAAATAGAGGTATAGGTGTAAAAATAAACTGTTGACGATAGAAAAAAATATATATACAGTATATATTCTGTATAGTTTTTCAAGGGGAAAATATCCATTTTAATTCCAAAGAAGTAATATAACCAGAATAAAATCGAATTGTCTAGTTCTCGATATTCACAAATTACAGCTTTTGAGTTAAAAATAACATAATCATTGCAGATAAACTTGATAAGACTTCAAGCACACACAATGGTTTAATTTTCAGCTTTTCAAGAACAGATGGTATTTAGGAGGGAAAAAAACTTTAAGAATACAGATTTTATTTTCAGGTCTCAACAACAGATGGAAATAGCAAGGAGTAACTATCTTACAGGAAAGAAAGATTTTTATCCCGCACACAAGGTGCCATGTCTGGGATGCGGCGGTTCCCCACAACACAAACACTCCAAAATATACCTTCCCAATTAACACCCACAATGCATTGCCACAAAACGTTAAAATATTTACAAAAATTCACTATCGTCACAATCGATACATTCAAAGATTACATCTAACCTTAAGCTATCGGGGGAATCCGCACACAAAGCATAAATAAATAAATTGAAAGTTATAATTCTGAAATTACCACCAACGCCATCTATTGAGAGAAAAACAAATGCCAAAAAAATATAAACCGAAATTTTCCTCCACCCATTCGCAAAGGATTCTGGGCCAAATCGGTTCATACCTACTGGTATTACTACATACAAATATGTATTTAATTTAATATATGTGTGTTTTCCAATTAATATTAAACTTGTCATTATTTATTCTGTCTCCATTTCGCTTTGTGTCGTGCAATTATCCATAATAATAATGAATCCAGAGTGCACAGGTCTCTTTAATCATACATTTGTTCAGTTAATGATTCATATAAAATTTTGTCGTAAGTTACTGCAGAGTATACATCTCTCTGTCCTAGTTTCTTTGAGTAACTTCTTGTCTATAATTTCATCATCTGTAACAGGTTCCTGACTGATTTTTTTAAAAGCACGTGTTGCTTATAAAACATTTCTAGATTGGAATTTTCAGAGAAACTCACGCCCTCGTGGTTCACACAGTTGGTAGAATCGCCGCCCTCGGCACACCGGGTGGAAAAGACTTGAGTTCGAATCCCGTCGATAACGGGAGGAATTTTTATGGGTCTTTTACACATGGTTGAGTTAGTTGGTTTCAGGCGAGGTTAGCATGGCTTTTTCTCCCGGAAACTCCGGTTTTTCCAGAAACCCGACCTCAGAACACGCAATTTACAAGACAATATACATGGGGAAACATGGCCTTAGTCGCTGATGCTCCTAAAAACCAAATAACAATCATTGGCTCACTTGATAATGCACAGCTTTATCAAGTAGCAGAGGATTCCTCTGCTCACTATCTATTTGCGCTATTCAAATTATTATTGGTAACCGCACACAAGGTGCCAAGTAACGGTTTCAGTAATCTAACTGACGCATCTCATTAATCAGATTATTGCGTTTGCGTATTTATCGCTTCAGATGGCTTAATATCATCTAGTACGTATTTAGAAGCAAAACTAAAGAAGGTATGATAGTGCAGAATTTTTTTTTTTTTCTTCTGAATGCAGAGAGAGAGAGAGAGAGAATGGAAATTTAATTATGAATCGGATATCCATGTTAATTATCAGCAGTTTACCACACAATTCAAAGTATTTCATCTAATCTAAAAGCCTAATATAGCATACTCAAAAAAAGCTAGGCGGTTTTAGGTGATTATCTAGCTATGGAAATGTTATACAGGGGTGTTTTATACTTCTTACTTATTATTATTTTCGTTCGGACTTCTTTGGACGACACATCTGTATGGCGGGACGTTTTCCTTCCTTAGTCACTTGTTCTGTCATAACCCCAGTATACTCATGTGACTGTCTAGTGGGTTTTTTATATTAGGACAATGGTCTCGGCCCTCGGTAACCCTATTCAACGGAAGGGAATAGGGACTGCAGCTTCGACCAGGGCGTTGTGATAATACTCAAACTCTTTCCAATTATAGGTAGAAATTCGAGTACCCGCGGTAACAGTTCTATTCAAATCCTGAATCTAATCTAATCCTGAATATCTACTGCTCGTCGTGTGAATAGAGGATAGGTCTGAGGCATATTTTTAAACAAAACATAGTTTAATACAATCTACTATAGAACTAATACATGTATAATAACTACTGCCCTAGTGGCAATGACAAGCAAATCCTAAATCATTTGGTTACAATAGTATAAACTGATTTTATGGAAGTATTTAAAAGTTCTTAGCATTATTGATATTTTGGAAATTAATGGGCTCTTCACATAGGTGTTCTTCGTGTGGATACTTCATCTCAGGCAAGAACTGGCATATGACATAATGGTTGTACAAACATGATGGGGGGTCAATACTAAAATATCGCGCAAAAAGATGTGTTTTAACTTATTGTACACTATTTTATCTATCGTTAATTGCGATAGACGACAATATAAATGGTGCGCTATTTAAGATAGCAGCATTAGGATATTCTATACTTAACAATACCATCATAATAAATCATACTGGTTACATTCAGTGTCAAAAGAAGTAATGGGAGTTATTACTAAAATGTCGCGCTATTTAGGATAGCACACAAAATAGGTTTTACCCTGTGACACATCATGTTACCAATAGTAAATTATGATAGACTGAAATACTATGTAGTAAGCTATTTAAGATAGCAGCAATTAGGGTATTCTACAATTTATCAATGCTAACATAATTAATTATATTACTGAGGAGTAAGGTTTATGTATAGCTGTTGGGATAACTTACCTAAATAAGGATGACTCATTCTACGGGGGGCGGAACTCGGCGAGGGGATTCTGTGCTTTCGCAGTCTTCCTTCAGATTCTGCTATCTTCGCTCGCTCATTCTGTATCTTCTGGCGCTGTTCTTCAAGCTTCTCTCTGTACAGTCATTCTGTAACGTAATTCCCGTTTCCAAAAACTTACTGTATTTTCTCACTCTCTATCATACAGACTAACTAACCGACTGCTTCTACCAAAAACCACCACAAAACCACTGTCGTCTCTCCTTTTCGCTCTGTTGTCCACCGGGTATATCCTTCCTTATCGCGTGAACTTTCACCTCCTCCGAGCTTTGTCACGGGTGGGACACTTTACTCACGCGGTTGACATCGGACAGCTGAACAGTGTTTGTCAGAGAGCGAAAGTTCGTATTTTCCTGGACTTGTGAACTTACTTCTGCGTGTAGCGACCGTTATCTTGAGCTAAGAAAAATAATGGCAAGGGGAATTTGTAACTGTGGAAGCAACTGGTTCGGATAAGAGTCTCACTAGCGAATTTAACCATCCTATATTTGTCAGGAAACAGATAGCGGTTAGTCATGTACGATTGGCACTTATATCCTCCGCTGAAACGGCCAAAACAACTCCCTAGCAAGAAGGGGCACAGCAAAGGGGGGGAGGGAAATGCATGGGAAATATCTGTAAATTAATATGAAAAATTGGGCATTTTACACTCCTCGCCACTACCGCTGAGAATTTCAGTCGGGGTACACAACTAAGACTGAAATTCTCGACGTCCCTACTGGGGCTTTGACCTTTTGTTGGGGGGGGGGGGGCAACATAAACATTCCTCCTCTTACAGTGTAAAAAAAAAACTTAATTACTAACATATTATCTAGATATAATAAACTAAAATACAAGACAAACAAAACAAAGCGTATAGCACTTAGTTCACTGTGTGAACTTAATGTATTCACGCTTCTCAATGCTGTTCCCTCTCCACATGGAGGCCATTTGTCTGCACTTGTCTATTGAGAAATTGTTTTTTTTTTTTTTTTTTTTCACCACTAAAGTCCGTGGTTCAGTTAACAGTTTCCCTGGTTTAAATAAGTGAGCATTTTGAAGCACAACAGAAAACAGATCTGGACTTCCAGGCTGAGGTTGTCAGGCAGTAAAAGAAAAGTTCTTCTGTAGTCCATGATTCGGTGAGGTTATTCTTCAGCAGGCTGGAGAGACACAAAAAGAGCTTATCCCTCCGAGGAATGTTCTGGGCACTGCTTTTGTTCATAGTCCTTACTTGGCTCACAGGCACGACATAAAACATAAACAATCACACAATTAGTAACTGTCCTCAGGTCATGGACACAAAGCATCTGAAGTTAATTAACAAGTACATTGTAATTGTATACATGTAACTAAACATCACAATAATATAAACATGAACTAATAACTAAAATGGATCATTGCAACATACATAAAAGAAATATCATATATGTAAGGTTGTGCAAGAATACTAAAGTTAGGTCTATTTTTGACTATTGTAGACATTAGCAGTATCCTTACACAGAAATGAATGGAATTGCAATCTCTTCTGTCTCCACGCTTCATGTTTTTTTTTTTCTTATGTTTGGTCTAGTCTTCCTTGGCTGTTACCACACGGCCTGGTGGTAAACCACTTTCACTATTCAGTTCTCAGGAAGAGCTTTTCTTGCCTTTACTAGGCCGATGAATTCCAGCCACTGGGTGCAAAGGTTCACTGTGCGGACTGCACAGTGGTCTGCCGGGTGGTTCCAGGGACAATGAAAGGGATTGTTTCTTGCATCAGGCAAGAATTCTGGATTGGGACAGGAGAAGACTTTAACATCCACCACAGTCCGGAAGGGAAGGGTCTTTTCCAGGCTTCGTGCCTTTCTTTCTCCTATAGCTATCACTGTTTGGTATGGCTTTGTAAGGATGCTTAACCATGATCCGAAATACCGAGACGCAAATGCTCCTGCCTTTGGGGTTGATGCAATATACTGATGGTCCCAACTTACTAGGGCAATCTCCTCTACTTTGAGTGCACTTTCTTGGTTCCTGGCAAAGAGAAAATCAATGACGATCCACTTCGAGAAAGGAGGAGGTGATCCAAGGGGGCGTGTCGTTGGTGACCGGGGAAGGGCAGGTGTGCTCCAGGTTGGGTGGAAAAAACGATCCACCATCCCAAGTCCACATTTAGAAACCTGCACCTCACCTTTCCAATTTAGGAAACTTTCCATGCCATGGTTCTCATAGTGGCAGGGAAAACGCATCTCCAGGGCTGCCTTGTATTTCCTCCTCATGGGTTGAGTCCGCCTTACTTCCTTTTGTTTCCGCTCTCGCTGGCCAAGCTGCTGTGGGGTTAGAATCAGCTCAGCTCTGGAGGACTCCTGACAAGGACTTATTGGTTGATTAGGCGCTGGGATCTCCATTTTTGTGGGGGTCGCACTCTGTATCCAACGTAAAGGTGCTAGAAGGAAGATCAGCATTCTAGCGATGAGGCATCATATAGACTTGTGAAACACCACCATCGTGACTATGAGCAAGGGGGCGATTAAATAAAACTAGTTAGTGAAGAAATACTTTTATTCCTGCTTTCCTTCCATTCCTCTCTTCTATACTAAAGATTCGCTCCACTTAAACATGCCATGCATGGAAAAATAATAAGATCCTCATCAGAAAAAAAAAATCTTAGAAATCGTTCTCTTATTTTGAAAATAGCCCTTGATTCTCCTGATTAGCACAATGTTTCATTTATCAGCAGTCTGGATTTTTGAAGGCATGAACATGAGTACACTACTTCAGCAATCTTGTTTCTGTTTTTTTTTTTTTTTTTTATTTATTTTTTTTTAAATAGTCAATATTACCTATGTGTTTGTTCTATATTGACCTTCTTACATTAATGCAATATCACTCACTACCATACTTTTATAAATGATGACGTTCTCATTAGTAGGTAAACTTTATTCAAAAGAAATTATTGACGGAATTAGAATTCTGATTAATATTGTTTTGAGGATTTCTTTCCACAGTGAAGTTTTTTTTTTTTTTTTTCTTTTTTTTTCAAATATTATTTATATAGATATGTAGTACAAGAAGATGGATCCCAAGTCTAGATCTTGTAGTTCAGAAGTTAACCTCCTATTCACTTACATTTTTTTTTTTTTCCTCTTCTGGAAAATGATAAAAACAACTAGTAACTGGGTGGAACCAGCCGTTCCCAGGACAATTGCTTCACCTTGTCCCCAAAAGAAAAAGACCAAATATGATTTTTTTTTTTTTTTGAATCCATATGCTTGAACTTAAATTTTTGCTATGCAGTCAGAGAGAGAAAACACAAAGGGACTAGGGGCTTACTGGCCATGCCCTAGACTAAATGCATCCTTCCTCTCTGCATTATTTTATAAATTCCAGATATATTTGTGTGAGAAGTATTTCCTTTAATGGTATTAGCTCAATGATTGTAGAATTCTGGTACTAAATCACTGGTTTTTTTTTCCTCAAGATTCATTAAAGTGATTCGTGCTTCTGCGTGAGATTTATAAAGATAAAATGAATTCTATTGTCCTACTTGTGCCATTTCATAACCTGTACTTGTTTAGCCAACCATTTATCCGGCTGGTGATAAAACATATTGCCAGAATCCAACGAAACTGATCAATTTCTTCACCTCTGTGGTCATTCATGTTCTTTGATCCTTTTCTTACCATAACTTCGCTTATCTCCTCTCTCTCTTTTTTTTCACATTGGTACAGGAAGATGATCTTCTTATCTAAAATCTTGATCTCCTGATGTCATAAATTTTTTTTTGTACTGGTAAAGTGATTTAAAGTGTAGTGTAAAGTGTAAATTAAAAAGAAACCTTTTCTCAATGGTCCTACCACAGTTTAAGCAGAAATGCAAATTAAATTCCCAATCATTCCTCACTCTCTCAAAAAAAAAAAGGACTCATGCTTGCTCTTCAGATCTGCTCCTCTAGTTCTCAGTATTCTCTGTTCCTTTCATCACATGTATCATTATGCAGGGGATGTGTATACATGTGTATATCCCTTCCTCCTTCTCCGATTTAGCTATTAGATACATATTCGGAATCGAACCTTTTGTACATTGAATGCCTTACAAGAATGCTAAAAAAAAAATTTTTTTTTCTTTTTTTTTTCATATCTTTTCTCTTCTGTGTTTCCACCTGTGCCATTTACACTTCTCAATCCTTTTTCCCGCTTCCACTTTCTGTCACCAATCTTATTATTATTATTTTTTTGAATTTACTGGTACTGGTTCTGAAACTGGTCGTTCGGTGTACACAACCGTCTTGCCAAAGCATTCACTTTGCTAGTAACTGTAATTATGGCTTGTTTCCCCTTGAAATCGATACACTTCGCTATCCTCACTTTAGTCTCTCCAGGCATCTCTCAGAATACCTGCCAGATCAGAACTACTGCCATCGCTTGGTCGAAGGTATCTCTCAGCAAGATGTGGACCCAATATCCACTGAACTGCTCTTTCTATCCTATCTGGTGGCTCGCTTTGGCTTGTGTTTGCTTGAGTGTTACTCTGATCTGGGGTGACACCTCTTTCTGCTTCAGCTACATTGCTGGGAGTGTCAACCACTGTATCTGCTCTTTCCACTGAAGCTGTCTCTGGCACTAGTTCCTCTACTTGCGACTGGGACACCACAATTTCCTCTGGTGGGGCATGAGTTACTCGGTCGCGACTACGTAAATTATATCCGTGGGTCTGAGTAGGTTCTTGCACAGCTCCCTCAGGTCTCACTGAATGCTCTGTCCTTGGTTGGCCCTCCTGATTTCTTGGTGGGAGGGATGACAACGGGATTGATATGGGTAAGCTGGTCGGCCTGGTCATTGTTGGATGGGGAATTATAGGTGGGATAAGATCACAATCCTCCACTAAAGGTTCATCAAAGATCCATGTCTCTTTGGGCACTGATGTAGTGCTTGTTTGGTCTGGTGAATTGCTATCTTCTGATTCCTCTGACTCCTCCACTCTCAGTTCGGGAAACACTTTCCTGTCAATAACCTTTGTCAATCTGTCCACGTGCACAATTTGTTTATCTTTAAGGTTATACAGGTGCTGTATTTCATAATTCACTAATGATGGCTGACTGATCACACGGTAGGGACCTGTGCTCAAACGCGCCAATTTCTTTGTAGTGCCCGGTTTTATCTTAGGGGTAAAAAGATAAACAAGGCTTCCTACACGGATGTTTTTGTCTACTGCGACAGATGCTCTACGATCCTCTTGCCTCTGCACTGCCTCTTCCAAGTGTTGGGAGACGATTTCATAGGATCTGCGAAGGCGTGCACACAATAGTTCTGCATAGTTTTCCAAAGACGCATATGAATGTCTCTCTTTGGAATGCCATAAGTCAGAAGGCAACACCAAATCTCTGCCATACATTAAAAAGTTTGGCGATTCCTGTGTGGAACTATGAGTTGCCGCATGGTATGCAGCGATTACTAGTGGGGCCATGACATCCCAGTCCGTTTGAGACTCATTCACCACATGAGACAGGATGTTTGCCAAGGTGCGGTTTAAGCGCTCGACCTTTGCATTGGCCTGGGGGTGAAAGGAGCTCGTATGAAGCTGATGAATATCTAGCTTTTTACACACCTGTCGTAACAGTGATGACATGAAGTTAGTGCCCTGATCTGTTAGGATGTATTTAGGAATCCCATGTCTCGAGATCACATTGCTTATGAAAGCTGTGGCGACTTCCTCAGCTTTCTGGGTATGCAGTGGGATTACTTCTGCGTAACGCGTAAAATTGTCTATTGCCATCAGTAAATATTTGTGTCCTTTCAAAGTCATTGGAAGGGGTCCCAAAATGTCCAAGGACACTCGGACCCAAGGTGAGTTCTCATTAGGAACTCTCATCAGGGCTGCTTTTGCCTTAGGGTTATACCCTCTACGCTCTAAACACGATGGACAAGACTCCACATAATTCTTGACGTCGCCAAAAAGGCCTAGCCAGAAAAAATGTTTTCTGACCTTCTCTAACGTCTTGTGTAGGGCCAGGTGGCCCCCGCTGAGAAAACCGTCATGACAGGACTTCAACACTTCTGCTTTCAAGCTGGTTGGAACTACTAACTGTTCACAGGGCTCTGAGCGAGTAGCTCCATGGTCAGGTAAAGTGTAGTGATACAGTATCCTGTCCTCACTCAGATAGAAGGAATCTGGGATTTTACTTGTTGCCTGTAGTGCTCCTTCTAATTGCTCAATTAACCCCTGCAAATTAGGGTCCTCTCTTTGGAGATTCATAATCAAAGTTCTGGTTTGTTGTTGCGGCATGATCAGTGACTCTATGGTGGGATTTGCTGCTATAGGAGCAACTAATTCAGCAGTTTTGGATTTCTTAAGCCCCTTTTGTCTTTCCTCTTCCTCTAACACTGGCCTTGAAAGGAAATCGGCATTTGAGTGAAGTCGACCCGGCCTGTATACGATTTTGAAATTGTATTCTTGTAGAAGCATGCTCCAGCGAGCTAATCTAGGGGATGGATTCTTTAAGTGAAGAAGATAACTCAATGGTTGGTGGTCTGTTATTAGTGTGAAGCTGGAGGCTATTAAGAATGGTCTGAATTGTGACACCGCAAAGACTATTGCCAAAGCTTCCTTTTCTGTGGTACTATACATAGTCTCTGCTTTCTTTAGTAGTCTGGAGGCGTAAGCGATTGGCTGTCTTTGATTTTCGTCAACTTGTTGCTCTAGCACAGCCAAGATTGCATAATTAGATGCGTCAGAGGAACAAAAAACGGTTTAGAAAAGTCCGGGTAAATTAATAGGGGTGGTGTGGTCAAAGCGACCTTCAGCTTGTCGAAGGCCTCTTGGGCGGCACTGTTCCAGGAAAAGGGGGTGTTCTTTTTTGTAAGTTGGGTTAGCGGCCTGACTATCTCTGCGTACTCTGGGACAAACTCTCTGTAAAATCCTGTCATCCCAAGAAACGATCGCACTTGCTTCATTGTTCTTGGCTCTCGACACTCTCGAACGGCCTTCACGTTCGCTGGATCGGGACGGACACCGTCTTTATTAATGAGATGACCTAAGTATTTTAATTGCTGTTTTAGGAACTGACACTTCTTTGGTTTCAGCTTCAGATCGTATTTTCTCAGGCGCTGGAAAACTTTCTCAAGCTTCGAAAGGTGTGAGGACCAAGATTTCCACACTATGACAATGTCATCTAAGTAAGCGAAAATGGAATCTCGTTGTAAATTTTCCAAGACAAGCCCCATTGCTCTCACGAAACTACACGGCGCATTTTTTAATCCAAAAGGCATGCGCCGGTATTGTAACAACGATTCCCCTGTAGTAAAAGCTGTCTTGTGGCGGTCCACAGGGTGCACTTCAATCTGGTGGAATCCGGCTTCGAGGTCCAAAGAGCTGAAGTAGCGCGCGCCTCCCAGAAGTTCAAGTATCTCACTCATGGAAGGGATCGGGTATGCGTCGGAGATCGTCTTGGCGTTAAGTTTCCTAAAATCAATACATAACCTGTATCCCCCACCTCGTTTCTTCACCAGAACAATGGGCGCGGCATACGGAGAGCAGCTGGGTTCAATGATGTTTGAATCCAGGAGTTCTTGGACCTGGTTGCGAATCTCATCCTTTAGTAAAAAGGGGGTTCTATAAGCATTCTGTCTAACAGGAATGTTGTCTGTCAATTTAATTCTGTGTTGGATAACTTTTGAGTTGCCTAGTTGGGCTGGTGATTTGGCGAATACATCCCGGTATTTGCGTAACAGGTCTGATAATTGGTGTCTTTGATCGGCAGTCAGGTGATCAAGCTTAAAGTCCTCTATGGTCACTGGAGAAACTTCCCTTTTGCCTCTTTCCTGGCTCTTAGGGTTAATTGATTGAGGATTCAGGTGCTCCAGACATGCAATACCCATGCCTTTTGGAAGATGCAGCGGTTCCGCTGTTAAATTGGCGACGAGCACAGATATTTTCCCACTTTCGTCTACCTGGTCTATCGAATATTTCACTGCTAAATCATCCCGGCTTAAGTTTGAATTTGGCCCTGCTAATACTAGTTGTTTGGGAGGAGCAACAAGCTGGTCACAAGATACTGTTACCACCCGTTCTGTGCTTGCTGGGAGTACATGTTTACATGTAAGCTTAGCAACTGTGGGTGTGGAATCCACCAATTGTTGCCGAATATCCTCTTCCCTCAGGCAAATCGCTAATGGAACTGATCGTATGATCCCTTTACCTAAGTCTAGGCTGAAAGAAAACTTCCTTAATATGTTCAAACCGAGGATGATGTTATATTTGCCATTAAAATTTTTTGAAGTTACCAAAACTTTCTCCCTAAAGGTTGCATTACCTAATTTAATATTGACAGTTACTGTAGTGTGTATAGGCACAATATTTCCCGAAACTCCGGTTACAGTTAATTCTGGAGGTCTGAAATCTAACGATTTATCATTTTTAATTTTATTAAATAAATCTGCACTCATTAAACTAACGCTAGCACCTGTGTCTAAAAGAAATCTAGTTTTAATGTTTTGTACAGATCCCAATACCACAGGTAATTTAGTATTATCCTCCAGAATGTAAATGCCATGTTGTGTTCTGATGTCCCTGACTTCTGGCTTACTAACTTTACTAAAGTTAGGGGTTGGCAAAAGAGTTTTATTATATCGCGGATCCTTCCTACTAAGTTTAGAACCCCTTTTTAGTCATAAATTTCTATCTCTATCTCGCCTGTAGCTTCCAGTATTTGTATAATTATTTTGTCTGCCCTGAAATGTTTTTGGCCGAATTTGCCCCTGAATATACTCATTCCTATATGTTCCTCTCCTTATCCTAGAATAAGAGTCTATATTACCCCTATTTTGATCATCATAATACATTCTATTGGCGACTTGATCTCGATTTTCATTAAAATTACAATATCGATTGTTAGCATAGGACGTCCTAACTTTTGGAGATGCAGTGTACATGTCCGTTTCGTAATTCGTGCACGGGCGGCTGCGGAAAAGTTGAGTGGGTTGATGGAAGCTCGGACGGCTGTCAAAAATGCGTCTTTCCCTTCGCGATTGTTTACCATATTTCTGGCTGCCTGCTGCCGGCCGTAGTATGGCAAGATTATGCGTCTTTCCGGGCGGTCAACGACCTCTGGTCTGAAGGTCACGTTAGCGTCGGTTAGCGGATCTACTGCGCTGTCCGAGTGGAGATAGGTAGCGCCTAATGCTGCCTGACCGTGGGGAGGGGAAAATTTGCCCACCTTCATAGTTTGCATCTGCTGACTCAGGGCTGCTATCTGTGTCTCTAAATTGTTGATTGTTGCGTGATTTACTGATAATGAACTTAACGATTGTTGTAAGTCGCGTATTTGATCTTGAATGGGTTCAAGAATGTGTTTGGGATTATTTTCCTGTCACTCCCGTTCACTCTCGGCCCTTACAGGACTATTAATAACATGTACAGGGACAGTTTTTGTGTAAGTTGGTCATTAATTTCCTCCCTTTTCGAAATCTCAATTGCCTGTGAAAAAGTTAAAGGATTGTGTGTGAGCACCATTTTTCTAATTTTTCCAGATATGCCCCTAAGGAATTGGGCCAGCATTTCCTGGTCTAAAATGTTTAATACTTCAGGTGTTTCTCCCTGAATTTTGAAAGCTGCCCTTGCCAAATTCCTCACCCGCGCGCTATAACTCGCAATGGTTTCCGAAGGTGCTTGTACAGCACTGGCGAACTGCTGAAGGGAGGTGATAATTGGTTCCCTTTTTTCGAACTGAGCCAAAAAAGCATTTTTAAATATGTTGTAATTCTTTTCCCCGCGTAATTCAAAGGATTGGGCTAAAAAGTCTGCTGCCGAAGAGCGAAGTTTAGATTTCGAGACTGCCAACAGTTCTCTGTGTCCCCAGAGTGCTAATTCTCCCACTCTCTCCAAAGTTTCGAAAAACAATTGGACTGAAGGGCCTTCATCATTTTTGCCAAAGAATAATGGCACAAGGCTTAAAAATCCCGCAATATTCGCTGAATGCGGTCTGTCTGGTTCTGGGGTGGGTGGTGGCTGTAGTGTTTGAGGTACGGGGGATGATGTTCCTGACGTTTGAGGCATCTGATCCTCCATTTTTTTAATTTACTAGGAATTGGGAAATTTAATTGCTAATTTTGGGCCCCTGTCTTCCAAAATAATGTGACTTACCTGTTGCTGAAACAAAATTATGATGTTATTAATCACTTATTTAGAACAAGAGTGTGTTATAGCATGTAGTCATTTGTTTATTAAATCTAATTATAAGAATAGCAATAATTTATTAATTAGTGTAGATGTCCTGTGTTGTTGCAAAGGAGTAATGCCTCCTACCTATTCTCTTAAAGCACGAAATCAACAATCTTACTACTTATCAGTAATCCGTTTAGATTCTTTCTCTTTGCGACTTCTTCTTCTGTGTAGACAGTTTTTCATCCCGCAAAATATTTAATCCTGGACACAATTGGCACCAGTGTTATACAGGGGTGTTTTATACTTCTTACTTATTATTATTTTCGTTCGGACTTCTTTGGACGACACATCTGTATGGCGGCACGTTTTCCTTCCTTAGTCACTTGTTCTGTCATAACCCCAGTATACTCATGTGACTGTCTAGTGGGTTTTTTATATTAGGACAATGGTCTCGGCCCTCGGTAACCCTATTCAACGGAAGGGAATAGGGACTGCAGCTTCGACCAGGGCGTTGTGATAATACTCAAACTCTTTCCAATTATAGGTAGAAATTCGAGTACCCGCGGTAACAGTTCTATTCAAATCCTGAATCTAATCTAATCCTGAATATCTACTGCTCGTCGTGTGAATAGAGGATAGGTCTGAGGCATATTTTTAAACAAAACATAGTTTAATACAATCTACTATAGAACTAATACATGTATAATAACTACTGCCCTAGTGGCAATGACAAGCAAATCCTAAATCATTTGGTTACAATAGTATAAACTGATTTTATGGAAGTATTTAAAAGTTCTTAGCATTATTGATATTTTGGAAATTAATGGGCTCTTCACATAGGTGTTCTTCGTGTGGATACTTCATCTCAGGCAAGAACTGGCATATGACATAATGGTTGTACAAACATGATGGGGGGGTCAATACTAAAATATCGCGCATAAGATGTGTTTTAACTTATTGTACACTATTTTATCTATCGTTAATTGCGATAGACGACAATATAAATGGTGCGCTATTTAAGATAGCAGCATTAGGATATTCTATACTTAACAATACCATCATAATAAATCATACTGGTTACATTCAGTGTCAAAAGAAGTAATGGGAGTTATTACTAAAATGTCGCGCTATTTAGGATAGCACACATAAAATAGGTTTTACCCTGTGACACATCATGTTACCAATAGCAAATTATGATAGACTGAAATACTATGTAGTAAGCTATTTAAGATAGCAGCAATTAGGGTATTCTACAATTTATCAATGCTAACATAATTAATTATATTACTGAGGAGTAAGGTTTATGTATAGCTGTTGGGATAACTTACCTAAATAAGGATGACTCATTCTACGGGGGGTGGAACTCGGCGAGGGGATTCTGTGCTTTTGCAGTCTTCCTTCAGATTCTGCTATCTTCGCTCGCTCATTCTGTATCTTCTGGCACTATTCTTCAAGCTTCTCTCTGTACAGTCATTCTGTAACGTAATTCCCGTTTCCAAAAACTTACTATATTTTCTCACTCTCTATCATACAGACTAACTAACCGACTGCTTCTACCAAAAACCACCACAAAACCACTGTCGTCTCTCCTTTTCGCTCTGTTGTCCACCGGGTATATCCTTCCTTATCGCGTGAACTTTCACCTCCTCCGAGCTTGGTCACGGGTGGGACACTTTACTCACGCGGTTGACATCGGACAGCTGAACAGTGTTTGTCAGAGAGCGAAAGTTCGTATTTTCCTGGACTTGTGAACTTACTTCTGCGTGTAGCGACCGTTATCTTGAGCTAAGAAAAATAATGGCAAGGGGAATTTGTAACTGTGGAAGCAACTGGGTCGGATAAGAGTCTCACTAGCGAATTTAACCATCCTATATTTGTCAGGAAACAGATAGCGGTTAGTCATGTACGATTGGCACTTATATCCTCCGCTGAAACGGCCAAAACAACTCCCTAGCAAGAAGGGGCACAGCAAAGGGGGGGAGGGAAATGCATGGGAAATATCTGTAAATTAATATGAAAAATGTGGGCATTTTACAGAAGCTTAACTCCGAATATGTAATAATATAAAAATCCTCACTTATAGCACTGATTATAACCATCGTCCAGGGTGAGAGACGAGGAGATTCCTGTCAGATGTGGCTCTGGTTTCTCCCCCAATTGACTGTCTGGTTTTCCCTAGACTTTTATGTGACTTTCGTCTTGACTGGACACGATTCCTTCAGACCCAAATTACATGCACTGGAGGATAACGGTGATCCAAACGACTTATGGTGCACCTGACAATTAGGAACACGTTTATAAAGTGCCCAATTTACGACAAACCAAGAAATTCGATAATATCCAGGATAGCCCCCTTCCCAGTAATGAAGAGCAACTCTTCATTACTGATGAAGATAATACAGTATAAGGAATTTATTAAATCCGAAAGCGGGCGACGAATGCAGACAGGCTGGAACAACAGGTCATGGGGCTTTGTCAGTGATATACAGGAATTTTGCTAGAAGGGAAAAGGACTGGTATGACTATTGCGTTTGTTTAAGGCAATAGTCATACCACACTTTGAGTACTGCATACAGGTCTGGAGGCCTCATTTTAGGAAGGATGTAGATTTGCTTGAGCGTGTACAGAGAAGGGCAACAAGGTTGTTGAGGGGAATGAAGAGATCCTCTTACCAAGAGAGGCTTAAGTTGTGCAAATTGCAGCGGCTGGAGACTCGGCGCCTCCGAGGTTATCTAATTAAGGTGTATTAGGCCTTCAATGGGTTGAGCACACTGAATTCTGATGGGATTCTTCCACTTGCTTCAGATTACAAACCTGAGTGGGCATAAACTCAAATTGAGGAAAGACAGTTGTAGAATAGATGTGCGGGAATTTGCCTTTAGCCAGCGGAAGGTTAATTGCTGGAAAAAACTTCCATCTGTCATTGTGGAAGTTGACAGCTTAAATAAATTCAAGGAGGAACTGGACAAACTTTTAGAGGGAATGGTTGTGTGAATTTTTTTTTTTTTTTTTTATGACTGATGTTACATAAGCTCATATGCTTGCTTTCTTGCATTACATGCCTGTATTACTATTACTATAAGAATCTTTAAAGTTTACAACGTTAATGGCGACAATAGAATAAAAAACGAGGAAGAAAGGGGCAATAAACTCGCCGCAACTAAGCGATAAATGTAGGATGCTCATTGGCTAATATCCTCGTCGTTCCTTTCAGTAGACATAGTAATACTTTACTACTCTGTGATTTAGAAGATAATTAAAAAAAAGGAAAATACAGCATATAACAATAAAAGGAAACATTCTATGAAAACGTGCACAGTTGGCTGGACCGTCTTAATGCATGGGCGCACCACGGACGCCAGGGGCATCGGCCTACTGGTGGCCTCACTTAGGGTGAGGAATGCGACCAAGAGAGACCCAGAAAAAAATTAAAACAAAATTTAAACTGAATAGGGGCCACATGTGAAAATTCGCCGGGGGTCCGAGAGTTCTTAAAACGGCCCTGACAGTGGGGCAAAAGTCAGGACACAATGGACCAAGTTTCGTGAATATCTGAATCCAATTTTTAACGGAGGTGAAAAAGTAATCATTAACACCTTAAGAGCAAAAGAATATGTTTTTCTGGTTCAATATCATTTATATCAGGCGATAGCCTACTCGACGAAAAGAAAACAGACAAGAAGAACTTGTGTCCCTTGGTGGTCTTCAGCACTAGCTGAATTGAGACAACAAACTCAACAAGCACGAAAAGCATACCAAAGGAACAGGCATCTATCGGACGCAGACACTCAGGCGTTGAGTGTCTGAGTGTCTGCTTCCGATACAGACACTCAGGCTTTGAAAAATGATTACAGAGACTTGAGGAAGAGGTACCATAAAGCAATTGCTGATAGCACGCAAAATTGTTGGCAACGTCTGGTGAAGGAAACAGGAAATACTGACCCTTGGGGTATAATCAATAAGCTTTCAAGAAATAAATTTATGTGTGGTGAAATTTACAATACGGTAATTACAGAGAATCAAGAAACTTCGGACTGGGAATCTACAGTTGAAGCGATAGTGAGTAGCCTCTTTCCGTATATGGACAGCCCTGACCAAATGGAAATTAGACGCATTAATCGGGAATATAAGGGAACAACTGAAATTGCCATTTTTAACATGTTTCAGCTAGGAGCTGCAGTAGCTAAATTAAACCATAAAAAATGTCCTGGCATTGACGTCATTGAGAATCAAGTGATTGAAAAATTTTATGAATTCTTGCCTGAGACTTTATTAAACGTATTTAATAAATGCTTGCTAGAAGGGCTTTTCCCCGCTTGAATGGAAGCTTGCGCTCCTAAAAATCTTGCATAAACCGGGAAAGCGAAAATCAAACCCCAGAGCATACAGGCTAATCTCTTTATTGGCCAATCTTGGCCAAATTATTTGAAAGGATGATTGCCCCAAGGATTTTAAAATTATTTACAGAACATAAACTCTCCTCCGATTGCCAGTTTAGATTCAAAAATGGACGATCCACTGAGGACGCAATCTACCTTGCTGACTTACATTCAGGAGGCAAACAGCAAATATGTTCTTGCTGTTTTTATTGACTTTGAGGGCGCTTTCGATTCCCTCTGGTGGGAGAGTCACTGCAACTGGCAAAGTGTGATAACTTTCACTGGTTTCTCAGGTCACTGCAACTGGCAAAGTGTGATAACTACCTGTTCAAAGTCCTTAGATCTTGCTTTAAGGACCGAAAAATTAGAGTATGTGCAAAGCATTTATTATTATTATTATTATTGTTAAAATCAGTTTATTTCCCAAGAAACCTTGGGTCACCCCAGGACGGCTCTGTGCCAGAAGGGTGTGAATATTTACGGACTAAGGTGCGAGGAACACAATGTATGTACAATAAACAAGGGTACATGCATGCTCGACCTGAGACTTTTACACGATTAAATATACAATAATGTACAAAATATATGATTGCATGAAGACAAAAAGTCTTTGTCAAATACAAATAGGCAAGTTAAAAAAAAAAAAAAAAACAGTCTGTCATGTCCAGGAGCAGGTGAGTATTATAAGTTCATTATCTGGTAGTAGTTCTTGAGGATTTCCTTCCTGTAGGGCTTGTCTTCACAGAACCTATCAGGGTGGATCCTAAATTTATTGAAGATCCGAAGGCTGGAAACATGTTCCTCAGGGAATCAATGCTTAACAGCGTAAGACGCAGAGGGAGACAGGAGTCGGGGTGCTCCCCGACTCCTGTCTCCCCTCTTGCCCTCCTCGGGCCAGAGATTAACGTGGATACCGATGGAGCATCAATTCGCCTCGTTATAAGCCGTGCAAGCGTGAGGACATTTTTTGTCATGATATGTCTCCAGGGAGTAGTGCCCAGATTTGCTTGTAGGATAGATCTGGAGATAGTTAGGGGGTGGCCTACCACCCCCTAACTATCTCCATCTAAACAACCAGTACTCTAAACTGGCATACCTCTGAAGGCAGGGGCAGATGACCAAATTTCTGAAGCATAGAGAGGAATCGGCGTAATACACCTCAGGATGTGCCGAACAAGCAGCGCTGGCTGATGCACACCAACGAGCTCTTGACGCACTGCCCAAAGAGCAGCGTACGTCTTCTGCCTCATCCTGGCAAAGTGAGGCTGAAATGTGAGCCCAACATCCCAGGTGAGACCAAGATCAGTATGAGAGGTCACCTTTTGCACCGGTTCCCCACTAACAAAGATTTGGATATCATTTTTGACTTTCTTCTTTTCTCAGCTGCGCTGATTTGGAAGGGCTCAGATGCAGCCCAATTGTGGCAAGATAACTTTCCATGCTCAATATCTGCCTGGAAGCTTGTTGGTTGATATCATGAATCTGATGATTATGATCTGAGCTCACGTAGAACTTCAGATCGTCGGCATAAGAGAACAAGTTCGGATTCTGAGCAAGGAAAGGCTCCAAAACTGCTGCAAACAGGATAGCTGACAGTACGCTTCCTTGTGGGATGCCTCTTGAAACGTCCGTAGTTACTTGAAAGTCATTGTGGGTCACGGACAGAGTAAAATAGACTTCAAAATTTGAAGTAACGTATCCGCCAGGCCGAAGTAGTGTTTCAGAATGGTAAAAAGAGCTTGGAGGTGTATTCTGTCATAAGCCGATTTTATGTCGAGGAATATGATATCAATCTGTGATTTGTTGTTAAGGGTGCGCTGAATTCTGAAGAAGGTATCAAGAAGATTGGTAGTTGTTGATCTCCTTTGTAGAACGGTATGCAGGTACTCGGGCCTGTGTGCAAAGCAATGCTGGGCAATTATTGGCTGAATTACTTTTTCAAAAATTTTGAGTAAAGAACAACTGATGGATATTGGTCGCAGGTCTTTAGGAGATTTGGGTTTCTTGATCTTTGGAATGGGCTTAACATGGTAGGTTTTCCAAATTGAAGGAACTATTCCAGATTGCAGGATTTGTCTGAAAAGGTGAAGGAGAAGGTCGACTATATACGGGCTGCAAATTTTGATAATAAAGAGTGGGAAACCATCCGGACCTACAGTGGCTTTGTTGGGTAGTTTATTGATGACATCAATTAGGGTCTCTCTAGTTATTTCTATTTCAGACAAGTGTGCCCTAGATCTCCTGCGAGAGAGGGATCAGAGTCCGGAAAATCTGCCTGCAGTAAGCTGCACTGTGCCCATTCCTGGACAAGTTTTTTGTCAATGGCTAGATGATGATGATGCGAAAGGATCCTTCTACCACTCTTCAACCTATTGAGAACAGCTTGGTTAAGGACCTGCCTTTTTTTTTCAAGTAGCAAGCTCTTTCTTTCTTAAAGATGGAATGGTCTGAGGGAAGTTGAGTTTTCTGCCATTTCCGGTAGGCCTTCTGCTTCTTGATGAAAGCCACCTTAGTTTCCTTATTGAAACCCCGATTCGACCTGTCACCAATCCTGGTGATTCTGGCTGCACCATGTAGTGCAATTAACTTCAGTTGTTCGGACAAGAGCATAACGGCATCCTCCAATGGCTCAGAATAGAGACGCCCCCAGTCAAACCCAATCAAGCATTGGAGAATGATCTCTGGCTTCACATATTTGGTAGAGAAAGCTCTCCAAGGCAATTCAGCGGAGTACTCGTCAGGTAACCCAAGGAAATTGCTCTGTAAGGATAGTTTACATGCAATTGGTGAGTGATCAGATTGGAATCGAAAGTTGCTAGGTAGCAGTTTGATATCTTGTAAGTTGTGGAACATTAGGTCCAGCGCTTGACACGTTCTAGTTAGTTGCGTCACTAACCGTGTAAGGTTAAAGGCCCGAAGAGTGGCCTCTAGGCCCTCAAGGGCATTCCCATGCCTGGGCTGTGGCAAGTTAAAATCACCAGCTAAAACAGTTAGAATTTTAGGCACTAAGTTGGTTGCTAACCACGTGAGCAGCTCAGCTCTGGAGTCTTCACTGTGGTCTGGCGGAAGGTAAACCAGGCAGCATTTGATTTGAAGAAGAGGACTCCTCAGCGTCAGGGAGATTGCCTCAAAGTTGTTAGACTGGCTCACTCATGTCCTTATTGGCTGGAATCGATTGTTGAACAGGATTTCAACACCTCCGCCTTGTCCGTTAATCCTGTGATTCCCAATGTGCTTTAAGGGGTGTTAAAATGGGCAAGATCAAGCTGTCTATCCGCCGTTAACCATGTTTCTGTAAGGCAGATGACATCAAACTCACTAAGCAATAGGAGAGTCTGGAGACAATAAAGCTTGTTTTTCAGGCTGAGAACATTCTGCATAAACCAAAGAATCTCTACTTCGTGTGAACCTGGTAGCAAGTCATCCTTTTGTAGCTATGGCTGTTTATCTCGCCTGGATCCACTGTAAGCGATCGATCTGCTCCTCTCTTGGAACGGCTTTATAAGGGTGCCTACCGGTCAGCAGCTAGAATCCAAGACGATATGCTTTGCATTCGCAGGGCAGGAGATGATAAAGGAAGAATAGGTCGGGTGTCTAGTTTTGATAGCTTTTGCGTCTAAGTTGATCCCATGTTCTTGGGCAAAGAGTGCCCTAACACTTTTGTTGCTGGTCCCAGTCTGGAAACAAAGATTCTCTCTCGGGTCTGGACAGCTGAAATATTATATATCTCCTCAAGTCTCCGCGACAGAGGGACCGAGGTAGGTTCAGTAGGAACCTACATATTAGGCTCCTCGCATGGAATTCTGTTACCTTGTGTTTTCACAGTCAAAACACTTTGAGCGCAAGGCATTTGTGGTTATGCCTGGGAAATTGCGCATGATAGTTAAATTGATCAGAGAGACAGAAGGCATTCGCTTGAGCATAGATCCGCTCCTCCTTGTTTTGGTGTGGGGTTTCTCTCATCTTCATCCTGTTGTAACAGTGATGAGCCCGGCTCAGAACCTGGTCACCAGGCTTCTCCTGACGTCTTTTGCAAGGTTGGTACAGATTAGATTCACCAGGAATCGTACACTTGTCCTGGATAAAAGGGCTGTCAGCCTCGAAGGTCGGATCGCGCTGATGGAGAGCGGTGTGAGGGGGATGAGTACCCAAAGGGTTCACCATCACGACCGGGGCTACGATCTGTTCAGTTGTTCTGTCTGAAAAAAGAGGCGAACTGTGCAGATTTTTGAGATCTCTTTTTCCTCACTGTACGCGCTCAGTTTGAGTTAGAGGTCTTGGTAGTGCATCATCTGCTTTCTGTGAATGCTCCTGAGGTTTCGGAGGGTCCATCACTGACGTCTGACTAGAGGGAAAACAGCATTCAGTTATAAAGATTTCGAGATCCCTGAGTTGTTCATTCATTACGAGCACTTGGTCGAGAATTTCCGTATTTTGGGCTCTGAGTTTTCTATTTTCCTCATTGAGGCAGGCAAGCGAGTCGATTATTGGGGACAGAATCTCCCCGAAAGTGATCTTAAATCTTTCAGGGAGGGCATTGGGTATGGACGTGTTGTCCCTTACAGCGCTTTTAATTGACAAACTATCAAAGGTGCTATTAACCTGCAAGTCCTTTGCGGAGGCGGAAGGAGCGGTATCAAACTCCCTATCCGAAGAAGCAACGTCTTTCCCAAAGCATAAGCTTGAATCTCCAGGTGGTCTCAACGCAGACGACACAATAGTACCTTCAATCGAACTGCGCACATCAAGAAGGCCAGATGGGGATTCGTCTGCAAGAGTGATAATGGATATCTCTTCTTTCGAGATGTCCGCGCTTTTTGGGTTACTTGCGCAAAGGTGGCAGGACCATTTTCTTCTCCGTTGTTTGTTCAACCTTTTAGCTTTAGGTGGCTGGCAATCACGACAGAAGATTCTACGACACGTAACACAAAGTAATGCCGGAGTTTTGGGTTTGGACCCACATTCGGCACAGGACTTTTGTGAACGCCCATTCTATCCTTCATTGTATACAGTTGAATTATAAGCGAAGGATCTGAGCTAAAAAAGGGGCGGATGGCACGTCGAGAAAGGCAGTAATCGGGAAGGTGAACAGGTAGGGAGCAACAAAGTCTTGCTGCAATTGGGCAGCTTACTAGCTTGAAGTGTAGGCTAAATTCCGGAGATGCACAAATTAAGTAGTTTTGAAAGGGCAGCTGGGCCATCTGAGATTTGTTGATGAGGAAGTTCAGCAAAAGCGGTCATCTTATCGAAAACTTGATTGCTAGACAGAAGTAGACAAAAATAGTCAGAGTTAGTTTGCTAAGTTCCTTCTAACTCGCTGTCAACATGCAATCTCTTAAGCTAAACAGATGCATAAGTAGGTCAGTGTTATAAAACTCGCACCTTACAAGCGGTCAACTGCCGGAAAACTCCCACTGCAGAGGAACTGCTTGACCTTGTGATATAGCCCGGGGCGGACAGTGGTTAGCCAGCAGAGTAAGCCTACAGAAGTGAAGTTTGAATTCAGGCCTCGGAGACAAGCAACGCTGACAAAAGTAAATATATGGATAGAAACAGATCATGCAAAAATCATAATTACCTAAAATGTTAGGGTAATAATCTTCCACAGGATGCACAGTATTACCACTGGGCAGGTCACTATACAAAAAAACCTACTGTAACTCGCAAAATAAATACATGAAATCTCTGTAAACTTGAGGAGCACAAGATTAGACAGTCTTCGTAGCTTCGCGCACGCGCACTCTCTCCTATTTATCATACAACGATTACCGTTTCAAGAGGATGCCCTCAGGGTTCAGTCTTGGGACCTCTCTTCTGGAATGCAGTGCTAGACCTGTGACTCACGAAGGATAGCAATGAGTTCATCAAAGTTGCATATGCAGATGACCTGGTGGTGGTAGTGCAGGGAGGATCAACACAAATTCTCGAACAAAAAATTCAGTCAGTTTTGAATAATTCATGGCATGGGCGGGTTTAAATAAACTAAAGATTTCTGTCACCAAGACCAATTTCATGGTGTTTAAACACCACTTCGATTATGGAAGGCCGCCAACGGGAACACTATATGGTACTCAAATTCCATATGTACAGAACACCAAGTATTTGGGTTTAACTTTAGATGATCGTCTCAGGTTTCATGTGCATGTCACTAATATCAAGGAAAAAATCAAAAAGTTGTTAGAATTTCCCTCAAGGAATGGGGTTTATCCAAAAAATCACTGGTAATGTACTATAAGACGATATTTCTTCCCATTATAGTTTATGGTGCTGGTATTTGGTTTGCGGCTGCTACCAAGGTTACAACTGAAGACAAGCTTCTGTCCCTGCAACGTACAACGCTGCTTACAATTATACGCGCTCCCAGGACAGTGTCGACAAATGCTTTAAAAGTTGTTCCAGGTACCATCCCCTGAGTTTTACACATTATTTTCCGAGGTATTGTATATAACTTAAAGAAGAAAAGGGCGTTACAAATAATGAATATAACCTCTAATCCAAATAACAATATAAAGGAAGAAAAACGTAGATTTTGGGGTGAGCTTGTGAATTGCTGACAGCAACGTTGGGATTTGAGTGAGTATGGAACTATTACAAGAGGGTTCATTCCGGCTGTAAGCTTTGCAATGGACAGGAGGGTGTCTTCTTAGTTTGCTCCCACCATGGCTACGAGTACTTAATCACTGGATATGGCTTAAAGGCCAAACTATTTGAAAGGGGATTAGAACATTACCCCCTACCGTTCGTGTGGTGAGGTTGAATCTTGTAGCCATGCCATCCTTGAATGCGGCCTGTATACTTCAGACAGGCAGGAATTACTAAATAGGTTACCAAACCTCACGGAGATTAATTTACCTCTCTTGGTTCAGAGGTGGGACATCTTTGCTTTGTTTCAAGAATTCTGGGCCACAGTTTTTAAAAGAAGACAGGAGTTAAGAAATCTATTGCAGGATACCAATGAATGGAAGTGCTGCACATTTGACGACAGAACGCTTCGTGTACTGTCATCTTCATAGGATGTTTCTGGTTTACAGTGCGAGTTGATCTTCCGCTCCTGGATAACCAAATGCAGGCTTGCATTTGTGGATGGACTTTTAGTGCAGATAATGTTAATCTAAGTGTTAATGTTTTCAAAGTGTTATTGTTAAGTGAATGTCATTCTAAGTGTGTGTATTTGCTATTTACATGTAAATAATTGTATAATGTTGCTTTTGTTTCAATAAGTATACATTGTTCCTAGTTGGAATTTTTTATTATTATTTTTTTTTTTTTCGCTGGCTTCCAAGTTTGGGCAGCCCTGGGGGGTGGGATTGCTGGCACCTACCAATATAGCACTACTTCCGGTAGGTGCGGGATTTGTACATTACAGCACACACACAAAGAATGGTTGATCCAGGTGTTGATTAGTCCCTGGTGGCGAAATAGCCTGACATAACACTTTTTTTTTCAGGCCTGTTTTGCAGAGGTTCTCAGCTTTTACAGGAGTAATAGGTGGAGATGGGCTTATGTCTAGGAGCCACCCTTGATATCAGGACACACACAAGCAAATATACAAAAAGACTACAGCATATATAAGAGTATGTATATAAATCTTGTATATAAATTGATCAATATGTATCTTGAGAATGTATATACAGTTGTGTATTAATAACAAAAAAAAATGCACTAATAAGTCGTACCCACTTGAATAGCACTATCTCCAGTGGGTGCGGGACTTCGCATACTACAGGGCGGACAACGATTGTAATGGTCCATCTCCACTTGGCTAATGACATATCTAGTTGTGGCCCACCTCGTGGTGTAGAAGGGCATCGGCACGCTTTCCAGGAGATAGCCTGCCCGGACACAAGAAATAACTAAACAACTGTTAACAGGAGAGACTGCTTCTACAGGGATGGCATGCACTTAAATAGAAGCGGTACAAGAATATTTGCTGATGCTATCGAGGCAGTGTTGGGGGGGGGGGTCGGAAAACTGCTAGCTTGGGGAGATACAAGGACTAATAGATTAACAGTAGCCACTGGCAGAGGTGAAAGCGATTCTTGCACAGCTTCTATTGAAATGAGCAGCAACCTGGAAAACAAGATGCAGAATATTTCAGAGACTGCTGGGAGTCATTGCAGTAAAAGTAAACACATGGGTTGTGTTTGGGTAGCTAAGAATAGGAACAGGTGCATGTATACTTGCGTGTACACGAATGCTAGGAGTTTGGTAAATAAATTTGAGGTAATGCTCACAACATCAGAGGTAGACATTGTTGGGAAATCAGAGATGTGGTATCACACAGATATAAGGAATGCAGAACTGGAATTTGGGGAGTACAATGCGTACAGAAAGGGATAGGAAGGGAGGAGGGCTTATGCTATTAGTTAAGAAACACATAAAATCCCAGGAAGTGAAGCCAGTCGACATCGCTGGACAGTGCAGTGTCGAGTCAGTTTGGTGTGACATAAGAATTGGAGATCAAAATGGAGAGTAGGAGTGTGCTATAGGCCTAATGACTCTGATGAGTACAATAAGAAACTGTACAGGGAAATAGAGTGGGCCAGTAAATCAGAGAGTCTTATAATGGGGGATTTTAATTTCCCAGATATTGACTGGAATTTGTGGGTTGGTCACTCACACACTAGCAAGGTTTTCTACATCAGCATGTTCGGGAGGCAACTAGAGGGAGTAATACTCTTGATACCATTATCAGCAGTGATTCTTCATGCATTAAGAATCTGCAGATAAAGGAACCACTAGGTGGCAGTGATCACAGTGTGCTCAAGTGGGATTTAATCAAAAAGGTAACTACCATCAGGGGTAAAGGGAAGGGTTTTTGCTTTCATAAAGGCGACTACGATGGTCTGAGACAGTATTTAAATTCTATACAGTGGGACCAACTGATAATGTTACCAACGGCAAATTCAAAATGGGAAGCATTCAAAGAACCTATCCTGGAAGCTACTAGGCTTTACATACTAACTAAGAAATATTATTCAAAGGTTAGGCCTAAATGGATGTCAGATGAACTAATGAGACATATGGCAGAGAAGAAAAATGCATGGGATACATATAAATTAATATGTGACAGAAGCCTATGATAGATGTAAGCTGATCTGTAACCAAGTTACTAAAAAGGTAAGGCAGGCGAAGGCAGATTACGAGAAATCGTTGGCAAATGATACAAAGAAAAACAGCATAGAGTTTTTTACTTATATAAGCTCTGAAGGAAGGGGATGAATCAGATTGGTCCACTTGATATCGATGGTTCACCTGTTCATGATCCTGCTCGGGTAGGTAACAAACTAAATGAATATTTTGCATCAAAATTCACACATGAGTAGTTATTCAGTGAGCGGAATCCCAGAGGTGTTTTCAACTCTGGCAGTAAGTTAGATAATCTTGTAATAACTGAGGGTAAAGCGGAGGAGAAATTGTTGAAGATAAACACAAGAAAAGCACCTGAGGTGGATGGGATTTTAACAGTTATATTAAAGGAGGCAGCAAAGGAAGGAAGCAAACCCTTAGCCATAATTATGAGAGCTTCTTTGGACTCAGTGGAGGTACCCATAGACTGCAAATGTTCAAATGTAACCCCAAGTCACAAAGGAGGATCAATGGCTGACACAAGTAATTATAGACCTGCGTGTTTAACTTCTGTTCCTGGAAAATTAATGGAGGCACTGATTAAAAAGCACTGCAGGATCATCTAGACAAGACATCAGTTATAGCTCGGACACAGCATGGTTTTGTTAAGGGAAAGTCTTGCCTGTCAAATTTGATTGGATACTATGATGCAGTCACAAAAGAACTGGATGCAGGGAATAACTTTGATATTATATACTTGGATCTTAGAAAGGCTTTTGATACTGTTGCACATGGAAGACTGCTGCACAAATTGGCACAGTGTGGCGCAGTGTGGCATTGGAAGCAAATTGCTGCTATGGATAAAGGGATGGTTGAGGGGGAGAAGACGGAGAGTGGTAATCAAGTACACTGCTCATTTTCCCAACTGATAAAAGAGTAAGACTGAAGATTAAAATACTATGCTGGCATCATCATGGTTGGCACTCCTTGGAAAGCTGATTCCCAGAGAGTGCTTGGCCTTTGGCACTCGCACAGTGGCGCCTGCCCCTGTGCCTTTTGATTCCTCTCCCCATCCCCTATTTCTCCCTATTCGGGTGACTGCCTTCTCTACTGTCCACTTTAGCTTGTTCCTCACAGTCAGACTCCCATTCCTCTTGTTCTGAGGCTTTCTCTTCTCTTCTTTTTTTTTTTTTTTTTAACTTGGTCTTCGTCCAGGACGCTCAGGCGACCCTGGAGGAGACCAGCCAGAGAATAAAGGGCAGCCTGGTTACCTCCTAGCGGTGTGTGCGCGCAACCTGAGGTCCGGCCAGGTGCCCTGCGGCCAAATGCCAGGACACCCAACAGAACCTAACCCAATATGTCATATACAACAGACAACGCTTTTCTGGCATTTACTGTAGTTCTGTGTTTCTTTACAGCGTACATATGGTGCAGATATGAGAAATCACATGTGGCGCCTGAGCCTAACACTATGCACACTATGCTCATTGTGGACTAATTTTATTAGTGGAGTCCCTCAGGGTTCAGTGTTGGGTCAATTATAGTTTTCTGTTTTTACAAATGATATTGATGATGGTATATCAAGCTTAATGTCCAAGTTTGCAGACGATACAAAGGTTGGCAGGGTTGTTAAGGACACTACTGATGCTATACTGCTGGAACAGGATCTGTAAAGGTACAGCAGATGTGCTGAGAGGTGGCAAATGAAGTTTAACATTGACAAATGTAAAGTACTACATATGGGAAACAGCAACCCCAGAGCAACGTATCAACTCTGTGGTAGAGAATGAAAGGGACTTGGGTGTGGTTATGCAGGCAGATATGAAGTTCTCTGAGCAATGCAGACGGGCTGCAAGAGTAGCTCATGGAGTATTGTCAATGATATACAGGAATTTTTCCAGCAGGGATAAGGAGGTGATTAATCCACTGTATAAGGCAATGGTCAGGCCACACCTTGAGTACTGTATACAGGTCTGGAGGCCTCATTTCAAGAAGGATGTAGAGCTGCTGGAACGAGTACAGAGAATGGCAACAAGATTAGTGAATGGAACAAAGTGTTGCTGTTACGAAGAAAGGCTTAAGTTTTGAAAATTACAGTGTCTGGAGACTAGGCACCGGCGAGGTGATTTTATACAGGTGTATAAAGGCTTGAATGGTTTGAGCATGCTCAATGCCGATGGGATTCTTCCTCTTGCTCAGAATAATCACCCGAGAGGGCATAAATTCAGATTGAGGAAAGACAGATGTAGGATAGATGTGCGGCAATTTGACTTTAGCCAGTGGGTAGTTGGTTGGTGGAACAGACTTCCATCCCTAGTTGTGGACGTTGTTAGCCTAAATAAATTTAAGGCTCAGCTGGACAGGTATTTCGAATGAACAGAGGGGTGAAATGGAAGTGTTTTTTTTTTTTTTTTTTTTGGCTGAAGCTCCATAAGCTTGCTTTCTTGCATCACATGCCCCTACTAATGCTAATGCTAACACAACAACAACACGTAATATACACAAACATAACACTACACGTTTCTGGCCGCTCTGCAGAGTTTAGTATCATCACAGAGTAACAGGGCGGAGATGAACTTATGCTCCTGGAGCCGCTATAGAGAAGATACTATATATGTCTACATACATGCACTTATAAGTATTTTAAAATACTTATTATACTTATACCTATATCTGCACTAATAAGTAGTCGGTCTCAGGCGTAGATAGCAAGGTTTTTTCCCCCAGAAACTGGAGTTTTTTTTCGTCCAGCAAAACAGGCAAATCGACCATAGAACATACGCCATTTACAGACAATATATAGTGAATATTTAGGTATATATTAGAAATAATGTGTGGCCCTAATATAATAATTTGATTTTGATTTGCACTAATAATTAAGAGCTTCTTCAGTACTTGGAAACTTTAAAGAATGAGGAACCAAAAATAAGTTAAAAATATTAACTGCGAAAACACAAACGATGACTTTTAAGGGATAACTCAATCTACAGCGTCCCTCACTCTTGAAAATTTACGGAAAACAAATTCCCTGTGTGAGGAACACTAAATACCTGGGCCCGATGTTAGACGACAAGGTGAACTTCATGCTTCACAAACCCGCCTAACAGAGAAAATTAGAAAGTTCACCATGGCCATCATTAGAATTACAAAAACAGACATACATACACAACACACATACACATACTACATAAACCTCACACAACAGTCATTCAGGCCCATTCATGTAGTTTTGATTGAGACGTAGCCCAGTGGTCAGGAGCGAGAGTGCATAGCACACGTTTCTTGAGTGGACCGGGGTTCAAGCCCGTGCCTACTAAATACGATAAATATTTGTATTGACGATTTATTGTAAACCCTACTGACTTGGTTGTCGTGCTGGAGTATAAACAGAAAAAAAAATATTTTAAATTTGACAAACTAAACTATTATATTTAGGCCACCCGAATAATTAAATTCATCTGCCGTGCTGTGTCTTATGTCTGTTAATTGCGTGTGTTCTATGGTCGATTTGTCTGTTTGCTGGGAAGAACCCCAGTTTCTGGGGGGAGAAACCCATGTTATCTACGCCTGAGACCGACTAACTCAGCCACAGAGTAAAAAAAGCCCATTAAAGTTCCTCGCGTCATCGACGGGATTCGAACCCTGGCCTTTTCCACCCGGTGTGGGGAAGACAGCCACGATACCACTGTGCTACACGTTGAGACATTAAAAATTGACAGTGGCACTAGGTGGATTTGGACTGATATCTAGGGGCCACCATAGAACATACATACATGCACTAATCTGAAGTCTGCGCGGCTAGCACAATGGTATCGTCACCGTATTCCCCGCACTTAGTGGGAAAGTCCCGGGTTCGAATTACGCGAGGAACTTTAATGGGCTTTTTTCACTCCATGGCTGCGTTAGTCGCTTTCAGGCGTAGTAGCACGGTTCCCCCCAGAACCTGGTGTTTTTTCGTCCAGCAAAACAGGCACGTCGACCAGAGAACACACGCAATTTACAGACACAGATACGGGTGACCTTAATATAATAATTTGAATTTTTTTTTTTGCACTAATCTGAAGTACTTTTATAATCTTTATACTCAACAAGTAACACATCATTATCATACTTCACAATTTTCTTTGCTTCTGTTTGCATTATTCGCATATCTGCTTGTGATTGTCTTCGTATCGAGGTTCGAATTTTATTTTGGCCTGTTTGTGTAATAGCAATTATTTTTTAAACATTCAATTCTTTATTTCTTGCCATGTTTATCATGAAGCACACAAAACATATTAATAAAAATTGGTAAAGAAGTTGATTCTATTTCAAAAAATTTTGAAAATTAAGAAAAATGAAACGATTCCAAAATTCTTGAAGTAGACTTTTTTTTTTTTTTAATAATTGTAGTGATAAACTGTATTTATAGGTGGTGTTGAAAACTTTCACATGCAATGAGCAGGTATTGAGTAAACATGGGATTATATTATACAAGGAAAGTTACATTTGAGAAATTTGATGTTTAAATTTAGAATCGATTTTCGTAATGTGTAATGGTAAGGCTAGGTGGCTTTTTTGTTTGACTTATTTATAGCTTTTTCAAAGTTTTTATGAATGCGTATTGTTTTGCAATACATGGTTTTCATATAATTTTTATTACTTTCTACGCACCACTGCTGGTGTTCTACGGCTGGTGCTGTCAGCCGTGGGTGATGACTTTTAGCAAAATTTTTGATGCATCTTCTAAGTGTTATTTGGTTATGTACGGTTATTTATTCGAAATTGATTTGCTGAGTCAGGAGTTCGAATGTTCAATTTTGAGTTGGAGTGATCATAAGGATACAGCGATACATGAGTTATGCTTCTAAATGTGAGACCACCCACGCTCATATGCAGGGGGGGGGAAGTTTGAACTACTCATGTTGTTTTTTTACCTTGTGATAAAACATGCCTCCTAAAAATTATGCATTGCCTGTGTGCTCCATGTTTCGGTGTAGTCTGAATACTTTAAAGAAAATTTCTATATAATTGCAGTGATCCCTTTGCTAGCATGTGCTGTTAATCCAACAGCACATGTTTCAAAACTTCATTTTTGCTCACACTTGATTAAAATTTGCTCAACACATATTATATGTATTTGTCATTAAGCTAGCAACCCCTAAGTCACAAAATGTATATATGGTCTAGAAGATGTAATGGGAATTATCACAGAAACATGCAATTTGTATTTTGCGAGGCCATTTGGGGGAAGGTAAATATTATAGACACATGCAACAGGCATTGCATTATAAAAACCTAAATAAATAAAAAAAAAAAAATCTAATTAAATTCAAATGCATAGTTGTTTTTCCGGTGGAAGATGATATAACGATGATAATATAGGTGATTGGTGGTAACAGAATTAATATCGTAGAATGCAGTATTTAGTATTAGTTAAGGCATATGATGCAAGAAAGCAAGCTTATACAGCATCAGCTAAAAAAAAAAAAACCTTTATATTTTGCCCATCCAGTCACTCCAAGTGTTTGTCTAGTTCAGCCTTAAATTTATTTAAGCTATCAATTTCCACAACAACAGATGTAAGTCTGTTCCAGCAATCAACTATCTGCTGGCTAAAGGCAAACTTCCTCACATCTATTCTACAACTCTTTCCTCGATTTGAATCTATGCCCCCTCAGGTTCTTAGTCTGAGAAAGTGGAAGTATCCCATCAGCATTGAGCCTGTTCAAACCATTCAAGGCCTTATACACCTCAATCAGATCACCTCGCAAGTGCCTAGTCTCCAGATGCTACAACTTGCAGAACTTCGGCCTTTCTTTTTAAGTACACCCCTTTGTTTCTCTCACCAATCTTGTTGCCCTTCTCTGTACTGGTTCCAGCAATTCTACATTCTTCCTAAAATGAGGCCTCCACTCTAAGCAGTACTCAAAGTGTGGCCTGACCATTGCCTTATACAAAGGGATAATCACCTCCTTGCCTCTGCTAGCAAAATTCCTATATATCATTGACAAAACTCCATGACCTGCTCTGGCAGCCTGTCGGCACTGCTCAGAGAACTTCATATCTGACTGCACAATTACCCCCAGGTCTTTTTCATTCTCCACCTTCCTGAGTGTAGTACCACAGTTGGTACGTTTCTCTTGGGTTACTTCTACCCATATGCAGTACTTTGCATTTGTCAATGTTACACTTCAGTTGCACCTCTCAGCCCATCTGCCTAACTTTTCTAGATCCTGTTGTAGTAGCATACTGTCTTTAATGTCATTAACAACCCTGCCAACCTTCGGATCATCTGCAAACTTGGATAATTAATCCTGAATATCTTCATCAATATCACTGATAAATACAGAACACAACAATGGACCCAACATCAAACCCTGCGGGGACTCCACTAATCACATTAGTCCATGGAACGCAATGTCCATTGATTACCACTCAACCATCCCTTCATCCATAGCAGAAACTTACCCTTAATGCTATACCGCTCCAATTTGTACAGCAGTCTTCCCTGTGCAGCAGTAACAAAAGCTTTCCTGAAATCCAATTAAAATTATTTTTTTGCATCCAGTTCCTTTGTGACCACATTGTAGTATCCAATTAAATTGGTCTGACAAGACTTCCACTTAACAAACCATTGCTATCTGAACTATTACTGCAGTCTAGTCTAGGTGATCCCGTATCACTTCTTTAACCATTGACTCCATTATTTTCCCCAGAACAGAAGTGAAATTAACAGGTCCATAATTATTTGTGTTGCTCTTTAAAAAACCCCCCTTTGCAAATTGGAGATACCTTTGCACATCTCTAGTCCATGGGGACCTCCCCCAAATCTAAGGATGCTCTTATAATTATCGCTAAGGGTTTGCTAACTTCTGTTGCTGCCTCCTTCAATATAACTGGATAGATTCCATCCATCCATCCCAGGTGCCTTTTTTATGTTTAACTTCAATTTCTCCTCCACTTTGCTCTCAGTTATTACAAAATCACTTAGCTTCCTGTTAAGAGTTTGATAAACTTCTGGCATTCCCTTCCTTGAATGTAGATGAATACTCATTCAGTTTATCAGTGACTTCAGCAGGATCACCAAAGATTTCCCGTAATCTGTCTTTGCCTGCCTAACCTCCTTTGTGACTTTATTACAGACTAGCTTATATCTGCCGTACGTTTCTGTGTCGCCTGATAATTTTTATGCATCCCATGCATTTTTCTTTTCTGCCATGAGTCTCATTAGGCATCTCCGTAGCTAGGTGGGCAGGAGCAGCAGTGTGTAGCACAGCCTTGAACAGCACATTGTGGCCGGCAAAATTCCTACCAGAAAATAACTTGTAGGCTGAGGAAACCCATTGTAACTGGAATCACTCCTCTTGATGATAGGTTTATGGGTAAGGAAATGTTCAATTTTGCCTTACCCATAACCCAGCCAACAGCATTTTGCTGTAAGGTTTGGTGTCCTTAAAGTTTAATTTAAAATAATATAACCACATCTTAATTTCCTATAATAAATTACCTTGCGAATATTTAAAATGGATAGTAGAGAAAGTATTATGTTTTTTAAGGAATTGATGCTGCTGTTGAATACATTTTTTATATGATGATAAAGCTTGGACTACAGTACAGTTAAAATGGAAATAATATAAAGCTGTAACTGTTGTACTCATTATGGGGGTCCTAATTTTTATATTTATGATGGCAGGACGTCTTATAAGTTGGCTGTATTATAATGAAGTATCTGGCTATTATCTTATCATAAATAAAGATAAGATAAAAAATACTTTTGAAAGATAGTACGCAGTGGAGATGGCTGTGCCTGTATGTTTCAAAGTTTACTGTTTTCGGGCACCTCCATAGCCAGGTGGGCAGGAGCAGCAGTGCGTAGCACACACTTCTTGATTATACTGGGGTTCGAGCCCGTGACCACCAAATACGGAGGATGCGGAAAGGTCAGGGAATGACCACCGCATATCCCCGGAGCAATATGGCCTTAGTTGCTAATACTCCTAAAAACCAAATAACAACTGTTCTCGAGAGTCATTTGATAATTTTCACTTGAGTGTGTGCTACTGGGTTAACAGCTGTGATCTATGACTGCACTGTACATAAAAAAGGGAAAAAAAAAAAAAAAAAAGTGTAAACTGCAGCCATTATTAATCCACTGCAGGGTGGCAGCCACCCCAATGCTTCATGTTGAGTGAAATGGACCATAACACTAGCCAACACGATATTTACCTCCAAGAACCTAAATGCCATTTTTAACCAATTTTTATGCATAGATTTCGAAAATCGCCATGATAGTTTCACATCACATCACAGTTATTAAATATAGAGCCGACCGGGCTAGCCGAGTGGGTAAAGTACCTGCCCGGCAACCCAAAGGTCGCGGGTTCGATTCCCGCCTCGGGCTTGGATTAAAGTACTGCAAAAACCTTGGGAGGTGCAATATGGCCACAGAAGCCGATGCGCCAACAACTACCAAATCAAAAAAAAAAAAAAAAAAAAATTAAATATAGAGGGAGTTACATTTTATCAAAATATGCCAATTTCGCATAATCTAGCCATATATGACATACTGATATATTTTAAGAGATATTAGCTAATTCTCTTAATTTTGGCAATCGATTCTGGCCTCAGTTTTCTTGTTATAAACAAAATCAGACTTCTACCTATGATTCTTAGGTTCATATTCCTCTGCAACAATTTACAATTTAAAGAGAGCACACTTAGTGTTTTTGGTCAGGATTTTTGTAGGTTGTGCCATGCCTTTCCAAGTATTAACTGATCGTGATATGTTCCCAGGGTTGTAAATCTATCCCCCAAACATAAACAGCCCCTCGAGAGCAGGAGGGTGTGCGCTCAGCAACCCTTGTGGTACCAGTAAAATAATTTCTGGCTCCACCAGCCGATTCGCAAATATTTTTCCTTTCAGTGTTTTCACACGAGTAGAACTAGTAAGTTGCCAAATCTGATAAAAATTAAATTTGTGTTGTTTTTATATTGTAGTGTTCAAAACTGAATTTACATTTTCAGAAATTCATTTAGTGCTACAATGAATAAGCAGATACATAGGAAGTATATTAATCATCCAGACAATTTTTGTTGTTTGTGGATGGTTTAGCCCAAAGACTCAAGAGAAAAATATCTATGACATTACAAAATTTCGTATTCTTTTTATTTCGGATGTAAAATTGGTGATCAAGACAAACCTTGGGTTCCTCACAAGTGTTGTATTACCTACAACAAAAACTTAGGAAGTGGTTACATGGCGAACTCAGTGTTACCTTTTGCAGTCCCTATGGTTTGGCGAGAACCATCTTTGGCAATCATTTAAGGCAATAGTACAGTAGACTTTCAGAATAATGGCACACTCTGGGATTCAAGGTGCCATTATTTCGATTTTTCAGTTATCTAGAAAGTTTTATTTTTAATGTATTTAATGCAGAAATAATGAGGCCAAATAAGAGATAGAGATATTAAGAATGCAATTTTATTAACTGCACGTAAAAAAACATAAACATGTTGATGATCCAATGTTATATTCTCCTATTAATACTCTGCTTATGCTCTGTTATATTTTCTTTATTACATCAAGTTTAGTTTGCGTGGGTAGCACAGTGGTTTCATAACAGTCTTCCCGACACTGGGTGAAAAAGGCTTGCATTTGAATCCTGTCGATGATGCAACTAACTTTTATAGCCTCTTTTCACTCTTTGGCTGAGTTAGTGGGTCTCAGGCTAGATAGCAAGGTTTTTCCTCCAGAAACTGGGGTTTTTTTTTTGTCCAGCAAATCGAGCAGAGAACACATGCAATTACAGACACAATACACATGGGTATATAAATTAACATTCCTGGTGACCCTAATGTAATAGTTTTGGCTTATATCAAGGTTGTCACTAAGCTTTAATGTTGTTCTTCTTTTCTTCTCTGTATGAGGTTTAATTAACTAAAAGGAGCTGTTGTGAGGGTTTTTAATTTAAAATTCAATTAAAACTAATTATACCGTAAAACAGCGGCATAATTAGTATTAGCAATGGCAACATGGTGTAAGGAAGCCCATGGCTTATGCTGCACCAGCCAAAAAAAGAAAAAAAAAATCTTCAAGAGGATTTTTTTTCATTTACTGTGGATTTCCTCAGCCTACAAGTTATTTTTTGGTAGGAATTTTTTCCCACCATAAAGTGTGGTTTAAGGTGTATTTGTCAGTTAAACCTTGAGCTGTCATGCACTCCTATACTCAAATCCATCCATGTCCTCCTAGGTCTTCCTCTTCTTCTTCCAGGAATTATCCATTCCAGGATAGCTTTTGGATATCTGGTTTCTTGCATCCGTTTTATATATCCATACCATGTTAAATGCTTTTCATTGATAGTGTCAATAATATTCTTTTTCACTTCCATTTTCTCCCTTATGTCTTCATTCTGTTTTCTGTCCCTTTTAGAAGTCCTTGCTGAGCATCTCCAAAAATCCATTTCTGTGGAGTGCAATTTGTTTTCCACTCACCTATTCAACGTCCATGTTTCTGCTCCATACTATAGAAGCCTTTGTACAATCGTTTGAAATATAAGTTTCTTTGTTTTATTTAGAATATTTCTGTTCCATAGAACAGAATTTAACATGCCAATTGCCTTTCTGCTATCTGCAATTCTCTTATTGATCTCTGCTTGGGATGATCTATCACTTTCTAAGATTGATCCCAAATATTTGAATTTATCGACTTGTTTAATATTAAAACCTTCAATATTTAGAATGTGTCCTTATCCTGAAGTTTTGCTAAAGTTGATTTTTAGACCCCATCGTTTATATTCCTCAAACAATTTATTACATGCATCTTCTAAGTCTTGTGCTATCACCACCTGATCGTCTGCAAAAGTAAATTGTGAATATGGACGTGTTCTTATTGATCGGCAATTCCATTTTATTGCATTTTTTTTTGAGATCTTAGGCAGATGTCGATGTAAATTTTGAAAAGCGTTGGTGACATACAACAGCCTTATAATAAGCCTTTTGAAGTGTGGAAATCAGGTGACAAAGCTGATCCCACTTTAATTCTGCATCTATTATTCTTGTAAATTGTCTTAATAATTTTAATCAATTGTCCATCAATATTTGCCTTTTTCAGTGCTTCCCATAAGAGTTTTCTTGGAACACTGTCATATGCCTTTTCAAGGTCAATGAAAATCATAAAGATTTATTTTCCTTTCGATTGGCATTTTTCAAGGATCTGTTGAGATATAGTCTATACATGACCTCCTGGCTGAAAAACCGCTTTGTTCTTCTGTCACCTCGATTCAGGCTTCTAAACGGTTCTTTATACATTTTCCAAGAATCTTTAACAGCAGGTTCAGATGCATATTCCTCTGTAATTTGAACAGCTTTTCCGATCGCCTTATAAATTGATGTAATATATCCTGTTGTCATTTCTTTCGGTATTTCTTCTCCTCTCAGTATACCATTTAACAGTTTTTGTATCAAAATAGCCACTCCTCTTCCTCCATATTTCAGAAGTTCCATATAAACTCCTCCAGGTCCAAGTGATTTGCCACTCCTTCCCTCCTTTAGTAAGAGTTCCACTTCCCTAAGAAACTTTTAAGCCTGAGTTTTCCACACCAAAAGAGTCTTCCACGCCATCTAACTCTTCCCGGTCTTCTTTTAAAAGTCCTTTATAGTACTTCATCCAATCTTTCAAAGGTATTAATTTCAAACTAGCATTGTGTTTATTCTGTTTTCTCAAGTCTTTAAGGACCTTCCACGATTCTGCTGATTGCTTGAAGCCCAATTTGCTATTAATAATCGCGCACTTCATTTTTTGCTTTTGCTATCAACCGATTGGCTATTTTCTTCTTTTCAACATAAATGTTCCTATATTCATCATTCTTTTCACCCAGCCATTTCTGATATGCAAGTTTATTTTCCTCTATAGCAGATCTTACTTTCTCTGTAATCCAGGTCTTTTTTGGTCCTTGGCTCTTCTTTTTGCCTAGCATTTCATGAGCTATTTTTTTTTTTTTTTTTTTTTTACAATATTTTATAAATATTCGTAGATTTCTTCAGTATTACTTTTTATCTCTATGTTAACTGCAGCATCCAATCTCTGGATGAAGTTATTTCTAATGCTGTTGTCCTGAAGTAGTTCAACATTAAATTGATCAACTTGTAGCATTTCTTCTTCCCTGCATAGTTGGTTGTCCACTCTTATTTTCTTAATCCCTTTCCACCTGTGTTCCAAATACAGAGGATGCGGAAAGGTCAGGGAATGACCACCGCATAGACCCGGAGCAATATGGCCTTAGTTGCTAATGCTCCTAAAAACCAAACAACAACACCACCCACCACCTGTGTTGTTTTTACAAAAAAATGGTGAGATCCACATTCGGCTCCCCTATAAACTCTGACATCTTTCAATACACATGTCCCTGAATGTTTTGAAATAATGTAATCTATAACTGATCTAATTTGTCTTGTATCCTGTGATGTGACTAAGTATATTTATGGATATCCTTGTGTTGGAAAAATGTGTTGTTTATTCTCAAGTCTAACTGTTCACAAAGATTGAATAGTCTGTCTCTGTTGTTGTTCCTCTCTTTCTTTCCAAATCTTCCAATAACTTTGCTATTTTGTTCAGTTCCTACTCTTGCATTGAAATCCCCATTAAAATTATCTTTGTTCTTAGGGTTTTTTTATATTAGTTCTCTCCGATCCTCCCAAAATTCATCCTTCAAGGTATCAGCAATGTCATTAGTTGGGGCATATGTTGTTGTTGTTTGGTTTTTAGGAGCATTAGCAACTAAGGCCATATTGCTCCGGGAATATGCGATGGTCATTCCCTGACCTTTCCGCATCCCCTGTATTTGGTGGTGACGGGCTCGAACCCCGGTCTAATCAAGAAGCGTGTGCTACGCACTGCTGCTCCTTCCCACCTGGCTACGGAGGCGCCTTCGGGGCATATATTCCCAAAATATATATTTCTCTCCCATACATTGTCAATTCCACTGAGATCATTCTTTCATTAATAAATTGTTAGTTTTTGATGTTATGTCTCAATTTCTTTTTAACAGCAATAGAAACTCCTGCTCTTTCACTCTTATCGACTCCACTCCAAAAATGGTAGTATTCTCCCATTATTTCCTCTCCACATCCCTTTTTCTTTTTCTCTGATAACACTGTCTAAATTGAATTTTTGCAGTTCATCTGGAAGAAAGTTTCTTTTATTTGAAAGACCTTGAATATTCCAGCATCCCAAAATCATTGTCATTTTCCGTTTGCCAAGTCTTTTCAGAAAGTGCAGTCAGTTTTCATTTCCACTTGTTGGTCGTTTAGCATTTGTGTGTTTTTTACACTGAACGAGGAGCTAGCCCGTTGCAGCAACCCCCAACCTGGATAAACAGGGTATCTCTCTTAGTCTGGCCCCTACCTTTTGATCCATCTGGCTTGGGAGGCCCTACTAGTAGCTAAGCTACTGCCGACTTAGCTCTCCGGGTCATCGGGACATGCAAGCCCCACCCCACCGTGACAAGGTGGAGAATACCATCGGGGGAGAAAAATAAATCCAAATAATAATAAAATAAAATAACAAAAAATAAATAAATAAAATAATATAATAAAATAATAATAAGAAGAAAATTAAAAATAATACCTATTAATTCTTTCAGTTCTAAATTCATCCATTTACTTCTGTATTCATCAATGCTTCTCCCGCAGTCTTTGTTACTGTTGTTTTTGTGTTCATAAATATCTTATATTCTTTCCATAACTGTCATCCGATTCATGGTTTAGTCTTCATCTGTAGAGATCCGCAATATTTTCCTTTAGCGATTCAGTATTAAACCTGTTATCATCGATTTGTTTATTTTTGGATTTGTAATTATTTAATTTTTTTCCTTTTTGGTAGATCCACAGAAATGCTGATGTGGCCTTCACCAAAAAATGATCAGACCTGCAATTTGTACCTATCTGCACTCTAACATCTTTAACATGGATTGTATTTTGCTGCTTAAAAATTACAAAGTCTACCATCAATTTCACTTTTCTTGTTTCTTATCCATGTGTACTTATGTAACTCTTGGTGTGGAAGAAAGTATTACCAATCTTCAGTTTGAGCTGTTCACACAATTCAATTAATCTCTCTCCGTTGTTATTTTCATTTTCTCCAAATCTTCCTACGACTTTACTCACTTTACATCAAAAAGATTAATCACCTGAGAGGGCATAAATTCAAATTGAGGAAAGACAGATGTAGGATAGATGTGCAGAAATTTGCCTTTAGCCAGCGGGTGGTTGGTAGGTGGAACAGACTTCCATCCCTTGTTGTGGAAGTTTATAGCCTAAATAAATTTAAGGCTCAGCTGAACAGGTATTTCAAACGAACAGAGAGGTGAAGTGGAAGTGGTTTTTTTTTTTTTTTTTTTTGGCTGATGCTGCATAAGCTTGCTTTCTTGCATCATATGCCTCTACTAATGCTAATGCTACTAGTTCTGATTTCTTCCATGACTTCTTTCAGTTCTTTATCCTCCGAAAGGGTGTCATTGGTGGGTGCATATACTCCAACAATCGCGAGTCCTTTCCAAATATCTTTAATTTCACAGTTAAAATTTGTTCATTAATACAATTCCACATTGTCATAAATTTTCTGAATTTTTTACGTATGAGGTACGGAGACTTCTGCCTTGGCTTTCCTACATCTATCACCACCACTCCACAGATGTACATACTCTCCGATCGTTTCCTCACCCTTCCCTTTCTTCTTTGTTTCCGAAAAAATAATCATGTCCATTCCTAATTCATTTGATTCCAATAAAACTTGATCTTGGCTTGTATTTTAAACCCTATATTCCAGCATCCAATATTCATGATCTGTGTTCCTCATCTCTGAGTTTTCTGTCCGACTTTGTCTTTGAGCATTGCTAAGTTTTTATGATGAATGGGGATGCTAGCACATCACGTCAACCCCCAACCTGGAGGGACAGAGTATCTCTCTTAGTCTGGCTCCTCACTGTAGATCTGTCTGACTTGGGTGGCCCTACCGGTAGCAAGCTACCGTTGATATAGCTGTATAGTCCATTGAAGCACACAAGCCCCCACCTAAGACAAGGTTGAAGATACCTGAGGGGGGGATATTGAATACAAATTATCTGAAATTAATAAATTGAAAGTTTTTTTTTTTTTTTGCTTTTATTTTTAATCCTAATTTCATTTAAAGAAACTGACACTTCAATATTCAACCGTAAGAAACAAAACTATCATGTCATAAACTGGAATTTAGTCTGTTTTCTTTTAGCCTTTAAGTTGTTGCTCATTCAAATAATTGAAATAATTGTCTCCATGGGCAGTTGAGGCTGATGATGATTTGTAGGGAAATGAAAAGGAGAGAGACTGGAGAATCTGTTTTACTCGATTTGACTCCTCTAGCTTGTAATATAGTTGGTGTTTTTGGAAAAAGTTTTTCTCAGTTTTTTTTTTTTTTTTTTTTTGTTTTCTTTTTACAAAGAATATTATAAAACTACATTAAAATTGGAATTTTTAAAAAAGATTTGTACGTATCTTCATTAACAAATTGGTCATTTGTACTAGTCCACATTGAAAAATATAAACATGATATAATAATGTTATTCTCTGTAATGTGTGATAATTTCACTTTACTTGTGTGGTGTTGGAATTAAGTCTTTCAAAAGAATGCAATGAAAAATTTAAGAAGACACATGCAAGACACATGCATGTTTTGCATTGTGTACTATCTGTAATATTAAACTTTCCAGATCAATTCAAGCATTGAGAAATGCACTGTAATCAGACATTTACATTCTCAGATATTTTGTGGTACTTTGTGTAGGAAGTACCATGAAACATCTGGTAATAATCTGTAATGCTTTAAGAAATAAAAGGCAGTTTATACACTCCACATCAGTTTGTGTTCATCATTTTGCCAATTTTCAGTTCTTGATATACTTGTGCACCGTGCAGATAAAAGAATATTTTAGATGTAGCATTTCATTTTGTTTATGTCATACAAGCCAGATGTTTATCTGCATCTTTAACCAAGTTAAGTGTGGTGGTTATGCAGGCATTTTGTTCAAAATTATGTTTCCAGATAGTGAAATGGAAACCAATGGTAACTTTTACAATAAAAAAAGAAAAAAAAAAAAGCTGTAGAAATACAAGCACTGTTAGTAAAATTACCTGGACAGGGAAAGAAGTGGTGATGGCTCAGAAAAACAAGAATGTTTGATTGCTGCAGATGGCAGTTCTAAATCTCATTATGGCAGCGGTTCCCAAACAGACGTGGACAAAAGGTTTCTCCACTTCTTCCTTGAATTTATTTAAGCTATCAACTTCCACAACGACTTAGCTCTCTGGAAGTATGTTCCAGCAATAAACTACCCATTGGCTAAAGGAAAATTTCTGCAAATCTATTTGACAACTGTTTTTCTTCAATTTCAGTTTATGCTCCCTCAGGTTTGTAATCTGAGAAAGAGGAAGAATCCCAGCAGCATTGAGCCAACTCAATCCATTCAAGATCTTAAACACCTCAATCAGATCACATTGCAGGTTCTTAGTCTCTTGATTAGCATTAGCTACGGTACATGTTGCAAGAAAGCAAGCTTATATAGCATCATCAAAAAAAAAAAAAAAAAACACACACACCCCCCCTTCTCATTTCACTCATCCACCCACTCCAAATGTTTGTCTAGTTCTGCCTTGAATCTGTTTAAGCTATCAGCTTCTATGACAGATGGAAGTTTGTTCCAGCAATCAACCACCCACTGGCTAAAGGCAAACTTCCACACATCTATCCTACAACTGTCTTTCCTCAATTTGAATTTATGCCCTCTCAGGCAATTATTCTGAGTAAGAGGAAGATTCCCATCAGCATTGAGCATGCTCAAACCATTCAAGGCTTTATACACTTCAATCAGATCACCTCGCAGATGGCTAGTCTCCAGACACTGTAATTTGCAAAACGTAAGCCTTTCTTAGTAAGAGCAACCCTTTGTTCCCCTCAACAATCTTGTTATCTTTCTTTGTACTTATTCTAGCAACTCTACATCCTTCCTAAAATGAGGCCTCCAGACCTGTACATAGTACTCAAGGTGTGGCCTGACCATTGCCTTGTACAACAGGATAATCACCTCCCTGACCCTGTTAGCAAAATTCCTATATATCATTGACAAGACACCATGACCTGCCCTGGCAGCCCATCTGTACTGCTCAGCGAACTTCATATCTGACTGCACAATTACCCCAGTTCACTTTTATTCTCCACTTCCCAGAGTGTAAGTACCACCCACTTGGTACATTTCTCTTGGGTTACTGCTACCCATATGCAGTATTTTGCATTTGTCAAAGTTAAACTTCAGTTGTCACTTCTCAGCCAATTTGCTCAACTTATCTAGATCCAGTTGGAGTATCATACTGTCTTTACTTTCGTTAACAACCCTGCCAACATTTGTATTATCTGCAAACTTGGACAGTAAGCCTGATGTACCTTCATCAATATCATTGATAATTACACAAAACAACAATGTGCCCAGCACTGAATGCGGAACTCCACTAATAACATTTGTCCACGAAGAGCAGTGTCCATTAATTACCATCCCTGTCATCCCCCATCCAACCATCCATTTATCCATTGTAGCAACATACCCTTAATGCCATATCGCTCCAATTTGTACATCAGTACAAATTCAAGTATTTGATATCAAAATTATTTTTTGCATCTAGTTCCTTTGTGACCACATCGTAGTATCCAATCAAATTGGTCAGACAAGACCTCCCTTTAACAAACCCGTGCTGTGTCTTAACGATTACTGCTGTCTTGTCTAGATGATCCTGCAATGCTTCTTTAACCAGTAACTGACAGGTCTATAGTTACTTGTCACCTTTTGAACCTCCTTTGTGAATTGGTGTTACATTTTCACACCTCCAGTCCAGGAGGACCTCCCCTGAATCCAAGGAAGCTCTCATAATTATGGCTAACGGTTTGCTTGCTTACTTTGTTGCCTCCTTTAATATAACTGGATAGATCCTGTTCACGCCAGGTACCTTTCTTATGTTTATCTTCAACAATTTCTCCTCCACTTTGCTCTCAGTTATTACAAAATCACTTAGCTTCTTGTTAGAGTTTGATAAACGTCTGACATTCCCCTCCCTGAATAACTCCTCATGTGTGAATTAGCATTAGTCAAACCACGTGCCACTGCTAGAAGTTGCGGAGGAGTAAAAATAATCCATTGCGTCCAGTACTGAACAATCTTAGTAGCCTGCAAAGATTCTTCCCATCAAATGTAGCAAAAAATATTTAACTCTCTGCACATAGATGCCGAAAAACTCTCCGAGGATGCAACATACCACAAAGAGATCTTCCAGAATTCTTACAGACTTACCGAAATATGAATCAGCTGCAAAGTGACAACATTCCAAAGAATTGTGAGTAAAAGTGAAACTTTCTTCTTTAAGAGCAGAAAGTTTCACTTTTAATTTGGACGCAATTGGTAAGCTGTTGACTGAAGAATTATACTTTCACTAACAGTTGTGTAAATATATATGAAATTACTGAATTGTAAATATATGATTTGTATAATGTATGTACACAGTCATTAATGTGTAAATACTGTATTAAAAATAAAATGTGTATATAATATTTCGGAACGAGACTATGTGTTCAGTATATGTAATGCACTGCCCATAGTAGTTCGTACCCTGACATGTAATTAGCACCCTCCTGATACTTTTCCGTCCCGGGGTGGTTTCCTTATGGGAAATAAACAGATGATAATAATAATAATAATAATTAGCGTTAGTAGAGGCATATGATGCAAGAAAGCAAGCTTATACAGCTTCAGCCAAAGAAAAAAAAAACCCCTCCCATTTCATCCCTCCATTCCATTCATTCCAAATGCCTGTCCAGCTCAGCCTTAAATTTATTTAGGCTATTAACTTCCATGACAAAAGATGGAAGCCTGTTCCACCAATAAACTACCCGTTAGCTAAAGGCAAATTTCCGCACATCTATTCTATAACTATCTTTCCTCAATTTGAAACTGTGACCCCCTCAAGTTCTTAGTCTGAGCAATAGGAAGAATCCCTCAGCATTCAGCTTCCTCAACCCATTCAAGGCCTTGTACACCTCAATCAGATCACCTCGCAGGTGCCTACTCTCCAACGCACTGCGATTTGCAGAACATAAGTCTTTCTCGGTAAGAGCACCCATTTGTTCCCCTTACCAATCATGTTGCCCTTCTTTGTACTCATTTTAGCAACTCTACATCTTCCTGAAATGAGGCCTCCAGACTTGTACACAATACTCTAGGTGTGGCTGACCATTGCCTCGTATAACGGGATAATCACCTCCCTGTCCGTGCTAGCAAAATTCCTATATATCATTGACAAGACTCCATGATCTGCCCTGGCAGCCCGTCTGCACTGCTCAGCAAACTTCATATTTGACTGCACAATTACCCCCAGGTCTTTTTCACTTTCTACTTCCCCAAGTGTAGTACCACACAGTTGGTACATTTCTCTTCGGTTATTGTTACCCATATGCAGTACTTTGCATTTGTCAGTATTAAATTTCAGTTGCCACTTTTCAGCCCATTTTCCCAACTTATCTAGATCCAGTTGGAGTAGCATACTGTCTTTACTGTCGTTAACAACCCTGCCAACCTTTGTATCATCTGCAAACTTGGACATTAAACCTGATATACCTTCATCAATATCATTGATAAATATACATAACAACAATGGGCCCAACACCGAACCGAAGTGGGGAACTCCACTAATAACATTTGTCTACGAAGAGCAGTATCCATTGATTACCATTCTCTGTCGTCTCCCACTCAACCATCCCTTTATCCATTGTAGCGACTTACCCTTAATGCCATACCTCTCCAATTTGTACAGCAGTCTTCCATGTGTAACAGTATCAAAAGCTTTCCTGAAATCCAAGTATATGATATGAAAATTATTTTTGGCATTCAGTTCCTTTGTGACCACATCATAGTATCCAATCAAATTGGTCAGACAAGACCTCCCTTTGACAAACCCATGCTGTGTCTTAACTATTACTGCAATATTGTCTAGATGATCCTGCAATGCTTCTTTAACCAGTGATTCCATTATTTTCCCTGGAACACAAGTTAAGTTAACAGGTCTGTAGTTACTTGTGTCACATTTTGAACCCCTTTGTGAATTGCTGATACATTTGCACACTGGAGGTGTGCAAATGTATCAGAATGGGGACCTCCACTGAGTCCAAGGAAGTTCTCATAATTATGGCTAAGGGTTTTCTTACTTCCTTTGCTGCCACCTTTAATATAACTGGATAGATCCCGTCCACCTCAAGTGCCTTCCTTATGTTTAACTTCAACAATTTCTCTTCCACTTTGCTCTTAGTTATTACAAAATCACTTAAGCTCCCTGTTAGGGTTTAATAAACTTCTGGCATTCCCCTTATTGAATAACTCATGTGTGAATGTAGATGCAAAATACAGTGAAACTTCTCCTAACGGACACCTCTCGTTAACGGACATCTCTCTACAACGGACATTTTCAAATTCCCCAACTCACCTCCATTGGTTTTAACGTGTTTGCAGCTTCTGTCTAGCGGACATTCTCTGTAACGGACGCGGACAGGCAATTTGCACTGTTTCGTTTAGATTAGCACTTAATTTGATCTCCCCATAACGGACAGCGGGCGAGCTCACGGCCCTTTTTCTAGGAACGTTTCTTCCACGTATTGCCTCAATCGTGTGTTTATTTTCTATTTCCGATTCTCTGAATTTTATCAAGGTTTACGTCGCGGTTCTAAACCCGTTTTCAAGAATTTTAAGGCACGTGTAAAACTTCTGATGAATTCGGTGTGTGCAGGGAGGTGGGGAATATGGTCGGCCTTTCGTCTTTCAAGTTTCAGTTTTCAGTTTTGTTCAGTGTCGTGTGAAGTGCACAGTGTCTTCTCGTAAACATTTAACTTTAAAAGATAGTCGAACTCATTAATGCGTATGATCGGCAAAAAAATAGTGTTCGCAATTTCGCTGTAAAATTCGAAATCGGGAAGATGCAGTTAAGCGACATCCTAAAGAAAAAAAATGAACTGCTCAAACAATTTTGGCAACACGTAAATGATCAGGTTCAAAAATCATTCCCGAAAACTGTTGGACTTCAAATTTGTCGCGCACCCACAAAATCCTCGTTGTTTCAAGGGCATAAAGTTGAATCTTTTGGATGTTGACTGGAAGTCTAATAAAAAAGCTTGGATGACACGAGATATCATGAGCGAATTGATAAGCCACTTTAACCAAAACATGATTCGTCAAAACAGAAAAATTATTCTTTTCATGGATAATGCTGCATCTCACCCGCACATTGAATTGTCCAACATTCAAATCATTTTTCTGCCACCAAACACATCTGCAGAGTGTCAGCCCTTGGATCAAGGGATAATAAAAAAATTTAAACTTCACTACAGAAAACGTGTTTTAAGACATCTCATTGCAAACATGAATGATGTAACATGTGCGAGTGACCTTGCAAAGAAAATCAGCATCCTATATGCGATTCAATGGATTTCCTCTTCAGTAAACGCAATTAGAAAACAAACTGTCGTGAACTGTTTTGTAAAGTCTGGCTTCTCAAACACAAAAATTGAAGTTGTGAACAGCAATGTGGAGCACCAAGAAGAACAAGAACTTCAGCATCTATTGATAATGTACGATACTTCCGCTACAAGTGACCCTGGCTACAAAGATATAGACTCAAACCTCACTACACAAGATGGTGCTCTAGATATCAACGACATCATCATCGATATTTTTCAAGAAGTTCCTCATGAGGATGAAGCAATGGAAGGAGGTCATTCTGTCGAAGAACATATTAACGATGAACCACCGATGAAAATAAAAGAAGCGCTCATACAAATCAATCGTTTAAAAATGTTTTTCGCCGCTGAAGAAGATACTGAAGGACTTTCGATGGTTTCTTCACTCCAAACAAATGTTGAAAACAAAATTATCAGCCGGAAGAAGGTGCAGAAGAAAATAAGTGATTACTGTATGTATTTTTCTTAAGACAAAGTCATAATATGCATAGCACAATTGTATGTATATTATTTACACAAATAATATACACAAATATGTATATTATTTACACAAATTTTCTGCCTACAGCAAAAATATTGTGCAAAATCTGTATATAATTTAATTTAATTTTACATTAAACGTTTAACGATTTTTCTTTATCTCTTGTGTATGTAATTGTATATTATTTACAAAAATATTGTTCAAAATCTGTATATATTTTAATTTAATTTTACATTAAATGTTTAACGATTTTTCTTTCTTTCTTTTTTTTTTTTTCTCCCTCAGACTTCTTGTTAGCGAACACTTCTCTCTAACGGACACATTTTCGTTCCCCATGGCTGTCCGTTAAAGGGAAGTTTCACTGTACTCATTCAGTTTATCAGCTACCTGAGCATCAATTTAACCCCGGGGGCTCACATCTGGTGAGTATGGGCTTGGCAAACCCAGGGTCCTGAGCTGGATATCATCATTCTTCTCTTTCTTGGTGGTTCCTTTCTACTTCTCTCTCTCTCTCTCAGGGTAGCTCGGGAATTTTTTTTTTTTTTTTTTTTTGGCTGGTGCAGCATAAGCCTCAGGCTTCCTTGTACCATGTGGCTAATAATAATAATAATAATAATAGTCAACCCATCTATGTTCAGGGGCTCACCTCTGGTGAGTATGGGTTGGCATACCCAGGATTCTGAGCTGGATACCATCATTCTTCTCTTTCTTGGTGATTCCCTTCTTTCTTTCTTTCTCTCTCTCTCTCTCTCTCTCTCTCTCTCAACCACAGGGTAATTCAGAATTTTTTATTATTGCTTGGTGTAACATAAGCCTCAGGCTTCCTTGCACCATATGGCTAATAATAATAATAAGTGGTCCAATCTGATTCATCCCTTTCCTTCTAGAGTTTACAAAAGCGAAGAACTCTTTGCTGTTTTTCTTTGTATCCTTTGCCAAATCTTTCTCGTAATCTGCCTTCGCCTGCCTAACCTCCTTTGTGACTTGATTACAGTCTAGTTTATACCTGCCATAGGCTTCTGTGTCACCTGATACTTTATATGCATCGCATACATTTTTCTTCTCTGCCATAAGCTTCATTAATTCATCTCACATTCATTTAGGCCTACACCTGGAACAGTATTTCTTAGTTGGAATGAAGTAGCCTAGTAGCGTCCAAAATTAAGTCCCTGAAGGCCTCAATTAAGTCCCTCAATATACGTGGTCTCAATTCTAATCTCAACAATGTCCATTACCACTTGCAGTCTGCCAAACCCCATGTACTTTTTCTGACAGAATCTCAGTTATCGGTTGATTCAACTACTGCTCATCTCAGTTGCCCAAATTATTCGTATGATTCCTTTCGCCTCAAAGGTGGTACATGTGCATATGTCCGTTCTGATATTCCCTGTCAGAGACTTGGCAATTTGGAATCTCCTCTCTTTGATCTTCTCTGGCTTAAAATCTCTTTACCTCATTTTGTCAAATTCATTTGTTGTCTCTACCGTTCTCCCAACTCCACTAATCACTTGGAGCTCTTTGACTTCCTCTCTTTGCAACTTGACTTTCTCCAGTCCAACTTTCCTAACAGTGAGATAATTTTCTTTGGTGATTTTAATGTTCACAACTCCAGCTGGCTTCTGTTTTCTAGTCACACCGACCAAGTAAGTCGAGATGCTGAGGCTTTTGCAATTACTAATGACCTAGCACAGATTGTTCATCTACCTACAAGAATACCGGACAATCCTAATCATACAGACAATACGCTTGATCTTTTTCTCACAAACAACCCTTCTAAGTACACGGTCGAAGTGAGAGGTCCTTTAGGCACTTCAGATCACAACTTGGTGATTGTCTCTTTATCTCATGGCTATTCCCAACCTCGTGTTGTTTGGCATTACAAGAATGCAAAATGGGATGACCTGCGAGACTTCTTCTTCTCCATGGTCGGATTACTGTTTCAAAACTTCTGATGTCAACGTTTGCTCAGATCGTGTCAGTGAAATTATTCTTGCAGGAATGGAATCCTTTATCCCACACTCCACTTTAAAATCTCGTCCTTTATCTAAACCTTGGTTTTCCAATAAATGTGCTAAGGCTGTTCAAGAGAAGAATGTTGCATATCGTAATTGGCTTGTTTCTAATTCTTCAGTTTCATTTTCTGCCTACACCAAAGCTCGCAACAATTGTAAAGCAGTTATTAATCAGTCCAAACTAGAGTTTGAATAGGCTAAGAGCAGAAAACTTGCTTCTTTCCCTAATGGTAGCTGAGCATTCTGGTCTCTTGCCAAAGCTATTGGCTGCAACCATCTCTGCTCCCACCTCTGTTCAAACCAGATGGTTCTGTTGTCACTTCAGCCAAGGATAAAGCTGACCTGCTAGCATCCCATTTTTCTTCCAGCTCATGTATTAATGATCTTGGTAAAACACCTCCTACCATTCCCAACACGCTCCATTCAATGCCTCCTGTGCTCTTCCGTCAAAAGGATATCAGATGGATTTTGATGAATCTTGATGCTAAGAAAGCTCCAGGTCCTGATGGTATTTCTCCACTTGTTCTGAAAACCTGTGCTCCTGAACTTACTCCTATTCTTTCCCACCTTTTTTCACTTTCTTATTCCAAAGGTGTTTTTCCTTCTGCTTGGAAATTTGCTCATATCAAGCCAGTTCCTAAAAAGGGTGACAAATCCCTCCCATCCAATTATCGTCCCATTGCAATTACTTCTACTCTTTCTAAAGTAATGGAGAAATCAATTAACTGCCAACTCTTAAACTACCTAGAAACCTTCTGTCTGATCAACGATCGCCTGTATGGATTCCGTCAGTGTCGATCCACTGGTGATATTCTGGCTTATGTTACCCATTTATGGACTAATTCAATGGAAAGGTTCGGTGAAACACAAGCAGTTGCCCTTGACATCTCAAAGGCTTTTGATCGTGTTTGGCATAAAGGTCTTCTAAAAAAGCTTCCATCTTATGGTTTGCCAACTGTTTTTAGTAATTGGTTATCCAGTTTTCTCTCCGATCGCTCACTGAGGGTGATGGTAGATGGCTCTCTGTCTTCTAACTTCTCCACTAATGCCGGTGTCCCCCAAGGTTCAGTTGTTTCCCCCACTCTTTTCCTCTTGTATATTAATGACCTTCTTCCATTGATTGGAAATCCTATCCATAGTTTTGCCAATCATAACACATTGCATTCCACTTTCCATTTTGAAAAACCTTGTCCTGCTCAATCAGCTTCAACTTCTCGAAAATCTGCTACCAATTCCTTAAATGCCGATCTTATGGTAATTCTCCAGTGGGGCAAAGACAACTTAGTTGATTTCAACCCTTCTAAAACTCAGTCTTGTCTTATATCTCGCAAAAAGGATTCTTCTGCTCCTATGCTTATCTTTAGTGACACTCCGATTTCTAGGCAAAATGATATATCTCTTTTGGGGATTACCCTGACTTCTAATCTCTCTTGGCACAAGCACATTACAAATATTGCTTCCTCTGCATCTAAAAAACTTGGTTTTCTCTTTCGCTCTCGGCGTTACTTTTCTTCCAAACAGCTGCTTACTTTGTATAAATCGCAAATCCGCCCTGCCATGGAATATTGTTCCTACATCTGGTGTTGTGCCCCCAAAACCTCTCTCAGGGTTCTTGATTCTATTCAGAAGAGTTAGGTTAATTAATGATTCATCTCTAACAGAGTCTCTCCACTCGCTTTCTCATAGACGCACTGTTTCTGCTGCATGCCTCTTCTACAGATACTTCCATGGGCACTTTTCTTCTGAATTGGCTTCTATAATTCCCACTCACTCTTTCAAAACAGTCCGAACACGTGCAGCCACCAGCCAACATCCATTTACTGTCCAACTTCAAACCCACAGAACCAACTTTTCATCTTCCTGATTTATTCATTCAACTGCCGTTTTCTGGAACAACCTTCCTTCATATGTATTTCCTGAAAATTACAATCTACAGAAGTTCAAGTCCAATGTCAACAAATATCTTCTTCGTCTTCCCAACCTCCAACCCAAGCACGGTACTAAGTACTATAGGTTCTAATACCTCTCGTGTTTGGGGTTCACATAAAAAAAAAAAAAAAAGTTGATCCCACTGTACAGAATTTAAAAACTGTCTGAGACCTCTGTAGTCACCTTTACGAAAGCAAAAGCCCTTCCCTTTAGCCATGAATTCCCACATCAGTACATTGTGATCACTGTCACCCAGTGGTTCTTTTATCTGCAAATTCTTAATGCATGAATAATCACTGCTGATAATCAGATCAAGAGTATTACTCCCTATGGTTGCCTCTTGAACATATTGCTGTAGAAAACAGTAATCGAATAAATCCACAAAAGTCTTGCTAGTGTGCAAGTGACCAATCCACAAGTTCCAGTCAGTATTTGGAAAGTTAAAATCCCCCATTATAAGACATTCTGATTTACTGGCCCACTCTATTTCTCTGCACAATTGCTCATTATACTGATCAGATTCATTAGGCCTATAACACACACCTACTCTCATTTTTCCTTTCCCAGTGCTTATTTCACATCAAACAGCCTCAACACTGCATTGTCCACCAACCTCAATTGGATGCACTTCCTTAGATTTTGTGTTTCTTAACTAACATCATAACCCCTCCTCCCTTCCTCTCCTGACTAATCTTTCTGTACATATTGTACTCCCGAAATTCCAATTCTGCACTGCTTATATCAGTGTGACACCACGTCTCTGCATTTGATGTCTTGACTAGCACTTCAAGCTCATCAAATTTATTAACTATACTCCTAGCATTGGTGTACATGCAAGTATACATGCACCTGTTCCTACTCTTAGTTACCCCAACATAGCCCATGTATTTACTTCTTCCACTATCACTCCCAGTAGTCCTGGAAATCTCCATTACCTTGCTTTTCAGGCTGCTGCTGCTCATTCTAATAGAAGCAGTGCAAGAATCACTTTTGCCTCTGCCTGCGGCCACTGCAAACGTCTTAGTCTGTGTTTTCCCTTAAGCCAGCAGTTTTCCGACCCACCTAACTAACATTTGCTGATGCTATCCGACTATGTCGATTGCATCAGCAAATATTCTTGCACCTTTCTATTTAATTGTACCCCATCTCTGTAGAAGCAGTCTCTCCTGTCAGTAAGCACAGACCAGGCTGAAATGTAGATGCAAAATACTCATTCAGTTTATCAGCTACCTAAGCATGATCATCAATAGTCAGCCCATCTATGTTAAGTGGTCCAATCTGATTCATCCCTTTCCTTCTAGAGTTTACATAAGTAAAGAACTCCTTGCTGTTTTTCTTTGCATTCTTTGCCAAAGATTTCTCATAATCTGCATTCGCCTGCCTAACCTCCTTTGTGACTTGATTACAGACATATTTTATTTGTGCCATAGGCTTCTGTGTCACTTGATAATTTATATGCATCCCATACATTTTCTTCTCTGCCACAAGTCTCATTAATTCATCTGACATTCATTTAGGCTTAAAAATGGAACAGTATTTCTTAGTTGGAATGAAAAGCCTAGTAGCCTCCAAAATTAAGTCCCTGAAGGCTCCCATTTAGAATTCAGCTTTGGTAACATCAGTTGATCCAACTGTATAGAATTTAAAAACTGCTTGAAATCCCTGTAGCTGCCTTTACGAAAGCAAAAGCCCTTCCCTTTACCCTTGGTGGTAGTTACATCTTTAAGCAAATCCCACATCAGTCCATTGTGATCACTGTCACACAGTGGTTCCTTTATCTGCAAATTCTGATTGCATGAATAATCACTGCTGCTAATCAGATCAAGAGCATTACTCCCTCTGATTGCCTCTCGAACGTTGCTGTAGAAAACAGCCATCCAATAAATCCACAAAAGTCTTGCTAGTGTAGTAGTAGTAGTGGCATGTGGTGCAAGAAAGCAAGTGTATGAGCTTATGCAGCATCAGCCAAAAAAAAAAAAAAAAATCACACCAATCCCTCCAAATATCTGTCCAGTTCCTCCTTAAACTTATTTAACCTATCAACTTCCACAGTGACAGATGGAAGTTTGTTCCAGCAATTAACCACCTGCTGGCTAAAGGCAAATTTCCGCACATCTATTCTACATCTGTCTTTTCTTAATTTGAATTTATGCCCCCTTAGGTTCGTAATCTGAACAAGTGGAAGGATCCCATCAGAATTCAGCGTGCTCAATCCATTCATGGCCTTATACACCTCAATCAGATCACCATGCAGGTGCCTAGTCTCCAGCCACTGCAATTTGCAGAACTTAAGCCTCTCTTGGTAAGAGGATCCCTTCATTCCCCTCACCAATCTTGTAGCCCTTCTCTGTACACGCTCAAGCAAATCTACATCCTTCCTAAAATGTGGCCTCCAGACCTGTACGCAGTACTCAAGGCGTGGCCTAACCATTGCCTTATACAGAGGGACAATCACCTCCTTTTCCCTGCTGCTAGCAAAATTCCTATATATCATTGACAAAACCCCATGATCTGCCCTGGCAGCCTGTCTGCATTGCTCAGAAAACTTCATATCTGACTGCACAATTACTCCCAGGTTTTTTTCATTTTCTACTGCCTTAAGTGTAGTACCACACGGTTGGTACTTTTCTCTGGGGTTACTTCTACCCATATGCAGTACTTTGGATTTGTCAATGTTAAACTTCAGTTTCCACTTCTCAGCCCATCTTCCCAAATTTTCTAGATCCTGTTGCAGTAGCACACTGTCATTACTGTCATTAACAACCCTGCCAACCTTTGTATCATCTGCAAACTTCGACACTAAGCCTGATATACCTTCATCAATATCATTGATAACTATACAAAACAACAGAGGACCCAACACCTTACCCTGTGGGACTCCACTAATAACATTAGTCCACGAAGAGCAGCACCCATTAATTACCACCCTCTGTCTTCTCCCACTCAACTATCCTTTTATCTATTGTAGCAACTTACCCTTAATACCATTCTGCTCCAATTTGTACAGTAGTCTTCCATGTGCAACGGTGTCAAAAGCTTTCCTGACATCCAAATATATGATATCAAAATTATTTTTTGCATCCAGTTCCTTTGTAACCACATCATAATATCCTATCAAATTTGTCAGACAAGACTTTCCCTTAACAAACCCATGCTGTATCTGAATTATTGCTGCAGTCTTGTCTAGATGATCCTGCAATGCATCTTTAACCAGTGACTCCATTATTTTACCAGGAACAGAAGTTAAACTTACTGGTCTGTAATTACTCGTGTCACCCTTCGATCCCCCTTTGTGAATTTGGGATATATTTTCATATCTCCAGTCTGTGGGGACCTCCCCTGAGTCCAAGGATGCTCTCATAATTATGGCTAAGGGTTTGCTTAGTTGCTTTGCTGCCTCCTTTAATATAACTGGATAGATCCCATCCACCCCAGATGCCTTTCTTATGTTTAACTTCAATAATTTCTCCTACACTTTGCTCTCAGTTATTACAAAATCATTAAGCACCCTGTTACAATTTGATAACCTTCTGCCATTTTCAAATCTTAATAACTCCTTATGTGTGAATGTAGATACAAAATACTCATTCAGTTTGTTTGCTATCTGAGCAGGATCATCAACAGTTAACCATCGAAATCAAGTGGACCAATCAGATTCATCCCCTTTCTTTTAGAGTTTATATAAGTAAAGAAATCCTTGCTGTTTTTCTTAGCATCTTTTGCCAAAGATTTCTCGTAATCTGCCTTCGTCTGCCTAACCTCCTTTGTGACCTGATTACAGACTAGCTTATATCTGCCATAGGCTTCTGAGTCGCTTGATAATTTTTATGCATCCCATGCATTTTTCTTCTCTGTCACGAGTCTCATTAGTTCATTTGATAACCATTTAGGCCTAAACCATGAACAATATTTCTTAACACGTTTGCTTCCGGTCATGAGTCAGCATGCTATCGTCAATAGCACGGCACAGAAGGAGGAGACTGCTGCCAGAAGCCGACTGTGTTTCCATAACGAAAAAGCTTTAAAATTGGTAATAAGGGATTGTTAGGTATACCATATCAATATTCAAGTGTCATATAAGCAGTTTCCAAAAGATTTTGAGATTCAAGCGCCAGCACGTGATAGGCACTGGAAGTCAAATTTGGCTTTAAATGCCGCATCATGCGCTGGCGCGTGGCACAAAAACTCCCTGTGCTTGATTGGCTACTGGGTAATGTGCCACATCCTATGCCTGAGCGTGATCGGCTCTTCAATACTGCTGCAACGTCACGCGCTGGTGCGTGATCAGCAGCGAATGTGTTAATAGGTATGAAACTTTTAGTAGCATCCACGATTAATTCCTTGAATGCTTCCCACTTAGAATTTACTGTTGGTAACATTGTCAATTGATCCCATTGTACAGAATTTAAAAACTGTCTGAGACCACTGTACTCACCTTTACGGAAGCAAAAACCCTTTCCTTTACCCCTGATGGTAATTATATCTTTAAGTAAATCCCCATCAGTACACTGTGATCACTGTCACCTAGTGGTTCCTTTATGTGCAAATTCTTAATACACGAATGATCACTGCTGATAACCAGATCAAGAGCATTACCCTCTCTGGTTGCCTTTCGAACATGCTGCTGCAGAAAACGATCATCCAATAAATCCGCAAAAGTCTTACTAGTGCGCGAGTGACCAATCCACAAGTTCCAGTCAATATCTGGAAAGTTAAAACTCCCCATTATAAGACATTTTGATTTACTGGCCCACTCTATTTCTCTGCACAGTTGCTCATTATGCTCATCAGATTCATTAGGCCTATAACACACACACACACACACCTACTCTCATTTTACCTTTCCCAGTGCTTATGTCACACCAAACTGGCTCAACATTGCATTGCATTGCATTACATTGTCCACCAATGTCTATTGGATGTATGCATTATAGCCATAGTAGCTTATGCGCCATTAAACCCCCATAACAACATATTGGATGTACATCCTTAGATTTTATGTTTCGTAACTAACATCATAACCTCTCCTCCCTTCTTTTCTCTATATCCTTTCTGTAAACATTGTACTTCCCAAATTCTAATTCTGCACTGCTTATATCAGTGTGACACCATGTCTCTGATATCCCAACAATATCTGCCTTTGATGTCTTCACCACCACTTCAAACTCTTCAAATTTATTAACTATACTCCTAGCATTGGTATACATGCATCTGTTTCTTTTCTTAGTTACCCTAACACACTGTTCCACCTATCCTTCTTACATACTTGTTCCACTATGACTCCCAGCAGTCCGTGAAACCCTAGCACTCTGCAGGCCGTCGCTCATTCTAATAGAAGCAGTGCAAGAATCACTTTTGCCTCTGCCTGCAGCCACTGTTAATCTTTTAGTCTGTGTACCCCCCAAGCTAGCTGTTTTCTAACCCACCCAGCACTGCCTCGACAGCATCAGCAAATATTCTTTCACCTTTTTTATTTAAGTGCATCCCATCCCTGTAGAAGCAGTCGGTCCTGTCAACAAGCACAGACCACACTAAAAAAAATCTTCTCCGTGAGCCTTGCACAATCTCTCCACGGCCAAATTGATTGACAAGGCTCTCTAATCATGTACTTCCTCTTGTCGTGTCTTTGCAGAATTGCAGACACTTTATATTCAACCCTAACTTACAACTTTTTTCAACATTGACCTGTACTTGGTGAGTAAATCTCCAGATCTCTTACTCTTAATGTCATTAGAGAAAGAGAATATCACCTATCGTGTACAACAATATCACCTTTTGTGCCCTTAAAAGATGATATCTTTTCTACAATGTCATCAACTCTTGCTCCTGGCAGACATACCCTGGTCCTGTTCCACTTATCCTTCTTGCATAGTATATTCCCTGTCTCCCTGACAATAGTCGCCAACAACTAGTTCCTGTGGGACCAGCACTTTCTGCTTTGGAGATTGCCTCTGTGTTGCTTGATGCACAGGAGTGAGCTCTGCAGTTGAACTGGGCAGCTGAGAGCTTGATGGGCCCCTCATATTAATTTCTTCAAAGGCATTTACCCTACACTTCAAAGTCTCATAGATACCCATCAAAACGCTGAGTTGACACTCTAGGCACCTAGCACACACAGACATCCTCCTTGGCTAAATCATAAACATTTCACACATTTTTTGAGACTGTGATGCATTGGAGAATTGCTCCCTTTGTTTCTTCCCTGAACCACAGCACTCCCACTAATCTGTGAATGTTGCTTCGCTCTATCTGTGTCATGATTTCCGTTTAATTACAATTTAATTAACAATGAAATTTAATAAAATTAATAAATATTTTTGATTAATTGATAATGACTATGATAATAACAATACTATACTAAGCTAACAGATTCCTAATACAGTGCTTCGTATTATGCTATCTAGTTTTACGTTATACCTTACGCTATCAGTTCGAGATATATATACATTACGCTATTTCTTATCAACAACAACATGGCGGCTAGTTAAACAGTATTAGCACCAACATCGGTGAGTCGTAACTTCCAAAAATCACTAGTTAAATTCAAAAAAAGGAGCTAACGAACACTACTAAATCTATTTAATATCTTTGTAGAACACAATGTAGTATGTTAATTAACAAAGAATATGGTAAAAATATCAAAAATACTTATCCTTTTACAGCAGCCAAAAATCCACTGACTGTTCTCTTCTCTGAACAGAGCACTTGATCATATAAACAATGAGAGTTCTTGTGAGATATACCCACTCTAACGTAGGCCCAAAGAGAGAGAGAGAGACCGTAATTCTCATGTGAATTAGAGAATACCTTTAGCATGTAATGAGCGTTCACACATATTGGGTATCACCCTTCCATTCCAAAAAAGGAAAAGAAGTGAGTTTGTTTATAATTCTTAGCTAGACATCAGAAGTGTGTAGCGATGGGATAATTCCATTTCTATCACATGTTGTTCAAGTGCTTGGGACGTGAGGCCTGACTTCAACATCCATTCAGATGCTGAGATTGAATAAATTTAGGGAGAAGCTTCAGGCTTAAAAGAGAGCCCTTGGAAGACCCACAAGTAGAAGAGGGAGGAGGAAGTCATTCCTGTTGTAACTTGAGTGTTGTGTGCGATTGGTGTTACATAAATGTTTGTTTGTTTTCTAAATGATTTCCTCTGCTAATTCTCATCCACACTAGATAACACCAGAATTAGGAACAAGACATACATAAAAGATTATTGCAGCATTAAAGATGAAGTTACCAGTATCGTGGAGTCTTCGATGAAAACACAATGCTAGTCCAGACTATGGTATATTCACTTGAAAGCTTCCCCCCTTGAATATTGAGGGTATAGAGATTGGGTCCTATCAACTGCTAGATGCTCATTTTGGGAGCAAAGCAATGGGGAACAATATAGAGGGTGGTCCGTGACAATGTAGCTTTGTAACACCTGAACGCTGTTGTGCCAAAATGGGTGGCTTAACATAACAATCCCTCCCTAACACTGGTGTAGTAACAACTAGCACTAACAGTGACACCTCCCCATAACACTGGTGCCATGACCAGTACGTCTTGGTTTACCAAGCTTCTCGGATAAATGAAATCAATGTATTAAATGCATGAAGAAGAAACTGTGGAAAACAAAAAGGAAATGGTTTCTAGTGTTTTGGGAATTTGGCAGAGGGAATCTTGCTTTTCTATTTGAATTTGCTTCTTTTATTACTATTAAAGTTGAGTAATGATGAATTGATTAGCTTTGATAATGCATAGTAATGAGTGGCAACAACTTTTGAATCTGCCCAGTTGTATTTATTTAGCTCAAAGGAAAAATGTGTGTATAACAAAGTATTCTCAAAAAAAAAAAAAAAAAAAATTGTTATAGAAATGAATTTGAATTATTTAAGATAGTCGGTTTCTGCTTATTGATAAGATTAGGGTTATCATTCTTTTGTTAATATAATAAATGATATATGTAGGCATAAGAATAAATAAGGTTGGGTTATCACTTGGGTGGTATTATTTATAACAATCTTCTGAATATGTAATTTTTCTGATCCGTATCAACATTTGACAGTCCGATGCTCACTTAAATAGTGAGGGTACTAATTGATTCCTTTACAGATGCATTCACATTATATACATACATGCATAATAAAAAAAAGAGGGAGGGATTATTATTACGCACAAAATGGAGGGATCAAATTTAGAAATAGAACTGTTATTTCCAACACAAACTGAAGTTGTGAGGATTAATCCTCTTTAGATGAAGGACCACTGGTCTCACTTTTCTTTGAAGCATTAGAAGAGCTCACAACCATTGCAAACTGGTCAGATAGAGAGAAAATAGCAGTTACAAAATCTGGATTGAAGGGGCAAGCAGCTGAGTTTTTATCTCACTCGCTTGAATCGTGGTCAGAAAAGAATTTTAATATATTTAGGGAAGCTGTCACTCATTTTGAGAGGCCTGATTCCCTTATAACACAGTTACAGCAGTTCAGCACAGCTAAACAAGAAACTAGCGAAATAGTAATCCAGTTTGGGATGCATTTAAGAAACCTACATAGATCAGCTTTTAAAGCAGAAAATGAAACACTGAAAGTTTTAATTCTAAGGGATCAAACACTTTCAAACACTTTTGGCCCAATTTTTAAGCAGACTGAGTTTGAAGCTGAGGCTTGTTTGGTGTTGAGCCAAAATCCATCTACCTTCCAACAAGCATTTAGAAATTGCAATGCATGAGGAAGAAAATAAGGGGTTAACACAAGGTAAACAAGCTACTTTAAATGTAATTAACACTCAAGAAAACAAGCTACTTTAAATGTAATTAACACTCAAGAAAAAAATTTCAAACATATTGGAGCTGGTCGTCCAAGAACAAACTCATGCTTTGTATCACTCATTACATAAATTATCAAAAGGTAACTTTGATTTAAATAGTCTAGAGGCAATTGTTTTCTTTTAGTAACGAATTTCAGTAATACTTAATGGGAATTGACCGCCAGCTGGAAGAAACCAGACAAAATCAGAATAATATAATCCATGTTACTTACCTATTGATTAAGAAAACATGAAAAACTGATACAGTATGCTGCTCCAACTGGAGAAATATTAAGAAATCAAAGAGCTCGCAATCGGGGGATATCAAGTTACACATGAAGCAACAGTAGACTGCAGGGGACATCTCGAGGTCTTGTAAATAGCAATAGAGGTGAATGGTATGGAAACCCCTCCGGGTTGCCGCTTATCTTCACACCGAATGAAGATCACACTTGTTGGTCTGCTTATCAAAATCAGTCAGTCACTGGCAATAACTACACTGGTGTGCAACAAGTTGGAAGGTCCTCTGAAAAAGAATGAATGGACAGCTCTGTTGGTAATAAGGTTATGAAGACAGACAGGATGGAATCGCCTTCAAACTGATGTAAATTCAAACACATTTCATGGAAGACCCAGAGAAGAGCTATATAGGAGTAATATAGGGCAGAGACAAAGGCAACCTAGGGTAATATTAAGTAGGCAGGTGAACCATGTGGGAATTGCTTTTGCTCTTCAGATTAACGATAGAGTTGAGCTGGCTTGAATTGGTTTTTTCATAAGCGAGGTGAAATCTGTCTTAGTTCAAGGCATTCTAGCTAATTTTTTGTAGATAGTAGTGCTTCTGTTACTCTTATTAGTGCAGAAGTATTTGATAACAAATGTTTGGAGCAGATGGAGAGGTGAATGGGAAGTGGGTTCCCCTCCCCTTTTATTTGTAAGCTTGCTTTCTTGCATCATATGCCACTGCTAATGCTAAGAAGGTAGAACATAAAAAGTCACTGAAAGAAAGGTCGCCTGATGTTACTGTAGGTGGGATCATGGGTAAACAAAGTTCTCTTGTGCATGAAAATCACTGTAGATCTGACTTCAGATGTAAAAACATTTATGGAAGATGTGCTTGTAGTGTCACATACATTGGGCAAGAAATGTCAAGTTGTACTTGGCTTAGATTTACTAAGGGAACGTCAGTTTATCTTAGGTTCAGGAAAGTATCCTAAAATCGGTTCCACTGGAGATTTGCATGAAAGAAGTGTGGGGGTTAGAGAATGAATTTTTGGTGACTCTAAAACCAGCATAGGAAAATTGACGTCTAATTATATTATCCTGCTCTCACACTTGAGTCTGTACTAGCAGTACAATGCAAACAAGCATTTTTCACAGGTAAAATAGTGCTATTGGAGCCTAATTATAATTTAAGCAGTTATGATTTGGTAGTCAGATGTTCATTGGACAAGTTTCCTAGGATAGAAAGGTGACAGTTACAGTAGCAAATTTGTCTGCAGAACCGTTACATTTTCCTAAAGGGTATGGGGCTTGTGAGATTAGAATGTATTAACATGAAAATGGTTAATTTTGCAGGTGAGTCTCAGTGACAAAAATTAACTAATTTACTGCATAAATATTGGGATGAATATTGGGATGCCTTCGCTAAATCTCCATTGTGGCTAGGAGACAGTCTTCAGTCCTTCATCGGATAAAACTTACAGATGACACTCCCATTAAACAGCAAGCATATTGTACACCATACGCTTTGCAAGAAGAGATGAATAGGCAGGTAGATGACCTGTTGGAAGAAAGTGTGATCTCACCTAGTGTCACCTTTTGCTGCTCCGATAGTGATGGTGAAGAAAAAGGATGGTTCCTTTTGGATACACATTGACTTTTAGAAGCTGAACACTAAAATAGTGGCAGATAGTTTCCTGATCCCTCAGATTATGGAAATTCTAGATGTTTTAGGGAATGTTTGCTTTTACAGTACGCTTGATTTTCAATCTGGTTTCTCATTTGTAGCAACTGTGCGCTCAGCTGACAAGCATAAGACTACTTTCAGTACAGGCATCTAAGAAACTGCCGTTCCACTTTTTTAAGAGCTATGCCAATTGTGCTTCAAAACTTAAAAAAAGGGCATCTTCTGCTATCTTGATGACAATGTCATAGCTAGACTAGAGTTGCTATTTATGCAGACTAGAGTTGGCTTTTCAGTGTCTTCACAGTATGATCTCAAACCATCTGTGATTTTTTTTTTTAAGCAGGAAATTACATATCTTGGTCATCATGGCAGCTCAGAAGGAGTCTGTCTAGACCATATTAATGTCTCTGCCATCAAGGAGTCTTCACCCCAAGGCGGCGAAACAGGTTAGGTGGTTTCTGGGAATGATGGATTTTTATAGAAAATTTATCAAAGACTATGCAGAAGGACCTCTACCATTAACCAAACTAACAAAAAAAGGTTACACCCTTTGTGTGGAATGAAAACAATTCAGGCTACCTTTGAGAAGCTCAAAACTGCTTTAATATCAGAACCTTTATTGATCTGTCCAGATTTCTTAAACCCATTCTTTGTGAGTGTAGACTAGCAGTTATGCAGTCGTGGGAGTCCTCAAGCAAGAAATAAATGATAGTTTGCACCATCCCATAGCTTATGTAAGCAGGGGTTTTAAAACAAGCTGTAAAGTGTAGTACAGTTGAAAAGTAGAGTCTGGCTGTTCTTTACTCTGTAATGCAGTTTAGACCCTCACTTCAAAATCACTAGTGACCACGTCCCATTGCAATATTTGCTTCAACTTAAGAATCCCGCTCCTAGGTTGACTTGCTGGAACCTAATGCTGTAGGATTATGATTTTAAGGTAGAATACAGGCCTGGAAGAGTGCACTCAAATACAGACTTCTTATCTCAACCTGTGTTAGAGGATGTTACCAAATGTAATGACACAAGAAATCTATTTCTAAACAAGTTGCAACAATGTCGACTGGCATCACTTTGAAACTCTAGTAATGCCAAGGAATGCCACAAAAGAGCTAATGAAATCTTTGCAGAGGGAAGAAGATTTTCAAATACACTGCTTAATCACACAGTTTGAGTCAAAGGCGTAGTCCTTAATGAAGATACCAGACTTGTACTATTTAAATGACAGAATACTGTATCATTACACTTTGCTCAATGCAAAATCAACTCGACATCAACCTTTTGAACAATTAGTGGTGCCACATTCCTTAAAAGTGGAAATACGGAGGGTTGATTCAGCCTTTTGGTAACGATTTTGACAGTCCTTTAAAACTACGAAATTCCGTGAAGCCACCACCGGTTGTGTTCTATTTGTTTTCCCTGCTCATGGACTATCGCATGGCATCGCAATTTCTATTGAAGTAAAGCCCATTACAAAACTACCAAGTCGATCTTGTCCCATTCCTGTTGGCAGACTTTCCACAAACCTTCAACAGTTCTGGGGCGGTGGTTTCCGAAAGCTATTTTCAAGTCTGCATGTGCAAAAATCCATGGGTGCAGCATAATGTGATTTCACAGGTATATCTTCAAACGAATACCTGTCACCGCTTCCATTCTCCGTAAAAAAAAAAAAAAAAGGCACGGGTGGAACGTGACTGTGGCTGGACACCTTTTCAGCATCAGAACTGTACAATGTGGGTATTTCACGATCAAACAACGGCTATAGAACTTCAGTCTGGTAGTACACTGAGTTGACTTTCACGTTTTTACGACTCTACTCAACTCCAATTTGTCATTATGACAAAAACCGGCTACAACCATAAAACCTCAGCCAAAACTTTCCTTGCACTGATACGCCCATGTTGGAAAGGCCTTATCACCCTGTGGACTGTAATAAATTGCCCAAATTTTGTTGCAGTAGAAGAGGTACACCCATGCTTCGTCCAATGTTGCTGCGAATTTCCATCTTTCAGCTGCCAGATATTTTTCGTAGAGTTTTTGAGCATTTACCCGCCGCTGTGCAATGTGCCTTGCTCCTAGGTGGTGTACGAGGGCCTTTTGCTTCTTCTCCAGTTGCAAATTTTCATTGATTATGCGAAAAACGGTTGACTGGGATGTTCCCACACCTTGATCCACACATTTTTGATTGCATTATAGTTGAATTTTCATATTAATGCGTAAAAAACAGTTAAATATTGAAAACAAAAATTGATGTACTAATACTTGCAAATTTAAAATTTTATTTACTGCACTCTATTTCAGAAAATGTGGGTTATTAAAATTGTGTATGATCTATAAAATATTTAAGGGCAAAAGCCTCATGCTACAAGATAGAATGACTAACGTATGGGTAAGTGCAAAAGCATCAATTAACATAGCTATCTACCAAAGTAGTTAAGTTAAATTGGCATCGTTTTGATTATATCTCATGTTGTGAATACCTTCACAACGAGTTGCCATGGTATTGTACTACCTCGAATAAGTAACACTTCGCCAAGAGAGAAGACTACTGTTACTTATTCTTGGCGGATACTACTACCCAGACGTATAAACTATAAAATATTTAAGGGCAAAAGTCTCATGCTACGAGATATAATTACTAACGTATGGGCAAGTTTATAGTTTATATTACTTGCACATCTTCAGGCATCTCTCATATTGTGAAGTTATACTTCATACCTAGGTTGTCACTACTGCAACACCAGGGTACCTGCTTGCCCACCAATGAAGAGCTAAGAAGCTTTGAAATGGTGCCATCTGGGTGGTGGTATATGCCAAGAATAAGTAACAGTAGTCTTCTCCATTGGCAAGGAGTTACTTACTTGAGTACAATACCATGACAACTCATTGTGAAGGCATTCACAATATGAGATATAATCAAAACAATGCCAATTTAACTTAACTACTTTGGTAGATAGCTACGTTAATTGATGCTTTCGCACTTACCCATACATCACTTTTTTTTTTTTTTTTTTTTTTTTTTAATGAAAACCCCAAACATGAGAGGTATTAGAACCTATAGTACCTAGTACCGTGCTTGGGTTGGAGGTTGATAAAACAAAAGAAGATATTTGTTGACATTAGACTTGAACTTCTGTAGACTGTAATTTTCAGGAATTACGTATGAAGGAAGGTTGTTCCAGAAAACAGCAGTTGAATGAATAAACGAGGGAGATGAAAAATTGGTTCTGTGAGTTTGAAGTTGGACAGTAAATGGATGTTGGCTGGTGGCGGCACGTGTTTGGACTGTTTTGAAAGAGCGAGCAGGAATTATAGAAGCCAATTCAGAAGAACAGTGCCCATGGAAGTATCTGTAGAAGAGGCATGCAGCAGAAAACAGTATGTCTATGAGACAGCGAGTGGAGAGACTTTGTTAAAGCTGAATCATTAATTAACCTAACTGCCCTCTTCTGAATGGAATCAAGAAGCCTGAGAGAGGTTTTGGGGGCACCACCCCAGATGTGGGAACAGTATTCGATGGCAGGGCGGATTTGCAATTTATGCAGAGTGAGCAGCTGTTTGGAAGAAAAGTAACGCCGAGAGCGAAAGAGAAAACCAAGTTTTTTAGATGCGTAGGAAGCAATATTTGTAATGTGCTTGTGCCAGGAGAGATTAGAAGTCAGGATAATCCCCAAAAGAGAGATATCATTTTGCCTAGAAATCGGAGTGTCACCAAAGATAAGCATAGGAGCAGAAGAATCCTTTTTGTGAGATATAAGACAAGACTGAGTTTTAGAAGGATTGAAATCAACTAAGTTTTCTTTGCCACACTGGAGAATTACCTGGAGATCGGCATTTAAGGAATTGGTAGCGGATATTTGAGAAGTTGAAGCTGATTGAGCAGGGCAATTTTTCTCAAAATGGAAAGTGGAATGCAATGTGCTATCATCGACAAAACTATGGATAGGAATTCCAGTCAATGGAAGAAGGTCATTAATATGCAAGAGGAAAAGAGTGGGGGAAAGAACTGAACCTTGGGGGACACCAGCATTAGTGGAAAAGTTAGAAGACATCTACCATCACCCTCAGTGAGCGATCAGAGAGAAAACTGAATAACCAATTACAAAAAACAGTTGGCAAACCATAAGATGGAAGCTTGTTTCGGATTAGGAGACCGTTGTGCCAAACATGATCGAAAGCCTTTGAGATGTCAAGACCAACTGCTTGTGTTTCAACTGCAAGACCAACTGTTTCCCCGAATTTTTCCATTGAATTTGTCCATAAATGGGTAACATAAGCCAGAATATCACCAGTGGATCTACACTGACGGAATCCATACTGGCGATCGTTGATCAGACGGAAGGTTTCTAGGTAGTTTAAGAGTTGGCGGTTAATTGATTTCTCCATTACTTTAGAAAGAGTAGAAGTAATTGCAATGGGACGATAACTGGATGGTAGGGATTTGTCACCCTTTTTAGGAACTTGCTGGATATGAGCAAATTTCCAAACAGAAGGAAAAACACCTTTGGAATAAGAAAGTGAAAAAAAGGCGGCAAAGAATAAGAGTAAGTTCAGGAGCACAGGTTTTGAGAACAAGTGGAGAAATACCATTGGGACATGGAGCTTTCTTAGGATCAAGTTGTGTCAAAATCGTTCTGACATCCTTTTGATGGAAGACCACAGGAGGCATTGAATGGAGGGAGTTGGGAATTGTGTTAGGTATTTTGCCAAGACCATTAATACATGAGTTGGAAGAAAAATGGGATGCTAGCAGGTCAGCGTTATCCTTGGCTGAAGTGACAACAGAACCAACTGGTTTTGACAGAGGTGGGAGCAGAGATGGGCAAAAGTTGCAGCCAATAACTTTGGCGAGAGCCCAAAATGCCCTGCTACCATTAGGGCAAGAAGCAAGTTTTCTACTCTTAGCCTGTTCAAAATCTAGTTTGGACTGATTAATAATTGCTTTACAATTGTTGCGAGCTTTGGTGTAGGCAGAAAACGAAACTGTACACTGACACGATCTGAGCAAATGTTGACATCAGAAGTTGACATCACTTGCGTCGGCCCTGTCCTCATGTTCCTGCTGTTAAAGTTAGTCTCTCTCATAGCTGTTTCAGTGATTGGTGGACACACCCCAAAACTGACAAAATAATGGATAAAGTAATAGTTTTAGGAAGTGCTTGATATTCATTCTTATATAAATATCAAATAAGGTGAGGCACAAGCAATTTAGGGGAATTAAAACTGATAAGACTGGTCTTTTTCTTAAGCCTTAGAGTAGTAAAAAGAAATGCACCACTTACTATTTAACATGACATTATCTCTGTCACTTGCTTATAACTCTCTTTATTTACAGAATTCTTAATTATATTAGTTTTTTTTTTTTTTTTTTTTTTTTTTTTCAGATATTTATATATATAATTTCATTATAGTGACCTAATAGAGCCACTTTTTTCTTTTAATATTTTAAGGTAGTTATATTGAAGACACAACTCAGTCATGTTCTGTCAGAATAATATAAATGAAACCAGTACAAATGGAGAAGCCATTCCTTTTTGTTCATCAGAGGATAAAGTAAGAAGGCTTAACAATATGCTTATACATTTAAGTATTTTGTTATTTTTTAAATTCACAGATTGCTTTCAGGAGAGAGTCATGCTGTGTAACAAAACATTTTTTGATTTTTCTGTTTCTCAATTTAACTATACACGGTAATTTTGATTTTTGCTATACAGTTACAGTATTCCGAAGGAATTGCATTTTGACTTTTTCACAATTTCTCTGTAAACTCTGCAAATACAGTCATAGCTGATTTAATTAAGTGGATGTGTCCCTGATTATCACTTTGTTAACAAAAACTTAAAAATAACAAGAATAGGGGCCTTTTTCCAATATGCAAAAATAAATGTTTTTAGAATTTGTTTTTAAATTCTAAATAAATGGTACATGTGTGCACTTCAGAATAAAAAAAAAAAATTCTTGAAACATGTTTAAATGTTTCAATAAAGCTTTTTTGGTGGAAAACCAAAAAACACTGAATGAGCAAATTTAAAATAATTACATAAACAAATGAATATAGAAAGCTGTGTTTTTCTTTGTTTGCATGTGCATTTTTTTTTTTAATGAATCTAGCATCCAATTGCTTTGTATTCTTTAATTTTTCATGTTTTAATTTTTCAATCATATGAAGTCTTTTTTGTTTATGATCTCTCCAAAGGAATTCCTTCATTAGTTTTTGTAAAATGCACAGTTTATTCTACTACTTGTAGTTCTTCATTTGTTATTCAGCAAATGTTTTCTTGCCATTGTTATCCTATAACTCTCGAATATTGTCATTATCGAGCTCTTGAAAGTTAACTTTCTGTACTATTTGCATAATGTCTTTATTAATGGTAAATTTTTCAGACTCTAACGTATCATTTTCTTGTACTATTTTAGGTCATATCCTCTTCTGAAGCATTAACACGTTGCTGTTAGAGAGTGCATTAACATGTTCCTGAGAGAGAGAGAGAGAGAGAGAGAGAGTGCATTCAATGTGCATAAATTTTGGAATGTTGAGAAATAACATTCAGAAATCCTCAAAATTCAGAAAATTTATAAATAGTGATTGAAAAATCTGGAATTCATAGTTAAAAGCAAAAATTACTTTGATTGAGAATCAGGAAAAAAACTCAATTTTATCAGAAGTTTATTCTGTATATGTAAACTAACCTCAAAACAAGCAAAAATGAATAAAAGTGTGTATCAAACTATAAACAAAAACAAGCATTGCTACTCTTAGCCTAGAGTAACCTGAGCAGTTAACATGTGCCTTTACTTTTATGCCACCTGTATAGTGGCTGCCTACATACATTATGGCACAGCACTTGGGTGCTTTTTGAATGCCGTTATGCTTAGGCACAGCAGTTATAGTAACATTTGATGCCTATATGGATCAAATGCAGCAAGCATGTTAAGACAGTGGCCTGTTACTTCTTACAAGGATCGCTAATGTATTGCTTATTGCCTGATTGCTGTTATCTAAAAATTCTTTTATTTATTTTTGTTGATTGAAATTAGCTTTGATTAATTAGATAAAGGTGCACTTTAGGTAGGTGGCCTTAAATGTGGCCATAACGTCTTGATCCATTGCTTGTATAAGTGATATCATATCATATCACTTATACAAGTGATATCATTAATTCTGTACATTGGGATCAACTGATGATGTTATCAATGTTGAATTCTAAATTGGAAGCCTTTATGGACTTAATTTTGGTGGCTACTAGGCTTTTCATTCCAACTAAGGAATACTGTTCGAGGTTTAGGCCTAAATGGATGTCAGATTAGACCTTGAACAGTATTTCTTGTGGCAGAGAATAAAAATGTATGGGATGCATATAAAGTATCAGGTGACACAGAAGCCAATGGCAGATATAAACTAGTCTGTGATCAAGTCACAAGGGAGGTCAGGCAGGTGAAGGCAGATTACGAGAAATCCTTGGCAAAGAAAAACAGCAAAGAGTTCTTTACTTATGTAAACTCTAGAAGGAAAGGAATGAATCAGATTGGACCACTTAAGGTAGATGGATGGACTATTGATGATCATGCTAGGGTAGCTGATAAACTGATTGAGTATTTTGCATCTACATTCACACATAGAGTTATTCAATGAGGTTAATGCCAGTAGTTTATCAAACTCTAACAGGGAGCTAAGTGATTTTGTAATAAATGAGAGCAAAGTGGGGGAGAAATTGTTGAAGTTAAACATAAGGAAGGCACTTGGGGTGGACAGGATCTAACCAGTTATATTAAAAGAGGCAGCAAAGGAAGTAAGTAAACTTACTACCTTAGCCATAATTATGAGCTTCCTTGGATTCAGGGGAGATCTACATGGACTGGAGGTGTGCAAATGTATCACCAATTCACAAAGGGGATTCAAAAGGTGACACAAGTAACTATAGATCTGGTAGTTTAACTTGTGTTCCGGGGAAAATAATGGAATCACTGGTTAAAGAAGCATTGCAGGATCATCTAGACAAGACTGCAGTAATAGTTAAGACCAGTGCTTTTTTTTGGGACGGTACCTTTATTAACAGTAACGTGTGACATTTGGATGCAATGCACTTCGAAATTTGTAATATTCCGTAAATTTTTTTCACATGTTTACCAGCTAATCAAATGAGCTTCAAATTATTTAACTAAATTTGCATTTTTTACTGTCTATTGTTAAGATATTTACTATATAAAATTGTATAACCATTTTTATAATTCTAAATTACTCAGTTGGACCACTGTTTAACGAAGTCCTTTTATAGCAAATTATTTTTAATTCTCCTTGGAAGTTACATTTAAAATAGTTTCCGTTGAGCGAAGAAAATTTTCATATAGCGAACGGATTAGGAGAGAATTAACGCGGTATGCACTGTTCACATTTCTGGCCTTCAGGCAATTTAGGCAATTAGTGCTGCTGCACGAATTAAGAGAGCTAAAGGGATTACCATTCTACAACTTAGTGGTATCTGGTAAAACCTATCCGACCACCTGTCCCACATACGGAGAAGTCACGTTGGTGAAGAGTGAGCAGTCCAAGGTGTATTCCCAATGGTTGGACACTGCAGCGGTATCCAACCTTTTCCGATACAGTGGCCATATTCAAAAAAATTCAAAGTTAGATTTCTTTAGTGTGTTACATTTTCCATATCTTGTTGCATGTAAAAGTAAAATTGAAAATATTCAAAACTTTTATTAAGTACAATACACAATTACATTTACTGAACAAAACATTTAATGAGAAATTTTTTGATAATTAACAAAATTTAAAATGCTGTTTTAGTTCACTTTCCTCGTGGGACGTAGGTTTGGACACCTCTGTGAATCAACTGTAAGTGTCCCATTTGAGAATTAGAAAAGTGATTTTCTTTTACCCCGACAAATAATCATCTGTTGTTTCGCGGAAGTGCGTTATCCACATTTTTCAAATTTTCCCTATCTCTGTTTACACGGTCACTGAATGTACCTGAATGAAGTACCTGAATGACGCTGTCATTTTGAACAGTTTCAAAAAAAAGAAAAGAAAAAATTCAAATTTAAGAACTAGTGACAATATACCGATGACGAGAGAAGGAAAATGAGAACAATGAAGTTATTAATTCTTCTAAACATTAATTGTTGGCATTTGGTGAAAATGAAGTTAGAAAATTGTCAATTAGATTACAGTTAAATGCAATTCGGGGATACCTAATTGATAAGATGGTTTTGGAAAAATTGAAGCATTTGATGAATGCTCTGAGTAAGATACAAATTTCATCGAGTAAATCTGAACAAGGATTTTCACAAATGAATCTGATCGCCAGCCCAACCAGTGCTTCGTTGATGACAAAAACAGTTTCTTCACTACAGTTTCTTAAAACTGTAGGCCCACCGCTTTGACCCAGCAAAATATGTCGATTCATGGTTACTTCGGAATCGTCATTCAGCAACTGACGCACAAAGAGGAAGAAAAGAAGTCAGCATAGGATGTCCGATGTGAACTTAATGAAAATTTGGAATATTCTACAAAAATTTTATTATGAAATTATTTTTACTTATTTTACTCACATTTTACTTATTTTTTTATATACCTGAATAATAAATTTATGCTTAATAAATTGTGTTAATATACTTAATTTGTTGTTCTTATTCTAAAAACATTACTACTAAAGTAAGAATATCAGGAAAAAAATTTTTTAGAGTACTTTATATATCCCTTTTAATTTTCAATTTTTCCTGATAACAAAGAATCAGTACTGGCACCTATTTTTTTACAAAAAAAAGCACTGGTTAAGACACAGCATGGGTTTGTTAAAGGGAGGTCTTGTCTGACCAATTTGATTGGATACTATGATGTGGTCACAAAGGAACTGAATGCCAAAAATAATTTTGATATCATATGCTTGGATTTCAGGAAAGCTTTTGATACTGTTGCACATGGAAGACTGCTATACAAATTGGAGAGGTATGGCATTAAGGGTAAGTTGCTACAATGGATAAAGGGGTGGTTGAGTGGGAGATGACAGAGTGGTAATCAATGAACACTGCTCTTCGTGGACAAATGTTATTAGTGGAGTTCCCCAGGGTTCGGTGTTGGGCCCATTGTTGTTTTGTATATTTATCAATGATATTGATGAAGGTATATCAGATTTAATGTCCAAGTTTGCAGATGATACAAAGGTTGGCAGGGTTGTTAATGGCAGTAAAGACAGTATGCTACTCCAACTGGATCTAGATAAGATGAGCAAATGGGCTGAGAAGTGGCAGCTGAAGTTTAACATTGACAAATGCAAAGTACTGCATATGGGTAACAATAACCGAAGAGAAACATTACCAACTGTGTGGTACTACACTTAGGGAAGTGGAAAGTGAAAAAGACCTGTGGGTAATTGTGCAGTCAAATATGAAGTGCACTGAGTAGTGCAGGTCTTGAAGTCTTGCCAGTGATATATAGGAATTTTGCTGACAGGGATGTGATTATCCCGTTATACAAGGCTATGGTCAGGCCACACCTAGAGTACTGTGTACAGGTCTGGAGGCCTCATTTTAGGAAGGATGTAGAGTTGCTAGAACGACTACAAAGAAGGGCAACAAGAATGACGAGGGGGAACAAATGGGCGATCTTACCAAGAAAGGCTTAAGTTCTGCAAATTGCAGCACCTGGAGAGTAGCCACCTGCGAGGTGATCTGATTGAGGTGTATAAGGCCTTGAATGGGTTGAGCAAGCTGAATGCTGATGGGATTCTTTCTCTTGCTCAGATTAAGAACTGAGGGGGCAAAGATTCAAATTGAGGAAAGACAGTTGTAGAATAGAAGTGCAGAAATTTGCCTTTAGCCAGCAGATAGTAGATTGGTGTAACAGACTTCCATCTTTTGTTGTGCAAGTTGATAGCCTAAATAAATTTAAGGCTAAGCTGGACAAGCATTTGGAACAAATGGAGGGGTGAAATGGGAGGTTTTTTTTTTTTTTTGGCTGATGCTGCATAAGCTTGCTTTCTTGCACCATATGCCTCTACTAATGCTAATGAGCTCTTCAAGAATGCATCTGTGTCATGGTTTGAAGAATGGCTCAGACCAAGTCTAATAGTAATAATGCTTTTGGGCCTAAATTATTTTTTAAGCAGTTGCATTTTACAGTAAGACAAAAAAGATATAAACAAGTCACTAAACAAATCCATTGGTACCCAAGCCTTTCTGTTGGATTTCCTTATCGTGGATAAATTACGTTTGGAAAAAATGAAATTGGTAAATGAAATCTGGTTTAAGTTTCATATCTGCTTTTCAACCTAAGTAGGTGGAGGTTGATCAAACAATCTTTAGCTGTTTTTAAAGGCCTGAAACTTCTTTTGTCTTGGGAAATAAAAGTTTTAGAAGGCAACCGCTTTTCCAAAATAACCCTGTTTCACCAATTGAATACCAAATTTAGAGGATATCTGCCTTGTTCCACCACCGTTTTTAGTGGCATACAGTAGACTGTCGAAATATTTGCAAATTGAGATCAGATGTTTATTTGCTAAATTCACCATTTTGAAAGTGAATTCTGTACTGATATCATGGATTATACTACTGCTTTACATTTATTTTAAATTAAAAACCCCTCACTATGGCTCCTGAAGTTAATAAGCCTCATACAGAGAAGAAAAGAAAAATAATTACGAACATAAAGCTTAGTGACAAACGATATAATAGAAAATAGAATGGGTGTAAGTAGGAGTGTATTAATGGCAGAATATAACATTGGATCATCAATTTTATTAACTTTATGTAAAGTTAATAAAATTGCATTATTAATCTGTATTTCTTATTTAACCTCATTATTTCTGCATTAAATATATTAAAAATAAAACTTTCTAGATAACAACAAAATCGAAATAAAGGCATCGTGAATCCCCGAAGGTGCTGTTATTCTGAAAATTCTACTGTATTAAATTCTGCAGTGGTCTGGATATTGATATTTGCAGCCTGAAATGTGAATGCTATGAATTTTGGCCCCCCTCACCTTTTTTTTCCAAACTATCCATGGAAAGCTGAATTTCTTGGTGGTTACTTTGTCCTCCTGGTCTTTTAGATAATTTTATAAACTTAATGCTTTGTGCAGTGTTGCCAACACATGTCTGATTAGTGTGTAACTACCAAAAACACTTAACATTATCTCCATGTTTTCTATTACACTACTTTGGGTGCGTGTTAACTTACCTGTGCTAATATCTACACAATTTTGCATGGATGCATTAATTTTATCTTATTGGTTATTGTCTTCAAAGTTTGGTTGTTCTGTTACAAACTGTTGTCCTTTCACTTTTTCTAGTTACCAGCTTCTGCTCTGTATATCATGTCTATTTAAGTTTCTAAACTTACTCAGCAATGTTGGCCCCGAGTGCCAAGCGAGTGACTATAGGATTCTTCAGTGATTTGAAAGCGATTTTCTTAAAAGAGCGATTGATTGTAGTTGAGCGTTATTTTCTAATTTCCAAAGTTATATAATTTTGCTCTTCTAAAGTAAAGAAGTCAGCTTACTCAACAGAAAGGAAAGCCACCTTTCTTCTTGTATATAAGACTAATCTACTAACGCACTAACACTAACACCCTTATTGCTTGGTCACTGGTGGCACTGCTCCTGCCTCCACGTGGCAGGGCTGGAAGCCTGGGAGAAGAAATCCACTCTCCTGGGACTAAAAGGAGCAACTATGGACAACACAAAACAGTCCAACTATGGATCTCTTGATCCAGATTCAAATAGACATGACAACCATGATAATTTGAATAAATCCCACTAAGAGACAAAAAAAAAAAAAAAAAAAAAAAAAAAAGGGGCAGATTTTTCTGCTCCGCTCTTCTTAATATTGCATTCCTCCACAGACCAACCATTGAGTAAGCTCTCCCCATTTTTGATTCAGAAATGTCTCGAAAATGTGGCTAGCCCTCCAAAAATGGTTCGGCGACTAAGATCTGGAGACCTATTAGTGGAGATGAGTGAACACAGACATGCTGAAAGACTCTTTAAAATATCTACCTTTGGTGGAATTCCCACAAAGGTTACCCCACATGCTACCTTGAACTCCTCTAAAGGAGTAATATCTGAATGGGATCTTCTAAATGTATCAGAGGATGAACTTGTCTGTGAATTAAGCAAACAAAATGTAGTCCAGGCAAAAAGAATTGTCATCAAAAAAGATGTAGAGCCTGTCCCTACTCGAAAAGTCATATTGATATTTAAGTTACCAAATCTCCCCACAACTATAAAAGCTGGATACCTCAGATGCCATGTTCGACCGTACATTCCCAACCCAGTCTGGTGCTTTAAGTGCCAAAAATTCGGTCATTTGCAAACTGTGTGCAGAGGTGTAGTCACTTGTGCTTCTTGTGGTTTCAAAGAACACACACATACGGACTGTAATAATGAAACCCAAAACTGTCCTAACTGCCATGGAAATCATTCTGCCTTCTCTAAGGACTGTATACAATGGAAAAGAGAGAAGAACATTCAGAAATATAAAATAGAGAACAAAGTGTCATATCAAGAGGCAAAGAAACACTTTGCAATTCCTACTAAATCATCTACGTACGCCTCAGTTACTCAACGGCTACGCTCAATATCAACTCAGACTGACTGCTCCGTCCCTCCAAATATCTCTATATCTGGTTGGGCGAAATCATTACTTACTTCATTAAAAGAACAATCTCCCTCCAAATATGCAACCCAAGAAGTAAATACACCGGTAACAATACCTCCAGATAAGAATCCCAATCAGCAACCGAAAGTACAAACTAAGAGTTCTGAAAGAACTGATACACACACATTCAGATCTGATACCATGGACACCGATGAAAAAGCAGATGAAGATGACACATTTCTTGAAATTCATCCAGAAGGTGACATTGACACAAGCAGACCAGTCTTCTCAAAGAAGGATAAAGGAAAAATAGACAGGCGTAAAATAGACAAACTACCTCACGGAAGTTAGCAGACACTAGCTAAAACCAAACAATGGATACAGTTATTCAATGGAATTGTCGTGGGCTCCGTGCTAACTTTGACGACTTTTACAATCTCCTATTTGAATATAAGCCTGTTGCAGTATGCATTAAAATATGCATTAAAATATGCAGAAACAAATCTCACAAATGCAATATCTATGACAATTAAGCATTACAATATGTATAGAAAAGATAGAAACTCATCTAATTAAGCTCATGGAGGAGTAGCACTCATAGTGAACTCTTCAATGCCCTCTAGACCTATCCCCCCTGAAAACATCTTTAGAAGCAATTGCTGTCCGTGTCACCTTCGGAATCACAATAACATTAGTCTCATTGTATCTATCACCAAATCATACATACACCTCTGCTGATTTAGATAATTTAGTAATGCAAATACCTGCTCCCTTTTGCATTATGGGTGACTGGAATGGCCATCACCTGCTATGGGGGTTCTCAACATCTTGACTCCAGAGGACAGATAATTGAAAAAATTTTAGATAAACATAACCTGACAATTTTAAACACTGGTGCTCACACATACGTGCATTTACCATCTGGCTCAACCTCTGCTATTGATCTTTCAATATGCTCTCCAGTGATATTTCCTCTCATAGACTGGACCGTTACTAATAACCCTCCTGGTAGCGATCACTTTCCTATCATCTGTACTTTCTGCATAAGTTCTACTCCTCAGAGTAACATTAGGACAACCTGGAAATTTGCTAAGGCTAACTGGACGAAATACCAAGAAATAGCTCACTTACATACTGTCTTCATAGCAACCCACACAATTGATTCTGCAGTAAGCTACATTACAGATAAAATAATGAACGCATCCGAGACTGCTATACCAAAATCATCATCCAAAATCTGGCTTCATCCAAAAATGTGGTGGAACAAAGCATGCACCAGTGCTAAAAAAGAAAGGAACAAATATTGGAATATTTTTCGAAAACATCCAACCACAGCTAACCTCCTACAATTTAAGAGAGTCAGAGCTAAAGCTCGTCATATAAGACGAGAGAGTAAAAAAGAAGCATGGGCGCATTATGCCTCCACCATAAGCAGATCCACAGATACTTCTACAATATGGAAAAAAATCAAAAGAATTAATGGTAAATACTCACAGACAACTTCTCCTATTCTACTTGTAAAAGGGAAGAAAATCTCTGAACCTATAGAAATTGCCAATGCCTTAGGTACTTCGTTTGAAACGCTTTCAGCTGTTGCCACATATGAACCAGCATTTCAATTGTTAAAATCCCAGACAGAAAAATACAAACTAAATTTTAATATTGCCATCCTTCATTCATATAATCTGCCTCTGACCATGAATGAATTGTGTAATGCACTTTCACGAGTGAAAAACAGTGCCCCAGGTCCCGATGGGATTTATTACACCATGATCTGTCATTTAAGTGAGGAATCATTAACTGTCCTCTTACAACTGTATAACAGAATTTTCTTAGAGGAGTATTACCCCGCTAGCTGGTGCCATTCTTGTGTGCTAGCATTCCTGAGACCAGGGAAAGACCACACAGATCCCAAAAATTACCGTCCTATTTCTCTAACCAGTTGTCTGGGAAAAACATTAGAAAAAATAATTAACGCCAGACTAACATGATTTTTAGAGATTCAAAACATTTTAAGTCCAAGTCAGTATGGTTTCCGGAGAAAAAGATGTACACTTGATCTCATTATCAAGGCCGAAACAAATATCTGGAACGCGTTCCTGAGAAATGAACACCTAGTCATGGTATGTGTTGACATCGAAAAGCCTTTGATACAACTTGGCGATATGGGATTCTTCAGGACTTGCATAAATTTGGACTTCGGGGTCATCTCCCAAAATTTATTAAGAACTTTCTAGGCAATAGATCCTTTCAGGTCCGATTCCCCTCTTCATTATCTCGAGCATATGTACAAGAAGAGGGAGTTCCCAAGGATCAGTGTTGAGCGCCACACTCTTTGCCATTAGGATTGATTCTATTACCAAGTGCATACCTAACACAGTTGATATCATGTCATTCTCAAAATATGAGACTTATTGAAAGACAACTACAAGGCACCATTAACAAAATAGTTTCTTGGGCCAAAAATAATGGATTTCGGCTTTCTAAACCAAAGAAAAATTTCGGCTTTCTAAACCAAAAACGACTGCCGTGCACTTCTGTCGCAAACGTTCTTTACATCCGGATCCAGACCTTCAGTTGGATTTTCATTGTATTACTTTCCAACCTAGTATTAGATTTCTTGGTTTAATACTTGATAAAAAATTAAACTTCCTAGAACATAAAAACATATTCGTACAAGTTGTCTTAGAAAACTAAATCTTCTCAGAATAATTTTTTCTATGCCATGGGGTGCAGATCGTTACGTGCTGTTACATCTATATCGCTCACTGTTCAGATCCCGGTTAGACTATGGGTCTCCTGCATATGACTCGGCCAGGCCAAGTGTATTGAAATGGCTCGATCCTGTACATCACAGTGCACTAAGAGTTGCACTGGGGCCTTTTCGCACATCACCAATCTTAAGCCTCTATACCGAAGCCTATGAACCACCGTTACACCTTAGGCGAGAAACTCTACTACTCAATTATGCAGCCAAAATCAGCAGTCTCCCACATCATCCCATGTGGCAATGCCTCTTCATGCCAAAATGGAGAGAAATCTATCAAACTAAACGGCGTTACAACAAACCATCTGGCATTAGGCTTCAAGCTTTGATCAAAAGCTGGGGCCTGAAGTTTTCTAACACTCTCCAGGACACTAGCATGGAAACCCAGCCATGGCAGTTGCCTCCGGTACATATTGATAGACATTTTCAGCAATGGGGAAAGAATAACTTCCCCGATATCAACATTAGACAAATACATATGGCTCACTCCACCAAGTTTAGCAGCTTCATTCAGCTATACACAGATGGATCCAAAACTGGTAATAAAGTTGGCACAGCTGTAGTACTACCAAATGCCACTATCTCCAGACAGCTCCCACCAGAATGCAGTACTTATACCTCAGAGTTATATGGTATTCTACTAGCCCTAGAAAATATAAAAGAAGCTTCGTACGCTAAATCCATCATATATACGGACCCGTTAAATGCTGTTAATGCTCTACAGTGTAAATCCTTCCCTAGTCATCCTCTGATACAGAAAATTTTGGCACAGTTATTAGCACTTCATGGACGTGGACAGCTCGTAATATTTTGCTGGATCCCTGGACACGTTGGAATCCTAGGAAACGAGCAGGCAGATTTAGCTGCTAAAATTGCTACAAATGTGATGCCATCTAATTTCAGGACTCCTTATAGTGATCATAAGTCCTTTATCAAACAGACATATAAAGAAGTGTGGACACACTTGTAGAAAGATCAGACAAATAATAAACTTTTTGAAATCAAGAGAGAACCTAAACAGTTGCAATCCAGCCTGAGATGAAACAGAAAGGAAGAAACTATTCTAGCCAGATTACGCATTGGTCATACTTTCCTCACTCATAGCTATCTACTAACAAACAGTGACACTCCACAATGCAGTAATTGTTTATGCACACTAACAGTAAAGCATATCATCATAGAATCCCCGCAATATCAAAAAGAACGGAAAACAGCTTTTTCCTCTAATTTTCATAATTACAATCATTTAACACTACAGTGTGTCCTAGAAGATTGTGAGAACATGGATGACATTTTTCTTTTTCTAAAATTTATTAATAAATATCATTTTATCTGAACCCCTATCTCCTGTAAGAAAAACGAAGAAAATATCAGACAGTAATTAGTGCATTATAGCCTAAGTTGCTGATGCATCAATAAATCTAACAAACAACAACTCAGCAATGTCAAAATGATAAGAAATGAGTTTTTTTTTTTTTTTTTTTTTTAACCTGATGGTGGCAGGTCACTTGACAGATGACTTGAAAATAACGTCAGCTGATGATCAATAATTAAATATCTGAAATTTTTTCTGTCTTCCTAAATATCATTAAACTTTTACTACAATTGTTTCTGAAGTGATCTCTTTCTATGATTTTCTTTGTGCAGGAATTGTGTAAATGAGCATTAGTTTAAGATATTGTGTAAATTATATAAATGAGCACTAGTGAAAAGTAATGGTAAATGAGCATTAGTGTAGGTTTCATATCTCCTTTTCTACCTAAATAGGAGGAGGAGAATCAAATAGTCTTTAGCTTTTTTATCCCATTAGCACCTGGCGTTACTCATATGGGAATGCTAATTCAAAATGTTATTATTTTGAAACTGTCGCAATTCAATGAAATATTTCTCTATATTGTTTATCTATAAATATCAGTACAGGTGACCCCCGCTTAACGCTGATAATGCATTCCGGAAAAACAGAGCGCTAAGTGAATCCGCGCTAAGTGAAGCGAGCGCCGCATTCCCATAAGGTAACATGTATTTGTTAGTTGCGGTCAGTGCCATAGGATATTTCCTAATCAATAATAAACGGTAGTGAAAAGATACACAAATGTCGGTCAAAATATTTAATATTCAAATATTTGTACATATAAAATATTCTGCATTACATACTTATATAATTATATGGTAACTACTTATGTATCAAAATTAAACTTAAAATTCCAATTAAAATCATGAATTTAATTATGAAAAATGTGTCGATTTTGGGTTGAACTTTGGCCATCTTCCAAATAAACTAAAAGGTGTATTAATTTTAAATCCCCCGCAGCGTTACCACCAACAATAAACAACCGATCCTTCGCCGCTTTGAAACCTGGCATGTTTTTTTCTTCGTTCAATATGAAATTTCTTTTAGGCATTCGTTTCCACAAAAGTCCTGCTTCATCTGTGTTATAAACTTGTTGAGAAGTGTAACACATAATACCCCTCGTCAATAATTTTAACAAGTTTTTTTTTGAAAGTTTCGGCTCCTTGATATGGATTTTAAATCTATTCAACCTTACTAGTTTTAAATGGTTCCATTTTTTTTTTTTTTTTTTTTTTAGGTGAGTTTTCTTCAGATCATCATATAGGCCAATCTCTCTCTCTCTCTCTCTCTCTCTTTTATTATTTATAATATTTAACTTAACTGAATTCTGCATTGGATATTATCTTCAATAAAATTAGTTAGTCTTTCCATTTCAATCCTAATAGCCGGCCTAGCCCTTGTTGCTTGCAGTGGAACAGCTATCTTTCCCACTGCTAAAATTAATTCTTTATTTTTTTTTTATAATTGTTCTTACAGTTAAACTTGCAAGTCCTAAATTATGGCACACATCCGCTTGTCTTTGACTGGAATCGATTCGCTTCAAAACATCTAATTTAATTTTCAAATTCAGTCTTTTTTCTTACATTTGTAGTCTTCGTACTGCGCCCAGATGTTGTTGCTTTTTCATTCTTATCGGCCATTATTAACTCTTCGAAAATGTTAACTGCGTTGGTTGCATTAATTATGATACAATGTTCAAGTAAACTGTCCATTTACGCACGATGTCTAATACTGTACTGAGTGATGACTAGACTTCGGATAAATGCATATAACGCAAATATTACAAGCAATGTACTTGATCATTTTTTAAAATGTTGATCGCGGAACTACGTAACAAGTGACTGTACTGCAATTAAATTAGCATGCGGGAAAATTTCACTGAGCGTGGGAATATTTCTCAATTCTGCGTGGGAAACGTTTTAACCATATTTTTTATATTCATTTTCAAGCTATCAACTCCATCAAATGAAACGATTTTGTTAAATATGCCAAAAATGCAATCTGTAAAAGAGCGTTATAGTGATCTGTGACAGCAGTATAGTCAGATAGTGGTTATAATATAAGAACAGCATTATAGTGAATCAGCGTAAAGCGAACCGCGTTATAACGGGGGCCTGCTGTATATGAAATTATTCATATACTGCCATCAGTACCAGATGTCTTCAGTACCAATCTTGTAAGTCGTTGCAAGAGGCCGATTTATTTTTCTAGTGACCCACAGAAGTTATCAAATTTTTTTTTAATGCAGTGTTTTTTAATTGTCTTTGTTTTACAATCAAATTTAGAGACACAATATATTGCTGTAAGTATGAAAAAAAAATTTATTTATTACATTTTTTCTAGTTACTTTTTTTGTTTATATCTTGCCGTCCTCAAACTGGGACGTTAGGTGTTACTGTATATGTTTTATTTTTGTTTATAGTTAATCATAAACTGGGCGATAATGGAACTGAAGATTTTTTTATGGCAAGAAGAAATACATCAGACTTGAGGAAGCCATTGAAGATGTTGCAAATCAAGAATCTAATAATGAGGTTTTTGAAATTTGCATATTACCTCCAAATTTGGACAAGTTGACAGATTGTGAAGATGTTTTACAGGACCTTAATTCATTTCCAAAAGAAATTCCTGATTCTATTGAAATTTCATTTGAAAATTCCAATGAAGATGATCTTTTACCCCTGGAAGAAGATGATGTTCCGGAAGATAAAAGTGGGAGTGATTCAACGGTATATCTTGATTTCGAAAAAGCAAAATGGCGGAAGAATGTGCACCTTTCAGAACAACTGAATTTTGTTTTACAAGTGAGTTACAAGTGGAAAATGACTTAAAAGATTTGGCCCCCCCAAAATATTTGAAAAACTTTTTAGTGATGAAATCATAGACCATATATGCGAACAAATGATAATATATGCTCGACAAAAAAAAAAAAAAAAAAAAAACAGTCATGAATTTACTACCACCAGCAAAAAAATGAGAAGTTTTATTGCAATATTGCTTTTGACAGGATATCATAACCTTTCTCAAGAAAGAATGTATTGGTTGCTGAATGGTGACTTATGTGTGTCATACATTTATAATGCCATGTCAAGAGATCGATATCTAGAAATAAAGAGATTTGTACATGTGGCCAATAATGATGAAATTGTAAATTGTCAAGATCGAACGTACAAAGTTAGGCCAATAATGAATATGCTCATAAAACAATTTTGCCAGTGGGGTTTTTTCACAAAGATCTGTCAATGGTGAAGTATTTTGGATATAATCCAGCCAAACAATTTATCAAGGGGGAAACCAGTGTGGTTTGGTTACAAAATTTTAATAAATCAATCATGTCTATTGTGGAAAACCAACTAAAGAAACCAAAAATGTGAAGAGTATACCTGTAGGTGCAAGAGTGGTTATTGATTTATTGGAACATGTGCCAGATCCATCAAACCACGTAGTTTTCTTCGACAATTATTTTACAACGTACTCATTCATGATTTTTTTGTAAAAGAAGAAAATAAGAGCTACAGGAACTGTGAGGGACAATAGAGTTCAACACTGTCCTATTATGGCATCTAAAGAAATGAAAAAAAATGGAAAGAGGTACTTATGACTATAGGTTTGATGTCATCAACTGCATATTATGCATAAAATGGAAAGATAACAACATATGTTCTATTTTTATGAATTATAATTTTGTTGAACCATTACAATACGTAAAACGTTGGTCAAAAACTGCAAAAGCTAAGGTCAATGTAGAACAGCCTGCATCATTTGCATCGACAAAAGTGGAATGGGTGGCGTAGATACCCATGACCAATGTATATATCTTTGTACAGGATAGTGATAAGAGGCAAGAAATGGTGGTGGGTCCTGTTATGTTAGATATGACCATCACTAATGCGTGGAAGTTGCACTAAATGACAGCAGAGATAAAAAATAAATCAATTAGATATTCATTGAAACATCGTACAAAGTTATTTGAAAGATGCTGCATCAACAAGAAGCAAAAGGCTTGAAGTTCTATGAAAATTAGTGAAGGCCATCACTTTCCAGAAAAACTTGATAGACAATTAAAATGTTGTGTTTGTCATATGAAAGATAGGTGGTCATGTAACAATTGTCAGAAAACAATGTACATTGAAAAATGTTGCTTCGAAAAATACCACTTATCTGCCTAACGTCCCCATTTGAGGACACCTGTTTTTCTAAAAAAAATTATTTTATTTGAAATTTTGATATTGTTTGTTTCCTTGACTTACCTCACCATAATATTGAGCAAAATGAGTTTTGATAGGTAGTTTTTTCATAGGAGTTAATGGGTTAAAGGCCTGAAACTCTTCTTTTGTCTTGGAAAATAAACGTTTTCCAAGTCAGTTTTTGCAACTATTTGTGGCATTTTGCTTGAAAATTGGCATGGTACTGGGATAAGCAGATGCTGTGTTTTGTTTAAGTTTGGGTTACTATGTTTTCAAATAGTAAACGTGATAATACAAAACATAATATTCTCTTAAGGTGGTCACTGTGCTGCGAGAAACAAGGAAGGTAGTTTCAAATTTTGTGTGCTGCGAAGGGCATCAAATTTGAAGGAAATTTTGGAATAAACACCTGAAAATGGAAGTAACTAATACTGTTTGAATATATACACATATATACACACACACAGGCAACCCCCTTATAACATGGTACTTCTACAACACGGTTTCGCTTTAATATGATTGATAAATTTCGGCAATCCTCGCACAACACGGTACTTATATAACACAGTTTCACTCTAACATGGTTAGTGAATTGTGGAAAACCTCGCATAACACAGTATTTTTGAGTTTTTGTACTGGTAAAACCCTGCTATATTATGTTAGATGTAATTTTTCAGCGTTTCCATTCCTTTTTGTGATTCCCTGCTGTTGACTCGCTAGTTGTTATCGTCTTTGTGATATTTTTCTAAAGCACATTTCTGGAGGTCACTACCATAAACAATAAAAACAGTTAGCAATTTCCGGTTTATTGGGCTTTTCTGTTAGTGCAGTCTAATTATAATCGAGTAGTAAACTTGATCTTATTGCATTTGTGATAGTTCCAATAGCTGGAATTCTGTGGGTTTTCACGTTATTATGGTGAAATGTGTTTCCCTCCATGCTGGAATTCTATGGGATTTCACATTATTATGGTGAAATGTGTTTCCCTTCCATGCTGGAATTCTGTGTTTTCATGTTATTATGGTGAAATGTGTTTCCCTTCCATGAAATATTCAATCATATAAAAAACCACATAAATATTCAGAAACTCATAACTCCATATCTCACTTGAACATATCGTGTTTGTTGCAACTTGTGCATGCTGTGTTCTTTGTTATTTATTAAAGTGGAAAACTCTAGATTTCCAAGTTTTATTACTATTGGATAACATGCAGTGGTGAGTTGTGAATATTTTAACAATGGGCTCTCAGTTTTTCCAACTTTTTACCCAGTAAATTTGATTGGTCACGGAAGTGACGTCATCCGCGGATTCCACCAGAGGCACTTCCTACGCTCGCACTACTACTACTATTGTGATTAGATGCATGACGCATTTATTTTTCGTGACTGGTATGATATCTTAAGTCAGGGTCCGATTCAGGGGGTGGGCAGATGGACCTTATTACCCCCTTAACCATGCTTTTAGTGAATGTGTAAAATGTTCCTAGATTTATCTAAAAAAAAAGCTGAAAAACCTGTTTGTCATGATAACTGGATACAATAGTGTCTGGAGTTCTAACTTTTTAGAATTTTTGAATAGTATGACATCACAATTATACTTCCTGCAGTAAATATGATTGCAACAATACAAGTATTTGTCATATGATTGCGACAATACAAATATTTGTCAACAATTTATTTTTTTCGTCTCGCATTTTCATTAAATTCCGTTGTTAGGTGCCCTTAATAGCTACGTATGTCGCTTCAACTAAAAAGATCGGTACTTCAATCGATGCTGTTTTCCAGAGATATTTAGATAGGTTGCAATCGCAATTATACATCTCTTACTTTAGTTATCATAAATCCATTGTATCTTGTCTTCCAGAAATTATGTAAATTTGTGAATGATCAATAAAATATTTGGAATAAAAAAGCTCTTATTTTTTAATCAATATATACAAATCAAAATACCTAAAAGAAACGCGAAGGATGTTTCATAAAAAAAGTTGCATGTGCTTGGCACACACGCAACTTTTTTATTTGTCTTTTTTTTAACAATTAGGGAAATATAATGATACATTTTTTTCACAATAAAATTTTAATATTGCGTATAAAAAATAACATGAAATATTTCCCACATCAAAAACATTCCACAATATAAAAACAAATATTACATAAAAAACAAACTTTCTAGAAAAAGTACACAAAAATCGCAGATTACATGAAAAAAAATTATTACATAAATATTCAAGAAAATTTTATTCTAAAAATTGCCATATACAATTTACTTATTTATTAATATTTGTTTTTGATCTTCTGCTTTGCTCAATACCTGAGAGATGATTACAGAGGAATGATTTGACGTAACGATCCGGATCAAACTGAAGCAATGGTTTTCCATTTAGATGTATGGTGGTCATAATCTGTAACGTGTTTAATTGTCAACATTATTCATTCATTCACTCAATATTATTCATTACACCGAAAGCTCGCTCAGCTTCAGCAGTGCTAATCGCAATGCTTCTGGCTTTCTTAATTGAAAAGGGAATTTCACTCAATTTTAAAGATAAACTGTCTTTGACAAAATCTCTAAAATCATTAATTTTTATTTCATATTTTATCAGAAAACTTAAATTTCCTTTTCGGTTTTCACCGTCTTGCCACCGAGATGAAAGTTCTTTCACATTTCATGATTTCTGGTAGCATATGTTTAAAATTTCTTTCAATGTATTATTATACATTGAAAGAAAGGTATTATTATTTTCTTTATTTAATTTAAAATCACTCTCTGTTCATTAATAACTTATCCTTTAAAGATAAAACAATGCATTTAATAACTTGTCACGAGGTAATTTTTTAAATGTGTTCTTACTTCAAATTCGATTCCTTCAAATTCTTTCCACTTCAACATTCTCTCAATTTTAGCTTCATAATTTCCTTCAGAATTTTTCAAATTAGCAATAGCATTGATAGTTCAAATAATTTATCTGCTTTTACCATTGTGATTCAGTAAAGCTTCTGAAAGGTAAGAGAACTCCTGCAGGATGTCGATCATTAGTGCTAAATGGTTACGAAATTCCAGATTAAAAGTCGATTTAATAATCCAGAATATTTTAACTTCTGCTTCAAAATGTTTGTACAAAGCGGGATAATTCCTCCAACCCGCAATTCCTTCCACAAGCTACAAGCTGCCCATCGTGGCCCGAACACACGGCCAATCTTTATAGTTTCCACATCAAGTTCTTTATCAATAGTCTTTAATTTGCGCTGTTTTTTTGGTGATTGGTGATATAATGCATGCAGGTTTTTTTTTTTTTTTTTTTAATTATTGTCTGTATCCATTAAAGTTTAGAACATTTTCTACACAGTGAAAGCGGCGTCTCCATAGCCAGGTGGGCAGGAGCAGCAGTGCGTGCACACGCTTCTTGATTAGACCGGGGTTCGAGGCTGTAATCACCAAATACGGAGGATGTGGAAAGGTCAGGGAATGACCACTGCACATCCCTGGAGCAATATAGCCTTAGTTGCTAATGCTCCTAAAAACCGAATAACAAAAAAAAAAAAAAAAAAACACAGTGAAAGCCTCAGCGAATTTTTAAAATCCACCACCATTTCATCTTCATACAGTTTATATAATATCTTAGTTGCCTCAATCGCCCCCCCCCGTTGCTACTTTCACTAGTTCTTTGAATACTATGCAAAATGTCAGAATCACTCGGATATTCAGCTACTGTGACCATGTAAACATAGACAGGAGAAATTTACAGGAAGGCGTGGATCACTCACTTCACTGAAAAACATGTGACCATTTGCCGGAGTAAAGGGGAACCACAACACAGGTTAACTAGGGGCTATTATCTGTGTAGGAATCTTCTTAATCCTCTGACTGGCTGTGGAAAGCATATTGACTAGCACAACTTCTCAGTATGTGGCTGCAGATGTTTTATGGACACCACTAACATTGTGAAATGGTAATCCCTTTCACCCTTAATTCGCACTTTCTAATTGCCTAAAGGCCAGAGGTGAGAACAATGCATACAAAGTTGTCTCTCTAATCCGTCCGTTACTTGGAAATTTTCTTCATTCAACGAATATCATTTTAAATGTAATTACCAAGAGGAATTCAAAAAAATTTGCTATAAAGAACTGTAATTAAATCAAAAAAAAGAAGCAATTTTAAAATACATAACTGTTTGATTGTGCCTTTAAAATGCTTTGAATGGGGCCCCGCTCGCCCACCGTAGTTTCGGCTCTGAATACTCAATAATTGTCCCGGGTTTGAGCCTGTGATCACCAAATACGGAGGATGCGGAAAGGTCAGGGAATGACCACCGCATATCCCGGAGCAATATGGCCTTAGTTGCTAATGCTCTTAAAAAAAACCAAATAACAACTCAATAATTGCATTCAGGATTTCATTTGTAAAATAAATGATCATCTCAACAATGGGCTCGCAAATTTAAAAAAAAAATAACAATGGGCTCTCGCGAGCCCACTATAGCTCACCACTGATAACGTGCCAGGCTATCCAAAAGTTTAGCATTAGTCTAGGCATAGATGTAAGAAAGCAAGCTTATGCAGCATCAGCCAAAAAAAAACTCCACCCATTTCACCCCTCCATTCGTTCCAAATGTCTGTCCAGCTCAGCCTTAAATTTATTTAGGCTATCAACTTCCACAACAAAAGATGGAAGTCTGTTCCACCAATCAATTACCCACTGGCCAAAGGCAAATTTCCACACATTTATTCTACAACTGTCTTTCCTCAATTTGAATCTATGCCCCCTCAAGTTCTTAATCTGAGCAAGAGTAAGAATCCCATCAGCATTCAGCCTGCTCAACCTATTCATTTATTACATCTCAATCGGATCACCTCGCAGGTGCCTACTCTCCAGGCACAGCAATTTGCAGAACTTGGTGATCTTGCCTTTCTTGGTAAGATAACCCCTTTGTTTCCTTCACCATTCTTGTTGCTGTTCTTTGTACTCGTTCTAGCAACTCTATATCCTTCCTAAAATGAGGCCTCCAGACTTGTACACAGTACTCTAGGTGTGGCCTGACCATTGCCTTGTACAACGGGATAATCACCTCTCTGTCCCTGCTAGCAAAATTCCTATATATCATTGACAAAACTCCATGACCTGCCCTGGCAGCCCATCTGCACTGTCAGCAAACTTCATTGACTGCACAATTACACCCAGGTCTTTTTCACTTTCCACTTCCCTGAGTGTAGTACCACACAGTTGGTATGTTTCTCTTTGGTTATTGCTACCCATATGCAGTACTTTGCATTTGTCAATGTTAAACTTCAATTTCCACTTCTCAGCCCATTTTCCCAACTTATCTAGATCCAGTTGGAGTAGCATACTATCTTTTCTGTCGTTAATAACCTTGCCAACCTTTGTATCATCTGCAAACTTCGACATTAATTCTGATATACCTTCATCAATATAATTGATGAATACACAAAACAACAACAATGGACCCAGCACTGAACCTTGGGGAACTCCAGTAATAACGTCTCCCACTCAACCATCCCTTTATCCAATGTAGCAACTTAGCGTTAATGCCATACCTCTCCAATTTGTACAGCAGTCTTCCATGTGCAACAGTATCAAAAGCTTTCCTGAAATCCAAGTATAAGATATTAAAATTATTTTTGAACTTCAGTTCCTTTGTGACATCATAGTATCCAATCAAATTGGTCAGAAAAAACCTCCCTTTAACAAACCCATGCTGTGTCTTAACTATTACTGCAGTCTTGTCTAGATGATCCTGATATGCTTCTTTAACCAGTGACTCCATTATTTTCCCCAGAACATAACAGGTCTATAGTTACTTGTGTCACCTTTTGAATCCCCTTTGTGAATTGGTGATACATTTACACACCTTCAGTCCATGGGGACCTCTCCTGATTCCAAGGAAGCTCTCATAATTATGGCTAAGGGTTTGCTTACTTCCTTAAGTCATCTGGATGTTGAAGTAATGTTCCCACCACTTAATACAACTTCTTGAATTCAGCATTTAATTCAACTTTTTTAAGGTATTATATCTACCTTTAAAACTCGTTACAGCAGAAAATTATTACAATGGATTTTAGAAAAATTTGATTCTGAATCTATTGAAGTGATGGAGGCATGGAAACATTTTATAATTGTGGAGTGTATCGGAACCATAGCTTTATTGCTCAAAGAAGTAAAGCCGTCAACATTAAACGCGTGTTGGAAAAATGTATGGCAAGAATTAGTTCATTCAGCAGTTATGGTTGAACTGGCAGAAAACTGAATCGATGCGATAGTAGAACTTGCTAAGTCAGTAGGAGGGGAAGGTGTGATGCTATGACTACTGAAGATGTTCACAAATTATTGGTAAAAAAAAAGGCTGGCGAAGCGGATTTGGTGGAAATGGCATCGCAGGTAAACAAAATCAATTCAGAGGATGATAGCTCAGGATGATATACTAAATTCTGAAGTTCCGAATTTTATACTAAAAAGCGTACGTGAAGGCATAAACTTAGCCAAGCAATTAGAATCTTATTTTTTGAATGATCCTTCAACTGAAAGGAGCACAAAGTTCAAAAGGGAGCTTCAAAAATGTTTAGTTCCATACCAAGAAATTTACAAAGATTTATCAAGCAAAAGCAAATAAACCCAGATTACTGATTTTTTAGACAGCAAAAGATACACGAAATCTAGATGTTGCAGAAGAAAGTTTAGAAGGTGATATTCTGCAACAGACAAAACGTTCTCTTTTGATTGTGCTTAGCAACAATGGAGAGGAAGAAAATTAAATGAACGTACTATGTGTCCATAACACCTTTAATATTTAATCTTTAGCTTGCGGATTATGGATGATACAGTGGTAACTCAAAAAATCTGGGAATTCATCATCCTTTTGGCACAATGCTATGAATCTGTTAAGATGCCCATCATTGCTTTAGCTCCATCTGTTGTTATTGATACGAACTTAAATAGTGATAATTTAATTTTTTCAATAATTTTTGAATGCTTTAAATATATCAAGAACTCTAGTTCTTTCTTTTAACAAAGTTAAAAGAAAGCAGTTCTTCTCTAGTGGCAGAATCATTAGAAACCGTATGAACAAAAACGAGCAATTGAGCCGACGTCTGTAGATTCATCCAGTTTTAAAGAAAAGGACACAGAATTAGCAATGTGAGCACCCAATTGTTCGCTCACATTTTTATTCATTTTTTCAATGCGTCAGATTCATCAGATTCAGATGAATATGGCTAAAACAAAAGTAATGATGAACAAGTATGCCACAGAAAGGGAAATAATGATTGAAGGAGCAGTAATTGAAAAGGTGAAGTCATATACTTATCTGGGACAAGTTATTAGCTGTAATAATGATAAATGGCTGGAAGTCGAAGAGAAGAATAAATTTTGGATGGATAGCATTCAGGAAATATAGTAACATACTGAAGAGCAATATCCCAGTTTGTCTGAAACGTAAAATAATGAACCAATATATAATCCCCACCATGACTTATGGAAGTGAAACTTGGGCACTCACCGAATTATATTGGGAATCAGACTGTTAGATAAGAAGAGAAACACATAGATTAGGCAGCAAACTCAAATAAAGGATATTCTTATCAAAACTAAAGAACTAAAATGGTCTTGGGCAGGACACATAGCTCGAAGACATGATGACAGATGGACTAAGAAAATAACAGAATGGTACCCAAGAGGAGCTATAAGAAAACCTGGAAGACAACGGTGGAGATGGATAGATGAAATTCACGAGTTTGTGGGCAGTAAATGGATGGCCATTGCACAAAACAGAACGAACTGGAAAGTTGCTGGAGAGGCCTTCAATCTGCAGTGGATTGAAAATGGCTGATGATGATGGATGGGATTCATCCAATTATTTTAAGGGAAGAAGCAAAGGAGGTAAGCAAACCCTTAGCCATAATTATGAGAGCATCTTTGGATTCAGAAGGGAGTCTCTGTGGACTGAAGATATGCATTTGTATTGTCAGTTTGCAAGAATGTATGCTTATGTTATTGAGGCAGTGAGTGGGTCAGAAACTTGATAGTTTAGGGGTGGGGATACACAGAATAATAGATTAATAATAACTGGAGTCAGAGGTGAAAGTGATTCTTGCACTGCTTTTATTGGAACATGCAGTAGCCTGGAAAGCAAGATGTTGGGGATTTCGAGGTCTGCTGTGATTCATCGTGGAACAAGAATATGGGCTGTCTTAGGATACCAAAGAGTAAGAACAAGTGTATTGGTATATACTTACATGTATACCAATGTTAGGAGCATAGTAAATAAATTTGATGAATTTGAAGGGTTGTCAAATCATCAAATGCAGACATTGTGGGAATATCAGAGACCTAGTGCCACTCAGGTATAAGGGATGCAGAATTTCAGTACAGGGAGTATAATCTGTATACAAATGACAGACATAATAGGAAGGGGGGAAAGTTTGCTCTTATATTAAAAAACACAAAATCTTACTTGTTCGTCCAGTTGACATGGGTAACCAGTGCAATATCAAGTCTGTTTAGTTCACTGGAAAAGCAAAAATGGGAGTTAGTGTGTTATAAGACTAATGACTCTGAGTACAATGAACAACTGTACAGAGAAATAGAGACTCCAATAAATCAATGTCTTATAATGGGGCATTTTAACTTTACAGATATTGACTAGAATTGTGAGTTGGTCACTCCCACACTAGCAAGACTTTTGTATATTTATTGAATGACTGTTTTCTGCAGCAGCATGTTAGAGAGACAAGAGAGAGTAGTAACTCTTGATCTGATTATCAGCAGTGATTATTCATGCATTAAGAATTTGCTGATAAAACAACCAGTAGATGGCAGTGATCAGTGTATTGATGTGGTATTTACCTAAAGTTGTAACTACTATCAAGGGAAAAGGGAAGGTTTTGACTTTCTCAAGGTGATTACAGTGGTTTCAGACAATTTTTAAATTCTATGGAGTAGGACCAACTGATGATGTTACCATCAGCAAATTCTAAATGGGAAGCATTCAAGGTATTAATCATAGAAGCTACTAGTCTTATCATACCAACTAAGAAATACCCTTCAAGATAAAGGTATAGGACTAAATGGATGTCTGATGAATTAATGAGACTTGTGGCAGAGAAAAAAAATGCATGGAATATCTATAAATTATCAGGTGACGGTAGATATAAACTAGTCTGTAATCAAGTCACAATGGAGGTTAGGCAAGCTAAGGCAGATTATAAGAAATCTTGGGCAAAGGATACAAAGAAATACAGCAACATACACAAACACTAGAATGAATAGGATGAATCATTGAACCACTTGATATTGATGGTTCAGCTGTTGATGATCCTGCTCAGGTTGCTGAAAAACTGATTTAAGTATTTTGCATATGCACTGACATATGAGGAATTCGTTAGGGAAGTGAATTCCAGTAGTTTATCGAACCTTAACAGGAAGCTAAATGATTTTGTAATAACTGAGAGGTAAGTACAAGAGAAATTATCCAAGTTAAATATAAAAAATGCGCTTGTGGTGAGTAAGATCTATCCCGTTATATAAAGGGAGGCAGCAAAGGAGGTAAGCAAATCTTTACCCCTAATTATGAGAGCATCCTTGATTTCTGTGGAAGTCCCCATGTGTTCTGGAGAAGTATGAACATTTTACCAGTTCACAAAAGGGGATCAAACGGTGGCAAGAGTAATTACAGAACTGTTAGCTTAATTTATTTTCCAGGGAAAATAATAGTCACTGGTTAAAGAAGTAATGCAGGACCATCTAGACAGGACTGCAGTTATATTTCAGTCACAGCATCAGTTTGTTAAGGGGTAATTTTGTCTGACCAGTTTGATGGGATACTATGATGCAGTTGCAAAAGAAATGGATTTTAGAAATAATTTTGAGATCATATACTTGGGAAAAAAGGATAGGCAAAATAGGACCAGGGTATGTCTGCCAGGGGTAAAAGTCGATAACATTGTAGAACAGATATCATCTTTTAAGGGCACGAAGGGTGATAGTGTTGTACACATTGGCACTAATGACATTAAGAGTAGGAGATCTACAGACTTACTTAACAAGTACTGATCAATGTTGAAAAAAAGTCACGAGTTAGGGTAAAATTTGAAAGTATTTGCAATTCTGCCATGATAGGAGGGAGTATATGAGGAGAGCCTTGTCGATCAATTCGGCCCTGGAGAGATTGTGCAAGGCTCATGGGATAGAATTTTTTTCTGCGTGGTCAGTGCTTGTTAACAGGAGAGATTGTTTCGACAGGGATGGGATACCCTTAAATAGAAAGGGTGCAAGAATATTTGCTGAAGTTGTCGAGGCGGTGTTAGGTGGGTTGGAGAACTGCTAGTTTGGGGGTGGGGATTCACAGAATAATAGATTAACGGTAGCCGAAGGCAGAGGTGAAAGTGATCCTCGCACTGCTTTTATTGGTATGAGCAGCAGCCTGGAAAGCGAGGTACTGGGGATTTCAAGGGCTGCTGGGAGTCATCATGGAACAAGTAAATACATGGGTTGTGTTAGGGTAACTGAGAGTAAGAATAGGTGTATGTATACTTGCATGTACACCAATGCTAGGGACCCCGGGTGACAAGCGTTATAGTGAACAAGTGTTTTCAAAAAGATATAGTTTTGTTTCAGTTATAAATAAAAGTTTTCTTACTTTTCTATTAATTAATAGGCAACTTAGTCTTACAAATTGTAAGCAGGTTTCAGAAAGGAAAAACACCTTTCTTCTTTTTTTTCCTTGAATTAATGTACAGTAAACCCCCGCTATTCGCGGTATCTGTATTCGCGATCGCCGATTTAATATAAAATGAAACCTAAAAATGTGAATTTTAAAGCGCCGTGAATATTTTCCACCATAAAAAACATGGGCGTGGCTAAAATTATCTTTCCCGGTCAAAACAGCGCTCAGTGGGTGGGGGGAGAGGGGTGACAAAATCGCGAGCGTGGATGTTTCTCGCTAATCCTTGTTCAATATGTGTTATGCGCTTGTTATGGAAGGTTTCGTCGTTTGCTTTTAATTTATATGCTTATAAATTGAATAAATTTATCAATTTATAAATTGATATGCTTCCAAAAGTGATAAATCTACCGTTTTGCAGTGTATAACAAACTTTTTCGAGTGTGTTAACGGAAGAAAGTGACTTTATTGTGGACAAGTTCTTTCTAACCCCTACAAAAATATGACTACGAATAACAAGATAAATGTGAAAATATCAAAGAAGGTGATGACATTAGCGAATAAAATTGAGTTATTAGATAAAATTTCTAATGGTGAAAGTGTCTCCTCAGTGGCAAAACATAAAATCAATGAGTCAACGGTACGATCAATCAAAAAATCGGAAGAAAAAATCCGCCGTAGTGTCCGTGAAAACGCGCTAATTGCTTCAAAAATTTGATCTATAACTCGTGATGTTAAATTAGAAAAAATGGAAAAAGCTTTAAATCTGTGGATAGAAGACCGAACTCAAAATAAAATTCCGTTAAATTCACTCATCATTCGTGAAAACGCAAAACTCCTTATCAACGCTTTAGCGAAACTGGAGATAGCACTGGCGGGATAGGTTTTTTAGCTAGCAAAGGTGCTGGTTTGAAAGATTTGTTTGAAATTTCTAATAAATATTACATTTAATATTAAATTGTTTATTATTTTCATTTCGATGCTATATGCTTGCATTTCACTATGTACTGTCTATGTACATAGTCATATTATGAAGGTACATATAATGCATACATAGACAAAATTTTAGACTAGTTTTTCTTATATAGTTTGGAACGGAACCCCTTTATTACTATGGGAGCCATAACTCAGTATTCACGTTTTCGGTATTCGCGGCATTTCTCAGGAACGTAACCCCCGCGAATAGCAGGGGTTTACTGTACTAACTTTTATACTGCTTGATCACTCTAACAGCACTGCTCCTGCCTCTGTATGGCAGGTAACAACCAATGCTAGGAGTATAGTAAAAAAAAAATTGATGAATTTGAAGTGCTGGTCAAGACATCAAAAGTGGATACTGCTGGGATATCAGAGATGTGGTGCTACCTGGATATAAGCAGTGCAGAATTGGAATTTGGGGAGTACAATGTGTACAGAAAGGATAGACAGGACAGGAAGGAAGGAGGGGTTATGCTGTTAGTTAAGAAACACACGAAATCTAAGGAAGCGCATCCAGTTGAGTCAGTGTGGTGTGACATAAGCACTGGAACAGAGAAAATGAGAGTAGGTGTGTGTTATAGACCTAATGAATCTCATGAGTAGAATGAGCAGTTGTGCAGAGAAACAGGGGCTCATATCTGGTGAGTATGAGCTTGGCACATCCAGGGTCCTGAGCTGGATATCATCATTCTTCTTTTTCTTGGTGATTCTCTCTCTCTCGGGGTAATTCAGAAAAATTTTTTTAGGCTGGTGCAGCATAAGCCTAAGGCTTCCTTGCACCATATGGCTAATAATAAATCAGAATATCTTATAATGGGGAATTTTAACTTTCCAGATATTGGCTGGAACTTGTACGAGCTCTAAGAGCTATCCATAATGGTATAAGAGTTGGGTGTTACCCTTTCTTCATTCAGCCTTTAATAAAGAAGTTCTGCATTATATATATATATATATGAACCTTACCAGAAATCATGTCGTGTGTTCAAAGACATTAAGACTACTTCAATATTAAATGACAACCCTATAAACTGCTTATGGAATCAACAAAATTAATTGTAATGAACTATTAAACACAGACAATCTCTATATTAGTAACATATTGTTATATCAGAATCTTACTGTTTTCATTTATGACACAAACTTCATGTGAGAGCAAGCATACAAGTCATATTTATTGTTGCTTTGTTTAGCTATGCTTATTGGGTTTAGTGCTTTTACAAACAGTGCAAAATATACATCACATTGTGAAACGAATAAGATTGCAGTTGATGCAATTTAAGTACAGGTAGTTCCTGAGTTATTTTTTCCCTAGCGTCGTAAAGCAGGAATTTATTTCCCATAGACATAATGTTGAAAACGGGTTACATTCTCAACGATGAAATTAGTTTGTTTAAACAATGATTGATTTATCCAAAGAAATTAAAATAGCATGTAAAATCAAGCAAATTATAATAATAAATAAATTATTTATGACTTACAAATGTTAATGTTTATTCTTCATCATTGACTAAATGCATACTCATTGATCACGTGTTGTTGGATCGGCACTCGTTGTTGGGTTGTTGTACAAGGAGTTGTCTTCAGAAAAAACTTCAAGAGGTGTTTGTTTCCAAGATTTCTTTTATACATAAATTTCACCATAGCATGCATAAGAATTTTTTAACGGCATGCACAAATTGCAACTAACTAAGATGATACGTGCAATTAACATGATTCGCAGGCAGTAACAAGTTTGCAAAGCTTTAAAAAAAAAAAGGGATGAAGAGAAGATTCTGAAAATTTATTAGCATTAGCATTAGTAGAGGTATATGATGCAAGAAAGCAAGCTTATGCAGCATCAGCCAAAAAAACTGCTACTCCACCCCTCCGTTCGTTCGAAATACCTCTCCAGCTGAGCCTTAAATTTATTTAGGCTATCAACTTCCACAACAAGGGATGGAAGTCTGTTCCACCAACCAACTACCAGCTGGCTAAAGGCAAATTTCCTCACATCTATCCTATATCTGTCTTTCCTCAATTTGAATTTATACCCTCTCAGGTGATTATTCTGAGCAAGAGGAAGAATCCCATAAGCATGCTCAAACCATTCAAGGCTTTATACACCTCTCTCAGATCACCTTGCCGGTGCCTAGTCTCCAGACACTGTAATTTGCAAAACTTAAGCCTTTCTTCGTAAGAGCAACCCTTTGTTCCATTCACTAATCTTGTTGCCCTTCTCTGTACTCGTTCCAGCAGCTCTACATCCTTCTTGAAATGAGACCTCCAGACCTGTATACAGTACTCAATGTTTTTTTTTTTTTTTTTTTTTTTTTTATGTGAACCCCAAACACGAGAGGTATTAGAACCTATAGTACTTAGTACCGTGCTTGGGTTGGAGGTTGGGAAGACGAAAGAAGATATTTGTTGACATTGGACTTGAACTTCTGTAGATTGTAATTTTCAGGAAATGCATATGAAGGAAGGTTGTTCCAGAAAACGGCAGTTGAATGAATAAATGAGAAAGATGAAAAGTTGGTTCTGTGGGTTTGAAGTTGGACAGTAAATGGATGTTGGCTGGTGGCGGCACGTGTTCAGACTCTTTTGAAAGAGAGAGCGGGAATTATAGAAGCCAATTCAGAAGAAAAGTGCCCATGGAAGTATCTGTAGAAGAGGCATGCAGCAGAAACAGTGCGTCTATGAGAAAGCGAGTGGAGAGACTCTGTTAGAAATGAATCATTAATTAACCTAACTGCCCTCTTCTGAATGGAATCAAGAAGCCTGAGAGAGGTTTTGGGGGCACCACCCCAGATGTGGGAACAATATTCCATTGTAGGGTGGATTTGCGATTTGTACAGAGTAAACAGCTGTTTGGAAGAAAAGTAACACCGAGAGCGAAAGAGAAAACCAAGATTTTTAGATGCAGAGGAAGCAATATTTGTAATGTGCTTGTGCCAAGAGAGATTAGAAGTCAGGGTAATCCCCAAAAGAGATATATCATTTTGCCTAGAAATCGGAGTGTCACTGAAGATAAGCATAGGAGCAGAAGAATCCTTTTTGCGAGATATAAGACAAGACTGAGTTTTAGAAGGGTTGAAATCAACTAAGTTGTCTTTGCCCCACTGGAGAATTACCATAAGATCGGCATTTAAGGAATTGGTAGCAGATTTTCGAGAAGTTGAAGCTGATTGAGCAGGACAAGGTTTCTCAAAATGGAAAGTTGAATGCAATGTGCTATCATCGGCAAAACTATGGATAGGATTTCCAGTCAATGGAAGAAGGTCATTAATATACAAGAGGAAAAGAGTGGGGGAAACAACTGAACCTTGGTGGACACCGGCATTAGTGGAGAAGTTAGAAGACAGAGAGCCATCTACCATCACCCTCAGTGAGCGATCAGAGAGAAAACTGGATAACCAATTACTAAAAACAGTTGGCAAACCATAAGATGGAAGCTTGTTTAGAAGACCTTTATGCCAAACACGATCAAAAGCCTTTGAGATGTCAAGAGCAACTACTTGTGTTTCACCGAACCTTTCCATTGAATTAGTCCATAAATGGATAACATAAGCCAGAATATCACCAGTGGATCGACACTGATGGAATCCATACTGGCGATTGTTGATCAGATGGAAGGTTTCTAGGTAGTTTAAGAGTTGGCGGTTAATTGATTTCTCCATTACTTTAGAAAGAGTAGAAGTAATTGCAATGGGACGATAATTGGATGGGAGAGATTTGTCACCCTTTTTAGGAACTGGCTGGATATGAGCAAATTTCCAAGCAGATGGAAAAACACCTTTGGAATAAGAAAGTGAAAAAAGGCGGCAAAGAATAGGAGTAAGTTCAGGAGCACAGGTTTTGAAAACAAGTGGAGAAATACCATCAGGACCTGGAGCTTTCTTAGCATCAAGATTCATCAAAATCCTTCTGATATCCTTTTGATGGAAGACCACAGGAGGCATTGAATGGAGCGTGTTGGGAATGGTGGGAGGTGTTTTACCAAGATCATTAATACATGAGCTGGAAGAAAAATGGGATGCTAGCAGGTCAGCTTTATCCTTGGCTGAAGTGACAACAGAACCATCGGGTTTGGACAGAGGTGGGAGCAGAGAGGGACAAAAGTTGCGGCCAATAGCTTTGGCAAGAGACCAGAATGCTCGGCTACCATTAGGGCAAGAAGCAAGTTTTCTACTCTTAGCCTGTTCAAACTCTAGTTTGGACTGATTAATAACTCCTTTACAATTGTTGCGTGCTTTGGTGTAGGCAGAAAATGAAACTGAAGAATTAGAAACAAGCCAATTACGATATGCAACATTCTTCTCTTGGACAGCCTTAGCACATTTATTGCAAAACCAAGGTTTAGATAAAGGACGAGATTTTAAAGTGGAGTGTGGGATAAAGGATTCCATTCCTGCAAGAATAATTTCACTGACACGATCTGAGCAAATGATGACATCAGAAGTTTTGAAACTTCTGATGTCATCATTTACATGCAAAGTCTCGCAGGTCATCCCATTTTGCATTCTTGTAATGCCAAACAACACGAGGTTGGGAATAGCCATGAGATAAAGGTTCCATTGAAGAAGAGACAATCACCAAGTTGTGATCTGAAGTGCCTAAAGGACCTCTCACTTCGACCTTGTACTTAGAAGGGTTGTTTGTGAGAAAAAGATCAAGTGTATTGGCTGTATGATTAGGATTGTCCGGTATTCTTGTAGTTAAATGAACAGTTTGTGCTAGGTCATTAGTAATCGTAAAAGCCTCAGCATCTCGACCTGCTGGGTCAGTGTGAGTAGAAAACGGAAGCCAGCGGGAGTTGTGAACATTAAAATCACCAAGGAAAATTACCTCACTGTTAGGAAAGTTGGACTGGAGAAAGTCAAGTTGCAAAGAGAGGAAATCAAAGAGCTCCAAGTGATTATTTGAGTTGGGAAAACAGTAGAGACAACAGATGAATTTAACACAATGAGGTAGAGATTTTAAGCCAGAGAAGATCGAAAAGAGGAGATTCCAAATTACCAAGTCTCTGACAGGGAATATCAGAATGGACATATGCACAAGTACCACCTTTGAGGCGAAAGGAATCATACAGCGAATAATTTGGGCAACTGAGATGAGCAGTATTTGAATCAACCAATAACTGAGATTCTGTCAGAAAAAGTACATGGAGTTTGTCAGACTGTAAGTGGAAATGGACGTGGTTGAGATTAGAATTGAGACTACGTATATTTGTGAAATGAATTAGGAAATGTTTGGGAGGTTTAGATCTTTTCGCAGATAAGCTTGCTCTATTAGTTTGACAATTCATGGTGTATTCAATAGTAAGAAAAAGTGGGTAGGACATGCTGTATGGAGTAATGAAAATTTTGGATATGGCGTACATGTGGTAAGAATATACCCAGATCCTTGACATAACGTGGCCTCGACAATGCTCCCCGCATACACACTACTCGGACTCCCCCCAGTCACTATCTGCCAGAGTATAGGTAGCAAGATTATACACTAGCTGATCCGGAAGCCTCCTAGAGAGTTACCAATAGGTTCGGTCCGGTGTACTAACTAGCGGCCGGCCTGTGAACACCGTTTTAGAGCTGTACCCTCGAAATGTGAGGAATATTGGATCTCGCCACGACATTCATCATAACCTCAAAAGTCATCAATCATACTGCATGGTGGAACAGATAGGGAAGGGATTGACCGGAACTTAGCTCTAGAGACTAAACATGGGTTCCACTACTTCAAGCCTCCAATAAGCAAAGTGGTGGTATTTCACCGGTTGATGAGAGTTATCTACCACCTAGTACTGCCTGGTAACATAGAGGGGCGGTGTACCTCCATGTGGTGTGGGTGCCACACCTCAACCCCTGCTTACGTTGGTTCACACCTGGGTGGTCACCCACCATGTACTTGTGCATGGAGGTTATACCCAGGATTACTAACAGTGCAAGCAGAGGATTTTGCTGTCACAGACTGTCCGGACTTCGCCGAAATTGGGTCCACTTGACTTGAGTGTCACCCGAATATCAGTTCCATCAGCGTTTTAGACTCCCAGGTAGCAAGTACAGCTTGTCTGGCATATCTGAGAGAATGTCTGTGACAATCTCAAGGACCAAAGGTGTGTGGCCTGACCATTGCCTTATACAAGGGAATAATCACCTCCTTATCCCTGCTAGAAAAATTCCTGTATATCATTGACAATACACGATGAGCTACTCTTGCAGCCCGTCTGCACTGCTCAGAGAACTTCATATCTGCCTGCACAATTACCCCCAGGTGCTTTTCATTCTCTACCACTGTCAGCGTAGTACCACAGAGTTGATACGTTGCTCTGGGGTTGCTGTTTCCAATATGTAGTACTTTACATTTGTCAATGTTAAACTTCATTTACCACCTCTCAGCCCATCTGCTCAACCTTTCCAGATCCTGTTGCAGTAGCATAGCGTCAGTAGTGTCCTTAACAACCCTGCCAACCTTTGTATCTTCTGCAGACTTGGACATTAAGCTTGATATACCATCATCAATATCATTTATAAATACAGAAAACAATAAAGGACCCAACACTGAACCCTGAGGGACTCCACCAATAACATTAGTCCACGATGAGTAGTGTCCATTGATTACCACTCCCTGTCTTCTCCCCTTCACAACCCCTTTATCCATAGCAGCAATTTGCCTGCAATGCCATACTGCTCCAATTTGTGCAGCAGTCTTCCATGTGCAACAGTATCAAAAGCCTTTCTAAGATCCAAGTATATAATATCCAAGTTATTCCCTGCATCCAGCTCTTTTGTGACTGCATCATAGTATCAAATCAAATTGGTCAGGCAAGACTTCCCCTTAACAAAACCATGCTGTGTCCGAGCTATAACTGAAGTCTTGTCTAGATGATCCTGCAGTGCTTCTTTAACCAGTGCCTGCATTAATTTTCCTGGAACAGAAGTTAAACTCACATGTCTATAATTACTTGTGTCAGTCTTTGATCCTCCTTTGTTAATTGGGGTCACATTTGCACATCTCCAGTCTATGAGTACCTCCCCTGAGTCCAAGGAAGCTCTCATAATTATGGCTAAGGGTTTGCTTACTTCCTGTGCTGCCTCCTTTAATATAACTGGATAGATCCCATCCACCCCAGGTGCCTTTCTTGTGTTTATCTTCAACAATTTCTCCTCAACTTACTCTCAGTTATTACAAGATTATCTAGCTTACTGCCAGAGTTGAATACACCTCTGCCATTCCCCTCATTGAATAACTCCTCATGTGTGAATGTCGATGCAAAATATTGATTTAGTTTGTTAGCTACCTGAGCAGGATCATCAACAGTTGAACCATCGATATCAAATGGATCAATCTGATTCATCCCCTTCCTTCTAGAGTTTACATAAGTAAAAAACTCTTTGCTGTTTTTCTTTGCATCCTTTCCCAAAGATTTCTCATAATCTGCATTTGCCGGCCTAACCTCCTTTGTGACTTGGTTACAGACCAGCTTATATCTATCATAGGCTTCTGTGTAACGTGTTAATTTATATGTATCCCATGCATTTTCCTTCTCTGCCATGTGTCTCATTAGTTCATCTGTCGTACATTTAGGCCTAAACCTTGAACAATATTTCTTAGTTGGTATGTAAAGCCTAGTAGCTTCCAAGATTAATTCTTTGAATGCTTCCCATTTTGAATTTGCTGTTGGTAACATCATCAGTTGGTCCCACTGTATAGAATTTAAATACTGTGTCACACCATCGTAGTCTCCTTTACGAAAGCAATAACCCTTCCCTTTACCCTTGATGGTAGTTACCTCTTTGATTAAATCCCACTTGAGCACACTGTGATCACTGCCACCTAGTGGTTCCTTTATCTGCAGATTCTTAATGCATGAAGAATCACTGTTGATAATGAGATCAAGTGTATTACTCCCTCTAGTTGCCTCCCGAACATGCTGATGTAGAAAACAATCATCCAATAAATCCACAAAAGCCTTGCTAGTGTGTGAGTGACCAACCCACAAATTCCAGTCAATATCTGGGAAATTAAAATCCCCCATTATAAGTTTCTCTGATTTACTGGCCCACTCTATTTCCCTGTGCAGTTTCTTATTATACTCATCAGAGTCATTAGGCCTATAGCACACTCCTCTCAATTTTGATCTCATAATGCTTATGTCACACCAAACTGACTCGACACTGCACTGTGCAGCGATGTTGACTGGCTTCACTTCCTTGGATTTTATGTGTTTAGCATTAGCATTAGTAGAGGCATTTGATGCAAGAAAGCAAACTTATGCAGCATCAGCCAAAAAAAAAATAAATATATAAAATAAATAAATAAAAAATAACCACTTCCACTTCACCCCTCTGTTTGTTCGAAATACCTGTCCAGCTGAGCCTTAAACTTATTTAGGCTATCAACTTCCACAACAAGGGATGGAAGTCTGTTCCACCAACCAAGCACCCGCTGGCTAAAGGCAAATTTCCGCACGTCTATCCTACATCTGTCTTTCCTCAATTTGAATTTATGCCCTCTCAAGTGATTATTCTGAGCAAGAGGAAGAATCCCATCAGCATTGAGCATGCTCAAACCATTCAAGGCTTTATACACCTCTATCAGATCACCTCGCTGGTGCCTAGTCTCCAGACACTGTAATTTGCAAAACTTAACTGTTTTGCAAATTACAAACAAAAAAAACTGTTTCTTAACTAATAGCATAACCCCTCCTCCCTTCCTATCCCGTCTATCCTTTCTGTAGACATTATACTCCCCAAATTCCAGTTCTGCATTCCTTATATCTGTGTGACACTACGTCTCTGATATCCCAACAATATCCGTCTTTGATGCTTCGAGCAATACTTTGAATACTTCCCATTTAGAGTTTGCTGTTGGTAACATATCAGTTCGTACCACTGTATAGAATTTGGAAACTATGTGACACCACTGTAGCCACCTTTACGAAAGCAAAACCCGTCCCTTTACTCCTGTTATAGTTAAATATTTAAGTAAATCTCACATCAGTACACTGTGGTCACTTCCACCTAATGGTTATTTTTTCTTCTGATTCTTAATGCATGAATAATCACTGTTGCTAATCAGATCAAGAATATTACTCCCTCCAGTTATGCATGTTAGAATACACACTAACAACAACCATCCCAAATTCAGTAGAAACTTATCTTTACTGATGACCTCACTATATCTAATCACTCACAAAATATGTACTCCATTGAAAGGAAACTCCAACTATCAATAAATAAAACACAGTCATTGATGTTACAGAATGGTTGCTGACTATCTCCACAAAAAGCGTTTGGTATTCACTTCTACAAGAAGCAAAAACTACACCCTAATCCTAAATTGCCTCTAAGAAATCATGTTATTCCAGTCAATGACAATATTAGATTCTTAGGTTTAATATTAGATAAGATATTAAACTTCCTGAAACACATACAGCATGTATGAACTATTTGTTTGGAGAAAATGAATATCCTTAGATTGCTTTCTGCAATGTCATGTTGAGCTTACCGATACTACCTTCTTCACCTGTATAAAACCATAATCTGATCCCGACTAGAGTACGGTGCACCCATGGTGAGCGCTGTGAATATTTTAACAATGGGCTCGCAGTTTTTCCAACTTTTTACCGAGTAAATTTGATCAGTCACGGAAGTGACGTCATCTGCGACACTTACCACACTCGCACTACTAGTAGTATGATTAGAACGCGTGACACATATTTTGTGACCAGTATGATATCTCGAGTCAGGGGGTGGACAGATGGGGCTTATTACTTCCTTAATCATGTGTATAAGTGTATGTGTATAATGTTCCTAAGTCTATCTTAAAAAAAAAAAAAAAACTTAAAACCTGGTCGTCATGCCTCTCCTTACAGTGATACCTGGATACAATAGTATCTGGAGTTCTAATTTTTTTGAATAATATGACGTCACGATCATACTTCCTGAAGTTACTACTGCAGTAAGTATGATTGCAACAATATAAGTATTTGTCATATGACTGCAACAATACAAATATTTGTCAATAATTTATTTTTTTTTTGTCTCGCATTTTCGTTACATTCCATTGTTATGTGCCCCTAACAGCTGTGTAAAAAAAAACTACAGCCATCATCAACCCACTGAAGGATGGAAGCCTCCTCAACAATTCATGTTGAGGCAAATGGACCATAATCTGCCATGCTGGTCCAGTGCTGGTTGGCAGATCGACCGTATTTAGCAGTCAGGGGCTTGAACCCCAGTCTACTCAAGGAGCGTGTGCTACTGCACTCCCGCTCCTGACCACTCGGCTACGGAGGCCACTTCAACTACAAGATCGGTACTTCAATCAATACTATTTTCCAGAGACATTTAGATACATTGCAATCGCAAGTATACATCTCTTACTTTAGTTATCATAAATCCATTTTATCTTGTCTTCCATAAATTATGAAAGATTAATAAGATATTTACAATAAAAAAAGCTCTTTTATTTCGTAATCAATATATACAAATCAAAATACCTAAAAGAAATGTGAAGAATGTTTCACATAAACCATCTACCGTGCGTGCTCGCCACATGTGCAACTTTTTTATTTGTCTTTTTTTTTTAAAAACTAGGAAAATATAATGGATACATTTTTTCACAATAAAATTTTAATATTGCGAATAAAAAATAACATGAAATATTTTCCATATCACAAATAACATAAAACCTATCACAAAACATTCCACAATATAAAAAATATTACATAAAAAACAAACTATCCTAGAAAAGGTACACAAAAATCACAGATTACGTGAAAAAAAAATTATTACACAAATATTCAAGAAAAATTTATTCTAAAAATTGCCATATACAATTTACTTATTTATTAATATTTGTTGTTGATCTTCTGCTTTGCTTAATAGCTGAGCGATGATTACAGAGGAATGATTTAACATAACGATCCGGATCAAATTGAAGCAATGCTTTTTCCATTTAGATGTATGGTCATCATAATCTGCAATGTGTTTACATTATTCATTCATTCACATAATATTATTCATTACGCTGAAAGCTCGCTCAACTTCAGTACTGCTAATCGCAGTGGTTTCAAAGATATTTCTGGCTTTCTTAATTGAAAAGGGAATTTTGATTTTAAAGATTGTCTTCGACAAAATCTCTAAAATCATTAATTTTTATTTCATATTTTATCAGAAAACTTAAATTTCTTATTCGGTTTTCACCATCTTGCCACAAGATGAAAGTTCTTTCATATTCCATGATTTTAGGTAGCATGTGTTTAAAATTTCTTTCAATTTCTCATCGTCAATGGTATCATTATTTTGTTGATTTAATTTAAAATCACTCAGTTGCATTAATAACTTATCCTTTAAGGAAAAAAACAATTAACTATATAATATCGGTGTAGATACACCATAGGATAAAACAATGCATTTAATAACTTGTCACGAGGTAATTTTTTAAATGTTCTTACATTCGATTTTGATTCCTTCAAATTCAGCAGTGCGTAGCGCACGCTTCTTGATTAGACCGGGGTTCGAGCCCGTCACCACCAAATACGTAGGATGCGGAAAGGTCAGGGAATGACCACCTCATATCCTGGAGCAATATGGCCTTAGTTGCTAATGCTCCTAAAAACCAAACAAACAAACATAGTGAATCTGTACAGCTTCTGAAAGGTAAGAGAGCTCCTGCAGGATGTCGATCATTAGTGCTAAATGGTTAAGAAATTCCAGATTTAAAAGTTGATTTAATAATCCAGAATATTTAACTTCTGGTTCAAAATGTTTGCACAAATCGGGATAATTCCTCCAACCCACAATTGCCGTCTGCAAGCTACAAGCTGCTCATCGTAGCCTGAACACACAACCAATCTTTATAATTTCCACATCAAGTTTTTTAATATTCATCCTTAATTCGCGCTGGTTTTTTGAAGATTGGTGATATAATGCATACAGTATTTTTTTTTTTTTTTTTTTTTAAATTATTGCCTGTATGCCATTATATTTTAGAACATTTTCTACACAGTGAAAGCCTCAACAGAAATTTCAAAATCTGCCAACATTTCATCTTCGTAAAGTTTATATAATATCTTAGTTGCCTCAATCCCCCCCCCCCACGTTGCTGCTGTTACTAGTTCTTTGAATACTGTGTAAAATGTTGAATCACATTAATATTCAGCTACTGTGACCATGTAAACATAGACAGGAGAAATTTACTGGCGGGTGTGGATCACTCACTTCTCCGAAAAACATATGCCTGTTTGTTGAAGTAAAGTGGAACCACAACATAGGTTGACCAGAGGCTATTATCTGTGTCAGGAATCTTCTTAATCCTCCGGCTATGGAAAGCATATTGACTAGCACGACTTCTCAGTATGTGACTGCATAGGTTTTAGGGACACCACTAACATTGCAAAATGGTAATCCCTTTCACCCTTAATTCACACTTTCTTATTGCCTAAAGGCCAGAGGTGACTGTAATTAAATCTAAGATGAAGCAATTTTAAAATGCATAACTGATGGATTGCACCATTAAAATGCTGGGGATGGGGCCCTGCTTGCCCCACCATAATTTCGGCTCTGGATATTCAATGATTGCATTCAGGATTTCATTTGTAAAATATTTTTAATTTATAAAATGATTGTCTCAACAATGGGCTCCCACGAACCCACAATGGCTCACCACTGGGTTCACCTGTATATGACAGCTTGAAAATCAGCATTACAGATCTTCAATACCATTCAACACAGCACTTAGAATAGCTCTAGGTGCTTTCCGAATATCACCAGTCTATAGTCTATATATTGATGCACATGAACCTCCATTATCCTTTTGGAGACAGATGCTGCTGCTTACGTACGCAGCCAAACTTCAGAGTCTTCCCTCACATCCCATCTGGCCTTACCTATTTAACCCGTCTTTCCTAAATTTCTACAGGAATAAATCAAATGAAAATAAACCTGCTGGAATCAGACTGAAGGATGTTGCACAGAATTGGAGTGTCCTGCTAGACAATATCCACCCAGAAATGGAGAAATGGAGCCACTATGGTCCACATTCAAACTTTTTTCGGAAGTGGGGAAAACAGGTGCTGGACAATCAATATATACATTCAGCTCATGCATCAGCAAACACACGCTGTCTGGAAATATATACTGATGGATCCAAATCTGATAGAGGTTTAGGTGCTTCAGTGGTTCTTCCCACTTGTGCTATCTCTGAAGAACTTTTCCCTAGTTGCAGCATTTACACTGCTGAACTCCATGCAATAAAAATGGCTGTTGAACACGTCAACAACAGGTCTAATGAAGAGATAATAATCTATACCGATTCCTTGAGCACAGTAACTTCTTTACAACATAAATTTCCAACTATTATGAGAACTTCCTTGGACTCAGGGGAGGTCCCCATTCTGATACATTTGCACACTGGAGGTGTGCAAATGTATCAGAATGTAACCTGGAACACAAGTTAGCTTAACTTGTGTTCCAGGGAAAATAATGGAATCACTGATTAAAGAAGCATTGCAGGATCATCTAGACAAGACTGCAGTAATAATTATGACACAGCATGGGTTTGTTAAAGGGAGGTTTTATCTGACCAAATTGATTGCATACTATGATGTGTTCACAAAGAAACTGAATGTCAGGAATAATTTTGATATCATATACTTGGATTTCAGGAAAGCTTTTGATACTGTTGCACATGGAAGACTGCTATACAAATTGGAGAGGTATGGCATTAATGGTAAGTTGATACAGTGGATAAAGGGATGGTTGAGTAGGAGATGACAGAGAGTGGTAATCAATGGACACTGTTCTTCGTAGACAAATGTTATTAGTGGAGTTCCTCAGGGTTTGGTGTTGGGTCCCTTGTTGTTTTGTATATTTATCAGTGATATTGATGAAGGTATATCAGGTTTAATGTCCGAGTTTGCAGAGGATACAAAGGTTGGCAGGGTATGACAGTAAAGACAGTATGCTACTCCAACTGGATCTAGATATGTTGGGCAAATGGGCTGAGAAGTGGCAACTGAAGTTTAACATTGACAAATGCAAAGTACTGCATATGGGTAGCAATACCCAAAGAGAAACCTACCAACTGTGTGGTACTACACTTAGGGAAGTGGAAAGTGAAAAAGACCTGGGGGGTAATTGTGCAATAAAATATGAACTTCGCTAAGTAGTGCAGGTCTTGAAGTCAATGATATATAGGAATTTTGCTAACAAGGATGTGATTATCCCATTATACTAGGCTATGGTCAGGCCACACCTAGAGTACCGTGTACAGGTCTGGAGGCCTCATTTTAGAAAGGATGTAGAGTTGCTAGAACGAGTACAAAGAAGGGCAACAGAATTGGTGAGGGATGCTCTTACTAAGAAAGGCTGAATTTCTGCAAATTGCAGCACCTGGAGAATAGGCACCTGCGAGGTGATCTGATTGAGGTGTATAAGGCCTTGAATGGGTTCAGCAAGCTGAATGCTGATGGGATTCTTCCTCTTGCTCAGATTAAGAACCTGAGGGGGTACAGATTCAAATTGAAGAAAGACAGTTTGTAGAATAGATGTGCAGAAATTTGCCTTTAGCCAGTGGATATTTGATTGGTGGAACAGACTTCCATCTTTTGTTGTGGAAGTTGATAGCCTAAATAAATTTAAGGCTGAGCTGAACAGGCATTTGGAACAAATGGAGGGGTGAAATGGGAGAGGTTTTTTTTTTTTTTTTTTTTTTTTGGCTAATGCTGCATAAGCTTGCTTTCTTGCATTGTATGCCCATGCTAATGCTAACACACATGACCTAACTTGTTTCATGCTGATTTCAAATATGGGAAATTTTTCAGCCTCTATAGTTTTTATCAGATTTCTAGCTTTGTATTTTCATAAATATAGTGTTAAATATTATCTTTCAGAAAAAGCTTATCATGTAAATGTTTAGGAGATATATGATTGTTCTTTTGATTATTATTTTCATGGATTTGAAGAAAACCTGTTTAGAAGGAACTGATGTTAGAATAGTGTAAATTTTTTGTACATATTCTTATTTCTTCTATAGATTTCAGCAGTGTTGTGTTAATTTTCATAAATTTTGTTTTGTAATACATATGTATACCTTCAATTTTATTTTCTTTCTTCTTACCTCAGCATGCCTGTCCATTTGGAAGAGGGTTTTAGTTTATATATGTGTGTTGATAAACTAAATCAGCCAAAGTTTCTCTGGCAATGAAATTTTTAATGAACTTTAATATTTCAAATGAATATTTTGATTAGTCAAATCTCTCGATTACCTCACTCAATTATGTCCATCACTACTTTAAACATACTAGTGTTGCACTGAAATGGATTTCAGTTACGATTTTAGAATTATTATTAGACAATTAGAGAATTATTACAAAATTTTAGTGATATTTTCTAGGTACTTCTCCAGCCATTTCATTACATTCTTCAGGTTCCAGGAAAACAAATAAGAACCAAATTAACAAAGGTAAACAGAATTTTGAATTTTTTCTTTATATATACAAAGTGCAATCAGTAAATAAGGTTAATTTTATTAGAAAAACTCATTTTCTTACAAAATAATGGAATGTAAGAGGTGTGTCCAGAAAGTAGTGATCCACTGTATACAGCAACTTTCAGATTGAGGAGAGCTGCCCGATGACAGAGTCATACCATACGTAGCTTGGTTAACACACAGATACTAGTTTATTTATGGTGAATGCAATATATTGCTAAGCACAAATTTTCAGTAAGCACACCTGTAAAAACCTTATGGATAAAGTCTTAACTTGCAGAGAAAATGTTATGAATCATCAGAACACAGCAAAGTGGTGATATTCAGGGAAAGGAAGGCATGATTTTCATAATAAAAAAAAAAACAGTTTAGTCAAAGTACATAAGTGTATTATATTTTAGGCATTTTAACAAATCGTGTGTGTGTGTGTGTGTTAAACAGTAGTGTTTCTTGTTACACTACACCCTTGAAACTGTGGTGCGTGAAAAGTTCAGGGAACTGCCGTTTCAGAGACGCTTTGTCTAGCACATCTTGCACCTACTACCATGCCACGTTCAAAGTCTGTTAGATCACTCCTTTTCCCCATTCTTGCTATGGTTTGTACGCTTAAATGGTACAAGAAAGGTTCTGCTGCATTGATATTCACAACTATGGTCACGTAACTGGCAACATTGTGGGACAAACCATTTGTGCGCACAGCAGGGGTGTACCTAATAAAGTGGCAGCACAGTGTATACATATAAAATTACTATGGTAAGAGTATAATATGTACTATATAGGTACTGAAAGTGTATTAAAACATAGGCATAACAGTATACAGCTGGCCGTAAGGCCAAAAGATAGACTGATGTGATGTTCAATCTACTACTGATGGCAGGCGCCTCCATAGCCAGGTGGGAAGGAGCAGCAGTGCGTAGCATATGCTTTTTGATTAGACTGGAGTTCGAGCCCGTCATCACCAAATACGGAGGATGCGGAATCAGGGAATGATCACCGCATATCCCGGAGCAATATGGCCTTAGTTGCTAATGCTCCTAAAAACCAAACAACAACAACAACAACAGCACTATTGATGGCATTAATCTGATCTGACATAACTTTTACATTTATTCCAATTTTCATAATAGATTAAATACTAATTATATATATATATATAGTGCTTTTTTTGTAAAAAAAAAATAGGTGCCAGTATTCATTCTTTGGTATCAGGAAAAATTGAAAATTAAAAGGATATGAAAAGTATTCTGAAAATTTTCTTTTTCCTGATATTGTTATTTTAGTAGTAATGTTTTTAGAATAAGAACAACCAATTAAGTGTATTAATGCACAGTTTATTAAGCAGAAATTTATTATTCAAGTATATAAAAAAATAAGTAAAATGTGAGTAAAATAAGTAAAAAATAACGCAAGTAAAAATAATTTCATAATAAAGTTTTTGTAGAATATTCCAAATTTTTATTAAGTTCTCATCCAACGCCCTATGCCAAGGGTCAGCAACCTTTTTTGAGTGAAGAGCCATTTTTGATCTAATTGAAAAAAAAAAAAAAAAAGAGAGAGAGAGAGAGAGAGAGAGAGAGAGAGAGAGAGAGAGAGAGAGAGAGAGAGAGTGAGAATCCGAAAAGCCGCACCTCAGCTCAAGCTGGGGGGGGGCGCAATGGAATAGAGTGGGAAGGTGTTTATTAAAAATATATATATATTTTGAAATATTATTTATTAATACTGAAAAAACGTAACAAACATCCAATATCAAAAACTGAAAGAAGTCCAAATGCAAATATTTTCTATTTTTATATATGGTTCCCGTAAGCTACTCCACACATCGAACACAATTTGGTCTGCATTTTAAAGTCATCTATTGCCGTCCATTTGTGTAGAATTGCAAGGGCAGCCTTTTGCCTTTATCTCCAAATCCTCAATTTCAGTTTTAAGGCATTTTAGTCTTGCACTCCACATGTCCTTGATTTTTAAGTCCTCTAACTCCATTTCAAACTGTGCATCATATGAGCTGTAAAGTTAAAGAGCCACAGTTACATGTTAAAAGAGTTGCATGCGGCCTGCGAGCCGCAGGTTACCGTCCCCTGTCCTATGCTGACTTCTTTTCTTCCTCTTTTTGTGTCGGTTGATGAATGACGTTTCCAAAGCGGCCACTAATTGACATATTTTGCTGGATCGAAGCGAGTCAGCGATGGACATACAATTTTAAGAAACAGTGAAGAAACTGTTTTTGTCATCAACGAAGCACTGGTTGGGCTGGCAATCAGATTCATTTGTGAAAATCCTTGTTCACATTCACTCGATGAAATTGGTATTGTATCAAATGCTTCAATTCTTCTGAAACCTTATCTCAATTAGGTATCCCCGAAAATCACAAATTGCATCTCTTTCATTTAACTGTAACCTAATTGACAATTTTCTTCACTTTCACCAAATGCCAACAATTCATGTTTAAAAGAATTAATACCTTTGTTGTCCTCGTTTTCCTTCTCTCGTCATCGGTATTGTCACTAGTTCTTAATGAATTTTTTCTTTTCTTTTTTTTTTTTTTTTTTAAACTGTCCAAAATGTCAGTGTCATTCGGATATTCAGCTACTGTGACCATGTAAACAGAGATAGGGAAAATTTACGGAAAAATGTGGATAACGCACTTCCTCGAAACAACGGATGATTATTTGTCGGGGTAAAAGAAAATCACTTTTGTAATTCTCGAACTGGGCGCTTACTGTTGATTCACAAAGATGTTCAACCTACGGCCTACGAGGAAAGTGAACTAAAACAGCATTTTAAATTTTATTATCAGAAAATTTTTCTCATTAAATGTTTTGTTCAGTAAATGTAATTGTGTATTGCACTTAATAAAATTTTCGAATATTTTCAATTTTACTTTTACGTGCAACAAAATATGGAAAATGTAACACTCTGAAGAAATCTAACTTTGAATTTTTTTTTAATACGATCACTGTACGGGAAAAGGTTGGACACGACTGCATTAGAAGGTGGGCCAGAGCCCATTGGGAATACTCCTTGATCTGCTCTCTCTTGACTAGCACGACTCCTCCATATATGGGACACGTGGTCGGATAGGTTTTACCAGGTACCACTAAGTTGTAGAATGCTTTAGCTCTCTTAATTCGCGCAGTAGCACTAATTGCCAAAATTGCCTGAAAGCCAGAATTGCGAACAGTGCGTACCGAGTTAATTCTCTCCTAATCTTTTCGCTATATAAAAATTTTCTTCGCTCAGCGGAAACTATTTTAAATGTAACTTCCAAGGGAAATTCAAAAAAATTCGCTATAAAAGGACTTCGTTAAACAGAGACTTGACTGAGTAATTTAGAATTATAAAAATGGTTATACAGGTTTATATAGAAAATATCTTAAAAACAGACAGTAAAAAATGCAAATTTAGTTAAATAATTTTAATAATTTTAAGGGAAATTCAAAAAAATTCGCTATAAAAGGACTTCGTTAAACAGAGACTCGACTGAGTAATTTAGAATTATAAAAATGGTTATACAGGTTTATATAGAAATTATCTTAAAAACAGACAGTAAAAAATGCAAATTTAGTTAAATAATTTTAAGCTTATTTGAATAAACATGTGAAAAAAATTTACGGAATATTACAAATTTCAAAGTGCACTGCATCCAAATATCACAAGTCACTGTTAATAAAGGTTCCAGTATGCCATATCATTGCATACCATCCCAAAAATAAGCACTATATATATATATATATATATATATATATATATATAAAAGCTAAATTGAAATAGAATAATTGCTAGTAGCATAGCAAACCAGTAAAGTGAAAATGAACTGAACCACTAAAATAACAATAACACAAAAATATAGGGGGGGAAATAAAGGGAGGGTAGTGTTGAAGCAACGTTCCTAAAATAATTTAGAAAATTAAGCCAATTAAAAGAAATTTGGCGATGCCCCCTAGTAGTCACCCGTTTTTGAATAATGTGAAATCTCACTAAAGTGGAAACGTGGACTAACAACATTACATGACCAAATAATTAATAAAATGAAATAAAATAGATCTCTATTTAATTTTTGGATTAATTGGATTATATTTACATTGGGGTAGTGTGACGATGTGCTAATGCTGGATTTGTACCGCCATCTATAGCCTAATTTGTTTCTATATATTTTCAGTTCAACTATTGTTTTGTCAGTGGTGTGGTTTGGCCATGCGAGTACTAGGCTTTCTGTCTTATTATTTTTCGCTGCATAAGGACCACCGCTATACAAATTTATTGCATTGGCGGTTTGATCTTAGTATCATTCCATCGTTGCATGGATTTGTTTAGCATTCGAAATGCAGTGATTCCCTGACTATTATTGGCCTCGTGGTCCTCTGTCAAGATGGGGCATAATGGTCAGTCTATTTTATTTCATTTTATTAATTATTTGGTCATGTAATGTTGTTAGTCCATGTTTCCACCTTAGTGAGATTTCACATAATTCGGAAACAGGTGCCTACTAGGGGGCGCACTGCCAAATTTCTTTTAATTGGCTTAATTTTCTAAATTATTTTAGTAATGTTGTTTCTTTTAATCTTAATTTTCTGAATTGTTTTAGGAACGTTGCTTCAACACTACCTCTCTTTCTTTATTCCTCCCCCCCTATATTTTTATGTTATTGTTATTTTATTTGGTTCAGTTCATTTTCACTCTACTGGTTTGCTATGCTACTGGAAATTATTCTATTTTAATTTAGCTTATTATAAGCAACATGTAGTGGAATGTGCTTTTCTGCTGCCACTGATGTTAGCTTTTCTACTATTTTTTCTTATTTATTCTTAATATATATTTTTATTAATTTTTCTCTTTTTAATTTTTGGATTAATTGGATTTTATATATATATATATATATCCGAGGGGGTTTTGATAAGTTTCTGGCCTGACAAGGAAAAAATTTGAATAGATGAAAATCCTTTTAGTATGTTGCTACCCAATGTCTCATAACATGTGCAAAATTTAATTCATTTCCTGATAGTAGTAATTTTTTTTTACAGGTCTGAAGTGACCATGGCGACGCAAAGTGTGAGTTTTTCCAAAGTTGAGAAGAGAGCCGTCATCAAGTACCTCTTCTCCAAGAAAATGGGAGCCAAAGAAATTTATGACGAATTGAAACAAACAATGGCCAAGGAGTGCCCTTCATACAGCACAGTGAAATCGTGGGTGGAGGATTTCAGGAGGGGGAGAACAAGCACAGAAGATGAGGAAAGACCAGGAAGACCCAGGACCATGGTGACTGTGGAAATTGTCGTAGTGTCCACGACCTGATTCTTGCAGACAGGAGGACGGGTCTGCAATGTGTAGCAGACACCCTAGGCATCAGTTTGGAGTGGGTGCATTACATCATGCATGAAGAATTGTGTATGAGAAAACTGTCTGCCAAGTGGGTTCCCAAACTCTTGACAGCTGATGACAGGAGGAAAAGGGACTGTGCGAAGGCACTTTTGGACCGTTTTTTTCAAGTAGTGCAAGCAATGTTATTCAACGAATAGTGACAGTTGATGAAACACCATTGTACGTGTATGATCCTGAGACCAAAAACCAATCCACGCAGTGGTGCCATGATGGATCACCACGACCCAAAAAATTTTGCAGACAGAAATCTTTCAGGGAAAGTGATGGGTGTGATATTTTGGGATTGTGAGGGGATAATACTCAGCCTGGAAAAGGGCACCACCTTGAATGCTGAACATTATGTGGTCATGTTGGACAAATTGCATGCCGCTTTGAAGGAAAAGAGGTGGGGAAAGTTGTCAGAATGCATCCTTTTCCTCCAAGACAATGCTCCCTGCCACAAAGCCAGAATTGCAATGGAGAAAATTCATGATTTGCAGTATGAAATCATTGAACATCTCCCTTATAGTCCAGTCCTTGCCCCCTCTGAGGAATATTATCTATTCTTCAAAATGCACCTCAAAGGTACTACATTTAGGGACACAAGAGACGTTTCAGCAGTAGATGGGTGGTTTGCAGAAAAGACAAAACTTCTATTACCATGGAATAGAATTGCTGCAGGAACGTTACGCCAAGTGTATCAACCTGGAAGGGAACTATGTTGAATAAAATGACATTCATTTGAAACTGGCACCATGTTTTCTTTCTGATGCCGTAAACTTATCAAAACCCCCTTGTGTGTGTGTATATATATATATATTACTGAAATTACATATAAAAATTAATACAAAATGCCAGTAGTATGGCAAAACTGTAGAGCAGAAATTTAACATAAACCTAAAATTAATCATAATAGGGAGGGAAGAGAATGGGTAACGAGACAGAAACTGTAGCCGTAAGCCTCCAAATAATTTAGAATATAATTTAAATCCAATTCAGATAAATCCATTTTAAAATTTAAAATATAAAACCAATTGTATAACAATTTAGTGGCACCCCCCAGTAAGGTTCCAGTTCCGAGAAACATGAAATATCACCAAAAGAGACTAATCAAAATACTAAAACAAAATAAAAATAGACTGACCATTATGCCCCATATCGACAGAGGACCATGAGGCCAATAATGGTCATGGAATCGCTGCATTTTAATCGCTAGACAAATTGTCGCATAGGTGAACCATCGAAAGACCTATCCACCCCCTCCTTCCTCTGATCGAGCCACAAATGCAGAGGATTTGCATAGCGGTGGTCCTTATGCAGCAAAAAATAAACAATAGAACAGACTAGCACTCCAGAACAAAGCCACGCCACCGACATACTGAAAGCTTAACCAGCTATAACCAGCTTATATAGAGATAGAAAAAATATATATAGATGGCGGTACAGGTGCAGCTTTAGCACGTCAAACATTAGAGGCAGTAAAATACACATCCTCCACATGATACCCAATATATTACTGAAATTACGTATAAAAATTAATACAAAATGCCAGTAGTATGGAAAAACTGTAGAGGGAAAATTTAACATAAACCTAAAAATTAATTGTAATAGGGAGGGAAGAGAATGGGTAACAAGACAGAAACTGTAGCCATAAGCCTCCAAATAATTTAGAATATAATTTAAATCCAATTCAGATAAATCCATTTTAAAATTTAAAATATAAAACCTAATTGTTATAAAAGTATAACAATTTAGCGGCACCCCCCAGTAAGGTACCAGTTCCGAGAAAAATGAAATATCACCAAAAGAGACTAATCAAACTACTAAAACAAAATAACAAACGATTAATTACGAATAAAAAAACTTATTACAATTAATTTTTAGGTTTATGTTAAATTTTCACTCTATAGTTTTGCTATATTACTGGCATTTTGTATTAATTTTTATACGTAATTTCAGTAATATATATATGTATAAAAATATGTACGTACGTATGTATAAAAAAATACGTATGTGATAGTATGAACCAGAGCTGTAATGCTCAATACGTTCTACATTGATATCAATATTCGTAAAATTATAAGAGAAGTTTACCTCAATATAATACGTAGAAAACTTCTGTATGTTACTCTCCAGCAATTAAAACAAAAAAATTGAAAATCTTACATTACAGTAAAAAATAATTAAAATTCTTACACAATTACAGAACACAATTAAAAATCAATCTAACATAATCAAAAATTAAAAGAAATTTAATGAAAAAATTGCAAAATGATGTTCCTTCCTGAAGCTGACAATGTTTTTCGACCGTATGTCAGTCGTGATCACAGGAACGAAAATTACCAAATAGGGGAGAGCATGAAACTTAAATAGGGATTATTTGTCTTCATGCATATGCTTTTATGCCCACGAATCGGAGATTAGAAATGGCCGGCGAGCATTAACAGAGTTCTCGTGTAATTTAATTTTGACAGTTTCTGCAATTAATAGTCTGGTATAATTACATTGGACACTAAGTATTTTGGCCTTGTTAAATAAAAAAGTATGTTTTTCGTTAACAGCATGAAAGGCTAATTCTGACGCTGCTGAACGTCAGAATTAGCCTTTCATGGGAAGCACAAACTGAGGCCACGTGTTGATTAACATGAAAATTCAGAGGAAAACGCATGGAACTTTGGTACGATGAGTTGCAATAACCGCAAGAAATGTTGTATACAGGTCATTTATTTGTGTTGCGAATGAGGAAAGGACTGTTGATGATTAAGCTTCACACCAGCCGGAAGAGTGCCTCCGTAGCCAGTTGGGAAGGAGCAGCATTCCGAAGCACACACTTCTTGATTAGACCGGGGTTCGAGCCCATCACCACCAAATACGGAGGATGCAGAAAGGTCAAGGGAATGACCACCGCATATTCCTGGAGCAATATGGCCTTAGTTGCTAATGCTCCTAAAAACTAAACAACAACCACCAGCCGGAAGATAAATAAATTCAATACTGTAACTAAAAACACTTTATTTACAATAAAATAAATATAAAATAGATATATATTTACAATAAAAATAAATAACACTGATAAAATATACTAAAAGCCTAGAAATTAAAAGCGATAAAATTTGCTGTAGCTTTCGGAGGCAGCAGTCTCCTTCCTCAGCAGCATATGTCTTACCATGCAACACATCCTTAAATAGCAGATCCATGCCACATGTCACATGGTTCCACGGTTGGAATTTTCCATTTGGGGACCGGGACCGGAAGTGGCTCGGGAGCGCGTTAGCTGAAACCATTCATCACGTCCAAGAATGACGGTTTCCAGGAGCGGGTGTAGACGTACACCTATTAATCCCTATTAATAGTATTGCTAGCTGCCCCAATACGTAAGCTCTCAAGCCATTTATGGTCCCAGAACTCCCATGCATGATCTGTGATGACAGCATCCTCCGGGGAAATTTGTTGTTGTTTCTCCCAGAAATGTTCTGCCACAACAGACTTCCCATAATTTGCGGACTTTATTGCGTTTACGTGCTCCCCCAGCCGGTCTTTCAGTTGCTGCCCCGTCTCACCCACATAACACACCCCACTGCTGGCATCTTTGGATATGGGGTCTTTAACTTGAGATATCGCTGTGTGCAACCTCCCACCTGGGAGTTGCACACAGCGTATCTGACACCCCCGAATTATACGTGCAATGTGGTCTGAAAGGCCCGGATAGTAGGGAATGTATGCAGTGCTCACAAGGGCGAACTGCTCATTACGGGTGGACCCTACTCCTCTAATGGCTGTCTAACACCCTCTGGGGGTAACCGCACTTCTTGAAGTCTGCTGTGACCTGAACAATTTCATTATCTTTATTCTCGGAGGTGCTGCAGTGGGATCCCACCCTATCTATTAGAGCCTTGACCACACTGTTTTTGTGTTGGCTGGCCTGTGCCGAGGTATAATGGGTATATTGATCCTGGCACATCGGCTTTCTAAATACCTTGGACCTAAGCCTACCACCTTCCCTAATTACCAACACATCAAGGAATGGCAAGGTTCCCTCTGCTTCCACCTCTGAAGTAAATTTGATAAAAGGGGAGAAACTATTAAGTACATTGACTACCTGATTCTCCCTTCCCCTTTGTATAATGGAGAATGTGTCATCAACATATCTCCTCCATCTGCGCATGGGAAATTCCGAATCCCCAAAAATCCTGACTTCTAACTCCTCCATAGCTAAATTGGTCACTATGACACTAATGGGGAAACCCATGGCTGTGCCATGGACCTGCCTGTACATGACATCTTGGACTACCATAACGGTACTAGATAAGCAAAACTCCACTCCTTCACAAATGTCATCAATACTTAGAGGTGACCTGGAACTTAACAATACATCCTTTTCTAAGGCCCTTCTAACACACTGCAAACCAAACTTAATGGGAATACAAGTAAACAGTGACGTAACGTTGAAAGAAATCATTATCTCATCTTCCTGTAAAGTCCACAAATTCCTTACTGTTCTTAATGACAAAGCCAGAAAGTCCTACTATGCATGCAATTAGCTTAGCTAAATACTTAGATAAAGCATACGTAGGACTGTTAATAAATGATACAATAGGTCTGAGCAGTATACGTACTTTATGTATCTTTGGGAGCCCATAGAATCTGGGTAAACAACATCCAGCAGCATGTAACGACCAATAGACCTCCTTAGATATCCATCCTGACTTTTGCCAACGTTGTAAAAGGCTATTCACTTGTCGTTCCCAACGGATTACGGTGGGTAACTTTGTATGTAGCGGTATCCTGTAATAAAGAAGACTTGAAATGAATTACAAAAAAAAAAAATTAAAAAAAAAAGTGTTATTAGGTTCACATTACGATATTTTCACATACCTCTATTTTTTCCTACGTGATGCAAAATACGTTTCCACAAATTTTTTAAGTTTGCACCGGCCAGCAAAAACTTGCATAAAGTCGAATTTCCATAAGTCGAGTATTACGTAAGCCGGGGAGTTCCTGTATGTATTGCTAATGGCTTGAACTTTATATTACATATTAACTATATATCAGAGAAGGTGAAGGAATTTATTGCAGTGATCTCAACAATAATGTGGTTGGAATGGGGGATAAAGGGGAAAGCCCTCCATTTGATTTATGATTGTATTTTTCTGCCAATTGTTATGTATGGTGCATCAATCTGGGTTGGCCATGCAATCAAAGTAAGCAACACCAGTAACCTCTATTCTGTACATGGAGTTATGTTACTCAAAATAGTTATGGCCTGCAGAACAGTTTACACAGAAGTGGCATTTTGCCAGCTAATTTGCAAGTGTTAGTTGGCAAAATGCCGCTTGATTTGCAGTTAGTGTTTAGAAGCCTATCCTTTTATTTGAGAAGAGGTATAAAATCTGAGTTGCTGGACATCGAAATTAACACTTTTATTTGAGAAGAGGTATAAAATCTTAGTTGCTGGACATCGAAATTAACACTTTAAATGACTCGAGAAACGAAAAGAAGAGGATTTGGGAGCTCCTTTTACAAAAATGGCAAAACAGATGGAATTGTTCGGAAAAAGGTAGAATAACATTCAAATTTTTCCCTTATGTTAATGGTGTGAATTATATTAAACCGATTTGGTTAGCACCAAATCTACATTGTACATTCTTACTAACAGGTCACAGATCATTTTTTTCTAAACTTGAATAGTCTTGGAATCGTAGCAGGATGCAACTGTACATGTGGTGATCTGGAAACATGGGAACATGTTCTGTTTAATTGTTTGGCATATGCTGATTTATGTTTGGATTTACTGAATAATGTTGATAAAATAACTCGTCTGGTGGATGGGATTGAGCCTGTACTTATTAAAACAAGGGAAAATTTTATTGCCTTTCAAAATTTTACAAATTCAGTTTTCGTAAGAAGGAATATACTTTTGCAGTTGGAAGAGTTAAAGTTGAATAATGGATGAATTGGTGGACTGTACCCTTTTATTTACATGGAACAGTATCTTATTTTTTTATATAGGAACAAAGAAAATTCTTTGCAGAGGTGGACAGGATGTGGTACTCTGTTTCCTTAATGGGTGGGTGTCCACTTCTGCTCCTGCCAATGCAGTTGGCAAGAAGCCTTAGTTGTTGTTTTTCTTGGATATGATCCTGTAATAACACTTTCTTCCAGCTTGGTTTTGCTTGTTAATATGAGTAACTTCTGTTGAGCTCTCTGACTGCTGGTAGATGGCTGTTCATTGAATTGTGTGGTGCCTCCATAGCCAGGTGGGCAGGAGCAGCAGTGTGTAGCACATGCTTCTTGATTAGACCGGGGTTTGAGCCCGTGATCACCAAACATGGAGGATGCGGAAAGGTCAGGGAATGACCACCGCATATCCCCAGAGCAATATGGCCTTAGTTGCTAATGCTCCTAAAAAAAAAACAACAAATCATTGAACTGTTTATCTTTTGGAGATTACTGGCAATGATGAAATTGCTTATTTTGATTTGATTGTCTAAAATTAGAGTGAAACTATTGTCAAAAAGCAAATCAGAATTTAAAAAGTGATAAAAAGAAAAAACTATTAAAAAAAATTGGTAACATAAGCCAGTATTATCATTAGTGGTTGGACATTGACGGAATTCATATTGGTGACAATTTACCAATGAGTGGTTTTGAGATGAGTTGATAGTTCTCCATTACTTTGCAAAGAGTAGAGGTAATGGGATGATAATTGTAAGGGAATTATTTTTCACTCTTTTTATGAGCAGGCTCAATATGAGCAAATTTCCAAGCATAAGGAAAAAGACCAGTGGAATAAGAGAGTATGAAAACAACAAAAAACTGCAACAAGCTTTGTAGCATTGGTTTTAAGACCAATGTGAAGGTTTTTTGGAATGAAGAGTGTTCAGAATTCCTTTTGACACCTTTCTGTTTCACAGTAGGTGTTGAGTAGTGAATTGGGTGAGATTAGGAGGTGATTTTCCAAGACTGTTGATCTAAGAATTAAAAGTAGATTATCCTGACATAATCTTATCACAGATATTACTTCCTATGAAGTAATATTGTGATAAGATTATATCAAAAAATTCATTATATTCTGCATAAAAAAAACAATTTTGTCTGTCTTTGTTGGGTGAGACTTTTTGTCTCCCTTCTTGTTTTCTTCCATTTGACTACTAACTCTGCTTAAATCACAAATCATAGAATAATGATTTGTGATTTAAGCACAAATCAAGAAAAGAATCCCATGTTTGGGGTTCTTTTCTCAAACCCAGTGCTTTTCTTTATTCCCCAACCTTCCTAAAGCATTTCATACCATATTTAAAAAATTCCTTTGATATCAAAGCAAAGTATGTGAACATGGCATTTCTGATGAACATTATTTTCCCTGAAGACTGCATTGTAAACTTCTGAATATGTAGTAACCTTGATGCTGCAGATATGATACCTGTAAAACTTCTTATTTTTACAAAAAAGTTTCTTGATATTGCTACATAGTCTCAGCATTAAATATGCACACTGTCATGATGAAGCAGCACCTATGCAGTTGGCTAAAGAAAGATACTTTCCTTTGCATTGCACTGCTCATGCATTGTTGTTCACAGTATATTTTGGTTGTGCAGGGCTACCACAGTTCAAAACAAACTGTCCTGAATAACATACAACTCCCAACAAAACCTTCCTTGGATGGAGATTGCCTTTTGGCTATGTTGAGGCAGTTCTCTGTTGCTAATCCACTATCAGTCCTTAGGTGTTGTGATAAAGTACTCATTTCTTTATCTGCAAAACCCTGAATGAACTTCTACAGCTAAAGTGCATCACTAGATAGGAATCTCTGGAACATTTCTTCCATTTAGATCCTCCTCATAAATATTTGAAATATTCCTTCCTTAAATTCTTAAAGCATTACGGGCTTTTCCTACTTAGCACTCTTAATTGGGAGAGCATAACAACAGAGCATGAAGTGAACTTGTGTTAAGTTGGGGAGGGGGAGATTTGTTCATAGGAAGTCATGTAAGTAATTTTAATTGGTTGGTATGACCAGTTTTCTGGATGATTTTAAGGCACCATTTCTATCCTCCAGAGTTGCTGATTGCAACATCAGCAACTCTGGAGGATAGAATCAAAATATGTAGAATGCTACAGTGGGGAACAACTGTATATTCTTCAATGAGTTCAGCTGACACTTTCATGTTGTTTTTAATGTTTAAAATATGCAGCACTGTTAACTGATTAAAACTGATGACTTCTAGACTGATGACTAAAATGATTCCGAAGCCTAGAAATATTTCATGTAATATGTACATGAAATATCTTAATTATACATATATCTTTCATGTGCATGTAATATGCACATGAAAGATATATGTATAATTAAGATGAGTTTTGCATTAAAACGGGCATTACTTAAGATGACCTGACGCATGGGTGTGAATGAGGTTTTTTTTTTATTTTTTACTTCTAAAACTATCAGATTCTAACTACCACCGGCCTCCTCACGAGATATGGAGTTGAAATGTACAATACAAATCACATTCGTAACTGATTAATATTAGCCTTAACAAAATTCGGATTCGTCTGAGTTCTGCTGAGTTAAATCGTATCGTTCAGATATTCCATAGAATATATTTAAGACTTGTCATTTTAGAAGATGTAGTTATATGCTATAAATAATATTTAACATCTTACATGTACAACCCTCTCCAAAGTATTCTGACACAGTTCCAAAGATGTTGCATAATGCATGCCAACTATGTGCAGAAATGGATATAAAGGTTTGTGGGAAATATCAGATATCCACAACTGTATCAGTTTGGCTAGGGGAAAATATGAAGAACTAAGATTGTCAGTCCTGATGTTGGAGTTCCATATGTCAACAGGATTGCCCTACAAGTGCAGGAACTCTTTATATATTGCATAAGTTTATTAGTTTTCATGGGATAACTGCAGTTTGCACACCTCACAAAAATGAATGCCTTTTTTGTTGCCTTTAAGTGCTACACTTAAAAAAGAAAAAAAAAAATGGAAAGTTATTTTACCAGCACAGTAATAAAATATAAATTATGTCAGTGTTTCTATGTATTTTTGGTTAATTATTTTTATTTTTTTTTTGTTTTCTTTGTCTTATGGATTTGTGTACTATCTGACACAATGAGGTTGAGAACTTATGGAGCAGTGTATTGCCCATTTTTTGTACTTCCAGAATAATGGAAGGTTTCTGTGAAATGATGAATTGTAGTACACACTGTTCAGATATGATAGTCTGAGTGTAGCTTGTGAGAATTCTACTTTCTCCTAAGGATGTAAAGAATTCTGGGAGAAGTGTAGTGGTGTGGGCTAAGCTGCTCCTCCACTGATCCCCTTCCTTCCACAGCTTGAAATTTTTGATAACTCTAGTATCTTTAGTTATATGGAATTGGGACTTTTTGTATTTCAGCATGATAATACTGTTATCATAAATTATCATTATCACCTTATAAAGCCATTTTTGGTGTCTGAGTACTTTTGGGGGTACTTTATTGCATAACCTTACACCATTTAAAATTTTCTCTTAACAATTTTTATACTTGATTACCAATTTAGGCTTTTAACCATTGGTTGAATATTTCATCTGATAAGTGTCATCTCATTGGAGAAGTGGTTCAGATGTTGCACAATGCCAGTCTTTTGTAAGTATTAGTAGTTTACACTAGTTTTTCACAGCAATAAAATTATTATGATTGCTTGTGGGAGATGTTAAAACTGAATAATTTTGCATTTAGAACATTAAGTTTTTTTCAAGAAAATGGCAAAGATTATTAATATAAGGATGTAAGAAATATCAAAAACTTTGAGCTGCATAAAAGCTTGTATTGCTCTCTTTGTATGTGTAATAAGTAGTAACAATAATAGCTGTAATTAATGAACACTTTTTTTTTATTTGCCATATTTTTTTCAGTTTTACATATGCAGTTTGGATACAGTGTACACTACTTACTGCAATCACAGATAATGTTATTACTTTTATGAATACATAGGAAAAAAACTGTGTTTATTACAATCAGCACTTCAGCTTATGTTATTTTTGCCTTATTGTGGTATGCACATGTTCAGTGGAAGTGATTATGTAACATTCCGATTTGTTCTTGAATTCTGACACGTTTTGTGGCTAGTTACTGATTTTGCCTCGTACATTTCGAATGGTTGTTGGTGTCATTACTCTGTGAAAGAAAGTATTGTACTCCTAGCAATCCAACTTTTTTACTATAGAGCAGGGGTTGGCAAATCTTTTTGGAGACTGGCCAAATTGGAAATGTTTTTAGGTCTTGTGGGCCAAGTCAGTAATACAAAGCAAAACCATGGATATATAAAACAAAAAAAAAACAGCATATTTTTTAATCATTTAATATTTTCCATTAAGAGCATACACAAAGTTCAATATAATTCTTATTGTAATGGTGTTACAAAGAATCAATAAGAGCCACGAAATTCTTTTTTCTGTGACAAAATTAAAAAGTCAGACTCTGGTTCAAAATGTGTGCTTCCTGTAATCAAAATTGACTGTAAATGTTGATCAGTTAGGAGCGACCTATAAAAACAGATTTAGCATACTTCATATTTGAAAATGTCTTCTCACATGGAGGCGCCTCCGTAGCCAGGTGGAAAGGAGCAGCAGTGCGTAGCACACGCTTCTTGATTAGACCGGGGTTCGAGCCCGTCACCACCAAATACGGAGGATGCGGAAAGGTCCGGGAATGACCACCTCATATCCCGGAGCAATATGGCCTTAGTTGCTAATGCTCCTAAAAACCAAATAACAAAAACAAAAAAAAAAACAACTTCTCACATGGATATGTTGTGCAAAGTACTGAAATCAATCCCCAAGCAAAAGATTTTAAAGTATATCAAGAAGAAATTTGTAAAAGTCAGTTAAGTTTCCCTCTTTCAACATGTCATTGGACTGCAGGTCAGTTACTTCCAGTTGAAGATCTGATGGGAGGTCCTCAATAATACAGTCAAATGGATTTTGAAATATCCTTAACGTTTTTGAGTTTTCATCAAGGTCAGAAAAACGCTGTTGAAACAGTAGCTTAAGATCACTAATTATGTCTTGAGCAAATTTGAGCGGAAATGGAGAGTTCACTTGTTGCTTAAACTTTTCACAGCATTTTGTGTGGGTAAAGCTGTTCATCATCAGTTGGGATTGAAAAAGGCAAATTTATGTCAAAATGCTTTCACTACAGAGTATGTCACATATAAGTGCAGTTTTGCCTTCCAGTTTGAGATTGAATTCATTAAGAAACATCAAGTCTGCTGAAAGAGCTAATTTCCACAACCATTCACTGTTTTCAAGTAGCAACTGAGGGCGATTTTTCTCATTCAGAAAAATTTCAATCTTATTCCTAAGTTCAAAAAATTGAGAGATAACTTTACTGCTGCTAAGCCACCTCACTGCAATGTTTAAGGCAAGTCGGTATATTCAGCTTCTATATCTTCCAAAAATGCCCGAAACTGACGATGGTTGAGTGCATGAGATCGAATAAAGTTCACCGTTGATACGACTGGTTCCAAGACACATGAAAGATCCAAATGTTTTTGCAAAGTGCCTGCTGATGAATAATGCAGTGAAACACCATGGGTTTTGTAGATCCTGCACTTTCACAAACTTTGTAGATTTGTCCAACTAAACCTTTTCCTACACCACATATTTCTTCTGCCATCAGTAGTAATACACTTCAGAAGTTTCCAATCCAAATCGTAGTTAATCAGTATTTTTTCAATTTCTTTGAAAATGTCTTCACCAGTAGTTGTTCCATGCATGCTGTTCACAGAAGCTAATTCTTCAGTCACTTCAAAGTTAGCATCAATTCCGCAAATGAACACGAGCAACTCCAAAATGTGAGACACATCTGTTGACTCATCAAGAGCCAAAGAAAACCACAGGAAATCTCGTGCTTTCTTTTTTAATTGACACATAATGTTGTCTCCTATGTCTTCAACTCTCCAGTTATTGATTTTGCTGAAAGACCTATATTCTTGAATAAATCTACTTTGTTGGGACACTTCTTCAACAGTTGCTATCATACAAGATTTAATAAACCATCAGTGAATGGTTTTCCTTTCTTAGCTGACAAATGAACTACTCAGAAACTAGCTTTAGTTACAGCTTCAGTTTTAGCTTTTATCCTCGTGAAAAATGATTGTTGTGATTAAATACTCCATTTTAAGGCTTTGTATTTGTCTGATCTTTTTCCCCATGAGATGAGAACAGTGTTGAATGCTTCGTTTGGTAATGTCTACATAAGCATTTCAATAGTTTCTCTGAATATTATGCATAATGCTTTGCTACTTTTTTCAGTTACAAAATAGTCCAACCTTCATTACTCTTTGAAGACACTGCATTCAGGGTTAATTTTTCACCTCTTCTCTTGTATCCTTATGAATGCTGGGTACCTGCAGGAATAAAATATATATAAATTAGAAAAATTAATTATGCCTTGGTAAAGCTATAATAAAAAAAATAAAATGGAAAGACCTTTAAATCTTGTAATGCTGTGATCATGTCATCATTTGATGAAGTGGTGATGCCAAAATGTTAAATGTGTGGGGATTTTTTTTATGTACAATAACATATTCCATGGCGTTGGCGGGCCACATGAAATGTCACAGCGGGCCGTAGTTTGCCGACCCCTGCTATAGAGCATTAACCCTTTTCTAATTCTTGATTTTCATATTTTTGTTTTAAACGATTTGTATGAGTTTCCAGAAACATTGTGACTAATTTTTATTGATGACTTTCTTGAAGAAATAGTGATAGTGAAATTAAAGTATTTTATGCTACTGTTGATTTTAATGTTTTCTTTCTGTCTACTTCCACATTTTTATATACACATTTCCACTTTGCATCAGTAACCAACATGAACAGCTGCATTCTTGTTCCATCAGTTATTGTTATTACTTTAACTGAGTCCTGAAGTGGTTACAGTTATTGGCATCTACTGTATTCTGTTTCAGTAATGTACACTGTCCAGTCAAAACAGTATGACCACCTACCCAGTGGTTGGGCATGGATTCAGTAAGGTCTCTGAGAATACCTTCTGCAATGTTTACAGGCTCTATCTGTTGATCCACATAAACCTACAAGTGCTCTATGGGATTCATATCCCGTGAATTTGCCTACCAAGATAGCAGCTGGAAGTCACTTTCATGTTCAGTGAACCATTCTTGAACAAAACTGACAGCATAGCAGGGGCATGTTATCCTGCTGGAACACACTTGTGCCATCCAGCAAGGCAGTCACCACTACGGGGTGGTCCTGATCAGCCACAATGGTTAAGTAGTTTTTAGCAGTTAGAGTGCAATTTAGGGGTATGAAGTCTCTAAGAGATTCCTAGAAAACATCCCCCCAATACCAAAGCACTGCCACCACCTTCCTGTTTCCATTGGACAAGGATATTGGAGTGATTCCTCTCTGCATTTTGTCGCCACACCCTCACATCAGAAAAGGCAACTTTATCCTGGTTGTCAGTGGTCCAGTGATGCCATTCGGTTTCAGATGTAAACATTAGGTATCATTGGCAGTGGGTGTTCATAAGCATTGGTACCTTGATCAGGCACTTACTGTGGTGACCCATATGGAGGGTTTGTTGGATCATGTTTTTGGAAACACTGCTGGTCATCCCTGGTCTGCGGTCAGCTGTTACACTTGTTTTCTGTCTACTGGCTTGCACATAGCACGACAGCCTACATTCACCATGACTATCAATGAGGTAAAGTGTGTTAGTTGTCTGATGGCACCGTGGGTTTCCCCCATCTCCACGTTGCATTCTTTTTAAGTAACACAGAACTTTGTGGAGGCCAGAGATTTAAAAAGTGTGTGGGGAATGGTTTGTTGTGTAGTGTTGTCTTTCTGTTGTTTCTCTGACCATTTAGCCATTGGGACCCACCGTTGCCCACACTTTACCATGAGGAGGCAGGCCAGGCACCCAGTAAATTATTTAAGTACTCTTAATCTGGCCCTGCCACCTATTTTCTGAGGATTTCAGTGGCAAGACTGATATAAAAAGGGGGGTGAACACTAGAATTTTGAAAGGGTGAAAGAGGTTTACCAGAAAGCACTTGAATTTTTAGATGATGATTAGAATTTGGAGGCATTGCTAGGGGTGTACTCGGTCTGCTTAGTTAGAGTGGGGGTTGACTGGAGACTGGGGGGGGGGAACAGGTAGAAGGATGGGGACAATAGAGTAGGCATCCCCAAAGAAGTCAGTGGGGTCGAGCGAAGTATGGGGTAGGAGACAAGAGACCCATCTCCTACCTCCCCTGCCTGGGGATGGGGTTTTAAAGAGAACTGGGTTAGAGTACCCAGTTGAGATTGCCAGGTCTATATCTTGTTGAATCCAGTAGGAAGGTCAAACTGCCCATCCTGGTCCTGGGGTGGGATATAATAGCTGGCAGCGGTGAAACCACTGGGCGAGTGGCAGAGAGACACATTTACTTCATTCATAATCCGCATTCTCGCTCTACTTGCATTCTATTTTTATACTTTTTTTATAGTTTATAATATATATATATATATAACTTAAGTGAGAATAATGATAAAAGCAGCATGGCAAGACAGAAGAGTAAAAATTGTGAAATTATACATAATGATCAAACAAACAGGGAGGGAAGAGAATAAAATTATTGCATCAGAAACTCTCGAAGATAATTTTGAAGTCTAAATACAAAGATAATAAAATATAATCAATTAAATTTTGAATAGCCAATTAAATGAAATTTAACGGTGCCCCCTCTGACAGGCACCAGGTACAAATTTATGTGAAATATCATGAACAGAGATGTGAACAACTACAATAAAATAAAATAAAATAAAATAAAACAAAAAACAAAAATAGACTGACAATTATGCCCTATCTCAACAGAGGACCACAAGGCCAATAATGATCAGGGAATCGCTGCATTTCGATCGCTAGCCAAATCGCCGCAAAGGCAAATCGATCAAAAGATCAGTCCACCATCCGATCCCCAGATCGAACCGCCAATGCAGAGGACTTGAACAGCGGTGGTCCTTATGCAGCGAAAATTAAAAATAGGACAGATACAAGCACTCAAATGCAAAGCCACACCACTGACAAAAGTAATCTTAACCAGATTATATAGGCAAAAAATGAACTATGGATGGCAGCACAGGCGCAGCGTTAGCAAATCAGCCCACTACTGTCGTGTGATATACTTATACAGTCAGTCCTCGTATAGCACAATAGTTGTGTGCCTAGAAACCCTCTCGTGCAATGCAAAATCTTGCAATATAAACAACAGGCCCTATGGGAAAAATAGGGTTAGGTGCCGACCACCCAAGATTGAATACACATTTGTAACCAAAACATTACTAAACACAATAAATAATCGTAATAAAATAGGTAAGTATTTTATTACGTAATAAAATATTGCTAATGCTTTTGCTTCTATTGTTTTTTGTTTGATTTTCTATCCAAACAGATGACAGCCGTTCCATCTCTTCCAATTCTTTGTATCTTAATCTAATGGCTTTTAATTACACTTTGAATCGTTCCTGCTATTATAAAAGTTGTTTTTATTTTCTCTGCATTCTTTGTAATTCTCGGCGTTGCCTCATTTAGGTCTGTATCACGTGCAATATCACATGGTCTTTCATTTCGCTCAAAGCGTTTCACAATTTCATATTTTTTCTCTATCAACAGAAGCAGACTGGCCATAAGCCTTACCGGGGAAACCCCGGTGGGCCGGAGGTCGGTGTGATTTTGGCCCTAAATGCTAGTATGAGGCCACTACAAATTTTCCCGGGTAAGAATTTTTGACCCAGTCTGCCCTCTGTTTATCGATTGCTTTTCGTTTTCTCTCTGAATCTGCAGTGTCTTCACCAGGACGCTTCCTTTTCACACCTTTTAAGTATTTTACTCATTTTTAAGGAATAAAGCACAATTACAAAATGAGGAGGCACGCTTGATACACATAAACAAAGCTGCACGCGTGTAGCAACTGAATAAACAACACCGTAAAGGCTGAGATACACTATTAACACCTCAATCTGGTGATATAAGAACACTATCTGGTGATATAAGAACACTATACCACCAGAGTGAGTCCAATGCCCAGCAAAGTCAATAGAGGTTGCCAGCATATATTTCTCCTCTGAGTTTTTAACTGTTGTCAGTAGGTGGTGCATGGCATCCTCTGTAGAGTTGCCCTGCTTAAAACGATACTGATTTTGGAATGTAAAACTGCTTCTGCACAGTATTGAGCTAATCTGCTATATATTAGTCTTTCGTATATTTTCCCTAGTACAGGAAGTAAGGCTATTGGTCTATATGATTTGGGATCAGTAGGGGGGGTTTCCTCAGGGTTTTTGAGAATTAATCTTAATACAGCTTTTTTCCATATTTTTGGGAATATACCTTCTGTCATACAGTTATATAGTGCTATTAATTTGTCCGGTGCTATTTCTGCTAATTTTTTGATAATCTCAAACTCCTGGGTCAAAACCTGGGCATTTATTGTTTTTAGTTTTAGATAGTGCTATTTCTAAGTCTTGTATAGTAAACAGAGGTTCAATTGGCATTTTCATATTCAGTGTTTTCTTTTATAATGTTCATCTAGGTGGGGAATGATCCCTAGTTTTGGTCTGAATAATACTGTCTAGGATGTTATTCACAGAGTCTGCCCAACACAGGGTTGGGGTTCCATCTGGTTTGACAGTAGTTTCTAAGACATCTCCTCTTGGCAGCTTGTTGGTCACTATTCTGTAGAAAACTCCCCAAGGGTTATTGTTTCCAGTGGTTCCCACCAAGTGCCTCGAGCATTATTTTTCTTGTCCCTTATGAGAACTGTATACTGATTCCTGAGAGATTCTATAAGAATCTCTCAGTGCATCCACCTCATTTTGTGGCCAAGATGTTCTTGCTCTTTGAAAATTTCTCCTCGACTGGTGTACCCTTCTCCTGAGTACAGTCAGTTCAGGGGACTGCCTGCTTCCTCGGTTTTTTCCGTGGATAGACAGGTCAGCTGTTTTTGTTAAAATGTTTGTCATGGTCAGTGCTTGCTTGTTCCAGCTACAGTTGCCTGATCTAGACCACTCATTTTCCTGTTTTTGCAGCTGAGCTGCTGTATGTTCTGCAAAAATCTGCCAGTTTGCCTTTTTGAGGTTATACCTTTTGATATTTAACAAGGAGTGTTGGGGTGTTTATAATTGCCTATTTAGTTTGAAGGTGATGACTCTATGATCCGATGTGGTCCAGACCGGTTGAACAAACCTGTCTGTAATTTTATAAGCTATTGAATTGGTGGCGAGAGTAACATCATGTCATTCTCCCACATGGTACAGCTAAAAGTTGGGAGGTTATTTGATTGGTTTAGCACTTGAAAGTGTGAGGTGGCTATATAGTCTGAAAGTGTCTGGCCGTTGTGTGTGCCTGCTCTGTCTTCCATAAGGCTGACTGGCAGTGGACATCAGCACACACTATGATATTTTCAGTAGGTAGCAAGTCTATGACTGCTTGTAGGTATTCAATAGCTGGATTTATATCCTCACCTGGTCTAAAATATAATGAAATAATGTAAAACTGACCTACAGTACTGATGATATGGGCACACTCTGCCATTGCAGAGCAGAGGTGACCCTCCTTTGTGACTGTAAGGTCAATATTTTTAATTACTATTGCTGTAGAAGGGACACCTGAGGTGTATTCTATTATTTTATAGCCCCTTGAGTATCCTTGAACCCCACCCATATGTGCGTAGGGCTCCTGGAGTACCAAGATATCTATATTATTTTCTTCCAATTTGAGTTTGAATTGACCTACAATAGCTCTTGCTCTTTGAGCATTCAATTGGACGAGATTTAGAGCCCGGGTTACATTTGTTTTCAATCTGGCCCATAGTTGCCCCTAAATTATATAAGTTTTACCATTTTTTTTATAACAGGCATTTATCATCCCTGATACTTTGTGCACAGTCAGTCAGCCGTGCTGCCTTACAGATAGCACATTTTGGCAGCTGATTTTTATTTTGGCAGTTCTTGTAATTGTGGCCAGTGGCTGTGCAGTGGCCACAGACAGGGGAATTCTGACTGCAGTCTCTGGCAGTATGACCATATTTATGACAGTTAAAGCACTTCTGTACAGGAAAGAATTCCCTGAATTCATGGCTGGTCCACCAGCACAGACTCTTTGTTGTCCTTGTAGGTTTTTCCAAATTCTGGGTGACACTTCCACAACGATATTGAATTGCCCATTTCTTTTGTTTTTTGTTCCTCTTTTTAGAAGAAATTCTATGGCAAACTTGTCCAGTTCTATTATATTGATAAAGTTTTGTTGTAGAAATCCAACGTAAGATCTCTTTCCAGAGTTGTCTCAGGGATGTCAAGTATAATGATGTTGTGGTTCCTGCCCCTTGGTTTTTCTGTTTGCAGTCTCAATTTTACTACCTCTGGGTTGGTTTCAATCTTTTTAACTTCCCGTTTATTTGTTACTTCAATTCAAACTTCATTATCTTTTATTTTTCTCCTGTTATTCACTTTTATTTTTTTCAAATGAGGTTTTAATTTCGTAATGACAGTATCCCTGACTGCCTCGCTGGAATTTGTTTGTAGAGTCAGGCTTAGCCTTTATAATGATTGTTTGTTTCTTTTGCCTTTGGCATTTCCTTAGTGTTATCATTGGTTTGTTTAGTATGTGATGAATCTGCTTTGGTGGCCCTTGCTACTTGGGCTTAAGTCAAAGTATTTATTTCTTTATAATTATTCTTCTCTTCAGTCACTGTTTCTACTTTTGCTTTCAATGCCTTGTTTTCTGTATTAAATTCAACCACTATGTTCCAAAACAGAATAGCAGTTCACTATCTGCAATCTTGTTTCAGATGTAATTCTGTTTGTCTGTTTATAAAGAAACTCTTCTAGGAACAGTTTCATTTCTTTATATCTTATGGGATCCTCTAATTGATTTATAAGCTAAAATTTCCTCTCCTCCTCCTTTGTTTTTGTGACCTGTGGCTCTAAATTATCATTCTCCTTTTAATCTGTATTTTCTACCTGGTTTTTGCCTTTTCTAGCCCTTTTTACACTTTTACACACACAGCAAGCTTCTAAGTCTTCGTCTGTAATTTCTTCATTGTTTAGCACCTCTATCCCACAATCAGGCAGGTCTTCAAGTCAGGATTATGATTGATATTTTTTGATTTTTCAGTTTTTTCCCTTGAGTTTTGGTCGTTGCCAGTCAGTTTGCTGATATTATAATGTTCCTTCTATCCAGGGAAGTAATTTAAGGTATATTTTATAGTTGTAGGCCTATTAAAACCCAAGATGCAATGTTTTCCCGTTTTGGCTGGAAAACAGTCACACATAAAGAAAGGTACTCTTATATGCAAGTATATGTTTAATCTAAACGGAAATTCACATTTCCCCTCACAAATAACATGTATCCAGCTATTTTGATCGAGAAATTTATCCCAATTTTTGGAATTTTGAGGCGTCGCAATATCGAAAACTGCAATAGTATGATTGCTACTGCTAATGCTGCAACAGTCGTGCTGCACGGAAACGTGTTCAAAAAACCGATAATAGCTAAAAACAACTATAACTAACAAGCTTACCTGAATAATACTGGTTGTTTTCATCTGTGCACGACATGAAGAATCCAAGTTCCATGGTTTTTGAAGCCAGAAAATCCAAGAAATCCTCCCTATCCGCCGTTTACCTCAAGCGGAGCTCTTGCTAATGTGTCCGTTCACTTCCGTGACTGTGAGGGGTGGGTGTCCACCATTACCCCAACAATGTTGCTATGTCCACTGTCCAGCCGCTCTTGGAACACCTTAACTTAGAACACCCTAACCCCAAGGCAGAATTAGAATTAGTAGAGGCATATGATGCAAGAAAGCAAGCTTATGCAGCATCAGCCAAAAAAAAAAAAAAAAAAACCCTTCCACTTCACCCCTCCGTTCGTTCGAAATACCTGTCCAGCTGAGCCTTAAATTTATTTAGGCTATCAACTTCCACAACAAGGGATGGACGTCTGTTCCACCAACCAACTACCCGCTGGCTAAAGGCAAATTTCCGCACATCTATCCTACATCTGTCTTTCCTCAATTTGAATTTATGCCCTCTCAGGTGATTATTCTGAGGAAGAGGCAGTATCCCATCAGCATTGAGCATGCTCAAACCATTCAAGGCTTTATACACCTCTATCAGATCACCTCGCCAGTGCCTAGTCTCCAGACACTGTAATTTGCAAAACTTAAGCCTTTCTTCGTAAGAGCAACCCTTCGTTCTGTTCACTAACCTTGTTGCCCTCTCTGTACTCATTCCAGCAGCTCTACATCCTTCTTGAAATGAGGCCTCCAGACCTGTATACAGTACTCAAGGTGCAGCCTGACCATTCCCTTATACAAGGGAATAATCACCTCCCTATCCCTGCTAGAAAAATTCCTGTATATCATTGATAAGACACCATGAGCTACTCTTGCAGCCCATCTGCACTGATCAGAGAACTTCATATCTGCCTGCACAATTACCCCCAGGTCCTTTTCATTCTCTAGTACTGTCAGGGTAGTACCACAGAGTTGATACGTTGCTCTGGGGTTGCTGTTTCCCATATGTAGTATTTTACACTTGTCAAGGTTAAACTTCATTTGCCACCTCTCAGCCCATCTGCTTAACCTTTCCAGATCCTGTTGCAGCAGCAGCATAGCGTCAGTAGCGTCCTTCACAACCCTGCCAACCTTTGTATCGTCTGCAAACTTGGACATTAAGCTTGATATACCATCATCAATATCATTTATAAATACAGAAAACAACAATGGACCCAACACTGAACCCTGAAGGGCTCCACTAATAACATTAGTCTACGACGAGCAGTGTCCATTAATTACCACTCTCTGTCTTCTGCCACTCAACCATCCCTTTATCCCTAGCAGCAATTTACCTCCAATGCTACACTGCTCCAATTTGTGCAGCAGTCTTCCACGTGCAACAGTATCAAAAGCCTTTGTAAGATCCAAATATATAATATCAAAGTTATTCCCTGCATCCAAATCTTTTGTGACTACATCATAGTATCCAATCAAATTGGTCAGGTAAGACCTTCCCTTAACAAAACCATGCTGTGTCTGAGCTATAACTGAATTCTTGTCAAGATGATCCTGTAGTGCTTCTTTAACCAGTGCTTCCATTAATTTTCCTGGAACAGAAGATAAACTCACAGGTCTATAATTACTTGTGTCAGCCTTTGATCTTCCTTTGTGAATTTGGGTTACATTTGCACATCTCCAGTTTGTGGGTACCTCCCCTGAGTCCAAGGAAGCTCTCATAATTATGGCTAACGGATTGCTTACTTCCTTTAATATAACTGGATAGATCCCATCCACCCCAGGTGCCTTTCTTGTATTTATCTTCAACAACTTCTCCTCCACTTTACTCTCAATTATTACAAGATCATCTAGCTCACTGCCAGTGTTTACTTCATCTATGGCATTCCCCTTCCTGAATAACTCCTCATGTGCAAATATAAATGCAAAATATTGATTTAGTTTGTTAGCTGCCTGAGCAGGATCATGAACAGTTGATCCATCGATATCAAGTGGACCAATCTGATTCATCCCCTTCCTTCTAGAGTTTACATAAGTAAAGAACTCCTTGCTGTTTTTCTTTGCATCCCTTGCCAAAGATTTCTCGTAATCTGCCTTCACCTGCCTAACCACCTTTGTAACTTGGTTACAGATCAACTTATATCTATCATAGGCTTCTGTGTCACATGTTAATTTATATGTATCCCATGCATTTTTCTTCTCTGCCATATGTCTCATTAGTTCATCTGACATCCATTTAGGCCTGAATAAATCGGCTAAATATGGTTAGGAAAAAAACCTCTCGTTCAACGGAGCTGCACTTGTAACACGTGGATTTGATACCCTTACCGATACTCAGTAATACCTACAAAATCTGTATCTAAGTTAAACTTTAAACTGAGTATCGTAACTAGGAATATAAAGCTACTCTAGAAAATAAGTTAATATGCCAATTTAAGCTAATAAAACTGAAAATAAATCAGAAAAAACTTCTCTGTTCCAGGAGCGGCAATAAGCTACGTCCGCACAGGCTACGCTCGTAATGACTGCCACAAATGAATGCGCTGGTCTCACAGGAACTAGTAGTTGTTGGCAACTCTATTGTCAGGGAAACGGGGAACATGCTTTGTAAAAAGGATAGGTGGAACAGGACCAGGATATGTCTGCCAGGGGCAAAGGTTGATGACGTTCTAGAGCGGATATCATCTTTTAAGGGCACAAAACGTGATATAGTTGTACACGTTGGCACTAATGATATTAAGAGTAGGAGACCGGCAGAATTACTTAACAAGTACAGGTCACTGTTGAAAAAAAGCCATGAATTAGGGTTGAATTTGAAAGTGTCTGCAATTCTGCCCAGACACGATAGGAGGGAGTATATGATGAGAGCCTTGTCGATCAATTCAGCCCTGGAAAGATTGTACAAGGCTCAAGGGGTAGAATTTTTTTCAGCCTGGTCTGTACTTGTTAACAGGAGAGACTGCTTCTACAGGGATGGGATACACTTAAATAGAAAGGGTGCAAGAATATTTGCTGATGCTATTGAGGCAGTGTTAGGTAGGTAGGAAAACTGCTAGCTTGCTGGGTTACAAGGACTAATAGATTAACAGTAGCCACTGGCAGAGGTGAAAGTGATTCTTGCACTGCTTCTATTGGAATGAGCAGCAGCCTGGAAAACAAGATGCAGGATATGTCAGAGACTGCTGTGAGTCATTGCGGTACAAGTAAACACATGGGTTGTGTTAGGGTAGCTAAGAATAGGAACAGGTGCATGTATACTTCTGTGTACACCAATGCTAGGAGTTTGGTAAATAAATTTGATGAATTTGAGGTATTGCTCAAAACATCAAAGGCAGATATTGTTTGGATATCAGAGACGTGGTGTCACACAGATATAAGGAATGCAGAACTGGAATTTGGGGAGTACAATGTGTACAGAAAGGATAGACAGGATAGGAAGGGAGTAGGGGTTATGCTATCAGTTAAGAAACACATAAAATCCAAGAAAGTGAAGCCAGTGGACATTGCTGGACAGTGCAGTGTCGAGTCAGTTTGGTGTGACATAAGCATTGGGAGATCACAATTGAGGCCTAATGACTATAGGCCTAATGACTCTGATGAGTATAATAAGAAATTGTACAGGGAAATAGAGTGGGCCAGTAAATCAGAGAGTCTTATAATGGGGGATTTTAATTTCCCAGATATTGACTGGAATTTGTGTGTTGGTCACTCACACACTACCAAGGCTTTTGTGGATTTATTGGATGATTAGTGGGATTTATTCAAAGAGGTAACTACCATCAGGGGTACAGGGAAGGGTTTTTGCTTTCGCAAAGGCGACTATGATGGTCTGACACAGTATTTAATTCTATACGTTGGGACCAACTGATGATTTTACCAACAGCAAATTCAAAATGGGAAGCATTCAAAGAACTTATCTTGGAAGCTACTAGGCTTTACATACTAACTAAGAAATATTGTTCAAGGTTTAGGCCTAAATGGATGTCAGATGAACTAATGAGACATATGGCAGAGAAGAAAAATGCATGGGATACATATAAATTAATGGGTGACATGGAAGCCTATGATAGATATAAGCTGGTCTGTAATCAAGTTACAAAGGTGGTTAGGCAGGCAAAGGCAGATTACGAGAAATCTTTGGCAAAGGATGCAAAGAAAAACAGCAAAGAGTTCTTTACTTATGTAAACTCTGGTTCAACTGTTGATGATCCTGCTCAGGTAGCTAACCAGCTAAATGGATATTTTGCATCGACATTCACACATGAGGAGATATTCAGCGAGGGGAATGCCAGAGGTGTTTTCAACTCTGGCAGTAAGCTATATAATTTTCTAATAACTGAGAGTAAAGTGGAGGAGAAATTGTCGAAGATAAACACAAGAAAGGCACTTGGGGTGGATGGGATCTATCCAGTTATATTAAAGGAGGCAGCAAAGGAAGTAAGCAAACCCTTAGCCATAATTATATGAGCTTCCTTGGACTCAGGGGAGGTATCCAAATGTGACCCCAATCCACAAAGGAGGATCAAAGGGAGACACAGATAATTACAGACCTGTTCGTTTAACTTCTGTTCCAGGGAAATTAACTGAGGCACTGGTTAAAGAAGCATTGCAGAACCATCTAGACAACACTTCAGTTATAGCTCAAACACAGCATCGGTTTGTTAAGGGAAAGTCTTGCCTGACCAATTTGATTGGATACTATGATGCAGTCACAAAAGAACTGGACAGGGAATAACTTTGATATTATATACTTGGATCTTACAAAGGCTTTTGATACTGTTGCACATGGAAGACTTCTGCACAAATTGGAGCAGTGTGGCATTGGAGGCAAATTGCTGCTATGGATAAAAGGGTGGTTGAGGGGTAGAAGACAGAGAGTGGTAATTAGCATTAGCATTAGTAGAGGCATTTGATGCAAGAAAGCAAGCTTATGCAGCATCAGCCAAAAATAAAAAAAATAAATAAAAAAAAATAAATAACCACTTCCACTTCACCCCTCTGTTTGTTCAAAATACCTGTCCAGCTGAGCCTTAAACTTATTTAGGCTATCAACTTCCACGTCAAGGGATGGAAGTCTCTTCCACCAACCAACCACCTCCTGGCTAAAGGCAAATTTCCGCACGTTTATCCTACATCTGTCTTTCCTCAATTTGAATTTATGCCCTCTCAGGTGATTATTCTGAGCAAGAGGGAGAATCCCATCAGATTACCTCGCTGGTGCCTAGCATTAGTAAGGCATTTGATGCAAGAAAGCAAGCTTATGCAGCATCAGCCAAAAAAAAAAAAAAAAAAACCACTTCCACTTCACCCCTCTGTTCGTTCAAAATACCTGTCCAGCTGAGCCTTAAACTTATTTAGGCTATCAACCTCCACTACAAGGGATGGAAGTCTGTTCCAACAACCAACCACCCGCTGGCTAAAGGCAAATTTCCGCACGTCTATCCTACATCTGTCTTTCCTCAATTTGAATTTATACCCTCTCAGGTGATTATTCTGAACTAGAGGAAGAATCTCATCAGCATTGAGCATGCTCAAACCATTCAAGGCTTTATACACCTCTATCAGATCACCTCGCTGGTGCCTAGTCTCCAGACACTGTAATTTGCAAAACTTAAGCCTTTCTTCGTAAGAGCACCCCTTTGTTCCATTCACTAATCTTGCTGCCCTTCTCTGTACTCGTTCCAGCAGCTCTACATCCTTCTTGAAATGAGGCCTCCAGACCTGTATACAGTACTCTAGGTGTGGCCTGACCATTGCCTTATACAAGGGAATAATCACCTCCTTATCCCTGCTTGAAAAATTCCTGTATATCATTGACAATACTCCATGAGCTACTCTTGCAGCCCGTCTGCACTGCTCAGAGAACTTCATATCTGCCTGCACAACCACCCCCAAGTCCCTTTCATTCTCTACCACTGTCAGTGTAGTACCACAGAGTTGATACGTTGCTCTGGGGTTGCTGTTTCCCATGTGTAGTACTTTACATTTGTCAATGTTAAACTTCATTTGCCACCTCTCAGCCCATCTGCTCAACCTTTCCAGATACTGTTGCAGCAGCATAGTGTCAGTAGTGCCCTAGACAACCCTGCCAACCTTTGTATCGTCTGCAAACTTGGACATTAAGCTTGATATACCATCATCAATATCATTTATAAATACAGAAAACAATAATGGACCCAACACTGAGCCCTGAGGGACTCCACTAATAACATTAGTCCACGATGAGCAGTGTCCATTGATTACCACTCTCTGTCTTCTCCCCCTCAACCACCCCTTTAGCCATAGCAGCAATTTGCCTCCAATGTCACACTGCTCCAATTTGTGTAGCAGTCTTCCATGTGCAACAGTATCAAAAGCCTTTCTAAGATCCAAGTATATAATATCAAAGCTATTCCCTGCATCCAGTTCTTTTGTGACTGCATCATAATATCCAATCAAATTGGTCAGGCAAGACTTCCCCTTAACAAAACCATGCTGTGTCCGAGCTATAACTGAAGTCTTGTCTAAATGATCCTGGAGTGCTTCTTTAACCAGTGCCTCCATTAATTTTCCTGGAACAGAAGATAAACTCACAGGTCTATAATTACTTGTGTCATTTGTGAATTGGGGTCACATTTGCACATTTCCAGTCTATGGATACCTCCCCTGAGTCCAAGGAAGCTCTCATAATTATGGCTAAGGGTTTGCTTACTTCCTTTGCTGCCTCCTTTAATATAACTGGATAGATCCCATCCACCCCGGGTGCCTTTCTTGTGTTTATCTCCTCCACTTTACTCCCAGTTGTTTCAAGATTCTGTAGCTTACTGCTAGAGTTGAATACACCTCTGGCATTCCCCTCGCTGAATAACTCCTCATGTGTGAATGTCGATGCAAAATATTCATTTAGTTTGTTAGCTACCTGAGCAGGATCATCAACAGTTGAACCATCAATATCAAGTGGACCAATCTGATTCGTCCCCTTCCTTCTAGAGTTTACATAAGTAAAGAACTCTTTGCTGTTTTTTTTGCATCCCTTGCCAAGGATTTCTCGTAATCTGCCTTCGCCTGCCTAACCTCCTTTGTAACTTGGTTGCATATCAACTTGTATCTATCATAGGCTTCTGTGTCATGTGTTTATTTGTATGTATCCCATGCATTTTTCTTCTCTGCCATATGCCTCATTAGTTCATCTGACATCCATTTTGGCCTAAACCTTGAACAATATTTCTTAGTTGGTATGTAAAGCCTAGTAGCTTCCAAGATTAATTCTTTGAATGCTTCCCATTTTGAATTTGCTGTTGGTAACGTCATCAGTTGGTCCCACTGTATAGAATTTAAATACTGTCTCAGTCCATCGTAGTCGCCTTTACGGAAGCAATAACCCTTCCCTTTACCCCTAATGGTAGTTACCTCTTTGAGTAAATCCCACTTCAGCACACTGTGATCACTGCCACCTAGTGGTTCATTTATCTGCAGATTCTTAATGCATGAAGAATCACTGCTGATAATCAAATCAAGAGTATTACTCCCTCTAGTTGCCTCCCGAACATGCTGATGTAGAAAACAATCATCCAATAAATCCACAAAAGCCTTGCTAGTGTGTGAGTGACCAGCCCCCAAATTCCAGTCAATATCTGGGAAATTAAAATCTCCCATTATAAGACTCTCTGATTTACTGGCCCACTCTATTTCTCTGTACAGTTTCTTATTATACTTATCAGAGTCATTAGGCCTATAGCACACTCCTACTCTCAATTTTGATCTCCCAATGCTTATGTCACACCAAACTGACTCAACACTGCACTGTCCAGCGATGTCCACTGGCTTCACTTCCTTGGTTTTTATGTGTTTCTTAATTAATAGCATAACCCCTCCCCCCTTCCTATCCTGTCTATCCTTTCTGTAGATGTTGTACTCCCCAAATTCCAGTTCTGCATCCCTTATATCTGTGTGACACCACGTCTCTGATATCCCAACAATATCTGCCTTTGATGTTTTGAGCAATACCTCAAATTCATCAAATTTATTTACTAAACTCCTAGCATTGGTGTACACGCAAGTATACCTGCACCTGTTTCTATTCTTAGCTACCCTAACACAACCCATGTGTTTACTTGTACCGCAATGGCTCCTAGCAGTCTCTGAAATATCATGCATCTTGTTTTTCAGGCTTCTGCTCATTCTAATAGAAGCAGTAGTCTCCAGACACTGTAATTTGCAAAACCTAAGCCTTTCTTCATAAGAGCACCCCTTTGTTCCATTCACTAATCTTGTTGCCCTTCTCTGTACTCGTTCCAGCAGCTCTACATCCTTCTTGAAATGAGGCCTCCAGGCCTGTATACAGTACTCTAGGTGTGGCCTGACCATTGCCTTATACAAGGGAATAATCACCTCCTTATCCCTGCTAGAAAATTTCCTATATATCATTGACAATACACCATGAGCTACTCTTGCAGCCCATCTGCACTGCTCAGAGAACTTCATATCTACCTGCACAACCACCACCAGGTCCTTTTCATTCTCTACCACTGTCAGTGTAGTACCACAGAGTTGATACGTTGCTCTGGGGTTGCTCTTTCCCATATGTAGTACTTTACATTTGTCAATGTTAAACTTCATTTGCCACCTCTCAGCCCATCTGCTCAACCTTTCCAGATCCTGTTGCAGCAGCATAGTGTCAGTAGTGTCCTTGACAACCCTGCCAACCTTCGTATCGTCTGCAGACTTGGACATTAAGCTTGATATACCATCATCAATATCATTTATAAATACAGAAAACAATAATGGACTCAATACTGAACCCTGAGGGACTCCATTAATAACATTAGTCCACGATGAGCAGTGTCCATTGATTTCAGTGTTCATTGATTGATTAATTTAATTCTTATAATATAGGAATGTGTTCCCATGAACTTGTCAAAGTCAGGATTGAAGTGTAATGTTCTTTTGTTACACTGGACTAAAATATATTATACTATAACTCTATCAGGTCTCTGCTCTTTCAGGATTTGTTATTCTTCATACAGCTCATCCCTGCCCTGTTGGATCATATCTTAAAGTAGTATTTTCATTTTTAAAACTGATTTGATGACTTTCTTTATTATTTAGAATTGATGACATAGAAGATAGTTCAAGGCTTCGCAGAGGTATTCCTGTGGCTCACCATATATTTAGTGTAGCCAGCACAATTAATTCAGCTAATTATGTGTACTTTCTTGGTTTGGAAAAGACATTAAAATTAGGCATCCCAGATGCTACTTTAATATTCACAGGTATGTATTTTTTTTTTTTGTTTCCTTATGTAATATGCTATATTTTCCCATTAATAAGATGGATGCACCAGACTATAAAACATATCCATGTTTTACAAAATGTCAGTATTGAATGAGCTTTAATCATTATATAACTCCACAAATCCATTAATTAAATGCTCTTTATTCTACAATGAGAAGAAGTTTAAGAGTACTATTGTACAGGTCCTTTGTGGCCAGAAAGGGGCCAGGGATTAATTATTGATGGTCTAAACTTTCAGCTTTCACTGGTTATAATTTGATATTCTCCCACACCAGATGGAAAAGTCCTGAGTTTGAATCGTGTAAATGATGCAAGGAATTTTTATGGGCTTTTTCCGCAATGTGGCTGAGTCATTCAGTCTCAGGAAAGACCAACTAACTCAGTCACATTGTGAAAAAAATGCTCTGGGAGGAAAAACCTGATTTTTCTGTAATTATTTTGTTTTATTTATTATTATTATTATTTTTTTATTCTTGGGATATTGGATTTTTTGTTTAACAAACTGACCGAATGATTGTGAAATTGAGACAAATTTGCTTTGGTGCTTAATGCATACTTAACACATAACCTGAACTTCCACTTTCTTCAGAGAGTACATTTCCTTCATTGCCACAGACATTACTGGTCCCCATACTTCTTGAAAGACTTTGCAACTGTTCTGTTTCACTAATTCCCATGATTTCCCCCCCCCCCCATTTTCACACCTGAGATTGTTGGTTGCTTCATTCATTCATTCTGTTGGTATCAATTGTAGTTTAGTACCTCCATCCATTTGATCCACTTCTCATTCATGAATGCTTTTAAAGGGTTCGTTGTTTGATGTACAGTCATTTTATTTGGCAAGGCCTGGTAGAATTGCATCCAACTGCATGATTAATTCATTACTCATCCCTTTTCTCTGTTACATGTAATCTGAACACTAAAAGAGCTGGCTGTTTTGACCATATTTTTTCTACTATGACTAAATAATGATGTCACTAGGTGCACCTAGTGTTCTAAAACTTAAGGGAGTTTTAGGCAACATTTTCCAAAAAGATGCTTGCTTATGGTCTGGGAAATATGCTAATTCTTCTGGGTCACTGTCTTATAACAGAAAATTAATTTTGCAGTTCCGTTTGTTAAATGAAGTTATTCATGTTTATTCTTGATTAGTTAAAAAGCATGTTTTGGTACAGGAAGTCATGAAATATGCTTTTTCTCCAGCTTTTAAAACTAAGGTCATTAGTTTATGGATTGAACAAAATTACTCATGGTGGTTTGCCAATCTGTATAATTAACAATATAATCCATAAGGAATCGGCTGAATTTCAGTAAGGTTTTTTTTAATGAACTAAGAAGGGCATAATAAGTGCTTTGTGCATATCGTCTGAAAAATTGGTTAGGGATTAACAACTTTGAAATATTGTAAATTTTAATATGATTCTAATAAATCGTTAAAATTAATATTTCTGGGGATTTCAAGAGCTGCTGGGAGTCATCATGGAATAAGTAAATGCATGGACTGTGTTAGGGTAACTAAGAGTAAGAACAGGTGCATGTATGCTTACATGTACACCAATGCTAGTAGTATAAAAATAAATTTGATAAATTTGAAGTGTTGATCAAGACATCAACGGCAGATATTGTTGGGATATCAGAGACATGGTATCACACAGATATAAGCATTGCAGGATTGGAATTTGGCGAGTACAATGTCTACAGAAAGGATAGATAGGGTAGGATGGGAGGAGGGGTTATGCTGTTAGTTAAGAAACACAAAATCTACAGAAGTGCATCCATTGGGCGGACAGTGGAATGTTGAGTCAGTCTGGTGTGATATAAACAGTGGGAAAGGGAAAATGAAAGTAGGAGTGTGTTATAGGCCTAATGACTCTGATTAGTACAATGAACAATTGTGCAGAGAAATAGAGGGGGCCAGTAAATCAGAATGTCTTGTAATGGGGGATTTTAACTCTCCAGATATTGACTGGAACTTGTGGGCTGGAATTTGGGGAGTTTTTGCCCCTCGAGCAACAAAGATGTAACTACCATTAAGGGTAAAGGGAAAGGTTTTTGTTTTCATAAAGGGTGGTCTCTGACAGTTTTTAAATTCTATTCAGTGGGATCAACTGATTACGTTAAAAACAGCAAATTCTAAATGGGAAGGCTTCAAGGAATTAATCTTGGAGCTACTAGGCATTTCACACCTAATAAGAAATACTGTTCAAGGTTTAGACCTAAATGGATGTGAGATGAACTAATGAGGCTCATGGCAGAGAAGAAAAATGTGTGGGATACATATAAATTATCGGTGACATAGAAACATATGGCAGATACAAGCTAGTCTGTAATCAAGTCACAAAGGAGGTTAGGCAACAAAGGCTGATTACGAGAAATCCTTTGCAAAGGATGCAAACAAAAATAACAAAGACTTCTTTACTTAACTAAACTCTACAAGGAAGGGGATGAATCAGATTGGTTCACTTGATGTTGGTGGTTCAACTGTTGATATTCCTGCTTGGACAACTGACAAACTGAATGAGTATTTTGCATCTACATTCACATATGAAGAATTCTGTAAGGAAGGGGAGGACAGAAGTTTACCAAACTCTAACAGGGAGCTAAATGATTTTTTAATAATGGAGAGCAAAGTGGAGGAAAAATTGTTGAAGCTAAACATAAAAAAGGCACCTGGGGCAGATGGAATCTATCCAGTTATATTGAAGGAGGCAGCGAGGGAAGGAAGCAAACCCTTAGCCATAATTATGAGAGCATCCTTAGATTCAGGGGGAGGTCCCCATGGACTGGAGATGTGCAAATGAGCCCCAAATTCACAAAGGGGGTTTGAAAGGGTGACACAAATAATTATAGACCTGTTCTGGGGAAAATAATGGAGTCTCTGGTTAAAGACTTGATGCAGGATCACCTAGACAAGACTGCAGTAATAGTTTAGACACAGCATGGGTTTTTTTAAGGGGAAGTCTTGTCTGGCCATTTGATTAAATACGACGATGCGGTCACAAAGGAACTGGATGCAAAAAATAATATTCTATCATACACTTGGATTTCAGGAAACCTTTTGATACTGTTGCAAATGGAAGACTGCTTACAAATTGGAGCAGTATGGCATTAAGAGCAAGTTTCTGCAATGGATAAAGGGATGAAGTTGAGCGGGAGACAGTAGAAAGTGGTAAAAAATGGACACTGCTCTACGTGGACTAATGTTGTTAGTGGATTCCCCCAGGGTTCTGTGCTGGACCCATTGTTGTTTTGTGTATTTATCAATGATATCGATGATGGTATATCAGCCTTAATGTCCTGATATTTGCAGATGATACAAAGGTTGGCAGGGTTGTTAATGACAGTAAAGACAGTATGCTACTGCAACTGGAACTAGAAAAGCTAGGCAGATGGGCTGAGAAATAGCAACTGAAGTTGCTATTTCTCATTTGATGACAAATGCAAAGTACTGCATATGGGTAGCAGTAACCCAAGAGAAATGTACTAACTCTGTGGTACTACAGGGAGGTGGAGAATGAAAAAGACCTGAGGTAATTCTGCAGCCAGATATGAAGTTCTTTGAGCAGTGCAGACAGGCTGCTAGAGCAGGTCATGGTGTTTTGTCAATGGTATATAGGAATTTTGCTAGCAGTGACAAGGAGGTTGATTATCCCTTTGTATAAGGCAATGGTCAGTCCACACTTTGAGTACTGCATACAGGTCTGGAGGCCTCATTTTAGAAAGGATGTAGAGTTGCTAGAACGAGTACAGAGAAGGGCAACAAAATTGGTGAGTGGAACAAAGGGGTGCTCTTACCAAGAGAGGCTTAAGTTCTAGAAGCAAGTTGCAGCATCTGGAGACTAGTCACCTGCGAAGTGATCTGATTGAGTTGTATAAGGCCGTGAATGGTTTGAGCAGGCTCAGTGCTGATGGCATACTTTTGTCTGATCAGATTAATAATCTGAGGGGGTATAGATTTCAAATTGAGGAAAGACAGTTGTAGAATAGATCCACAGAACTGCCTCTAGCCAGCTGGTAGTTGATTGCTGGAACAGACTCCCATCCGTCGTTGTAGAAGTTGTTAGTTTAAATAAATTTAAGGCTGAACTAGATAAACATTTGGAGTGGCTAGATGGGTAAAATGAGAAGGTGTTTTTTTTTTTTTTTTTTTTTGGCTGATGCTGTGTAAACATGCTTTCTTGCATCATATGCCTCTGCTAATGCTAATTATAATATTATATGCTGGGGGTTTATATTAAAATTATTATAATATATCAGGGGTCAGCAACTTTTTTCATTGCGAGTTTCAGTTTTGTTCATTACAACTGTAAAAATCTTTGTGTGTTGTGTTACTTGGGCAGGTGAACTTAAGTACTGGGATAATAAATAACAAAAAAAATTATATCACCATTGTGCTGAAGAAAATCTTCCCATGTGCAACTTTTTCAATTTCTGATCTGAGTAAGTCTGAAATGATATCAGATTTCACTAATATTTTATAAGAATGCCCAAATGAAAAACATGCAGGTAAAATCAATATAAGGTAAAAGATCTCTCTCTCTCTCTCTTTGTTTTCCATAATGCAGTCTTTCTTGCTCTGTCTGTCTGCCTGCCTGGTAGTTGATTACACCCAATACTCATTTCTAGTGACAATGCAGTCAGAGAAATTAGGATTGTCTTGGCAAGTCTTGATGAAGCTTTTGTTGCTTTTGCTCATTTGTGAGGCTCTGTGGCACAAATGTTTTACAGGCCTTCCTTTTCCATAAATCTTCATGCAGAATTTGACGAATTGTCTCCTTATTCGTATCCAAGTCATCAGATGATTCCGACTTTCAAACTGTGGTTTCTGGCCACAGTTTCCAAAACTTTGGCAACTCTGTCCTCATTTCGAGAGGCCGACAGATGCACACTTCTTGGGTCATTGCAAACATCCTCATGCCCATCTTTTAATTACTTATACCAGCCATTCTCGACAGGTGCCACAGCATATTTAAAGGGTGCCACAGACTGAAAACTGTAATAAAGGGGATGGCATGGAAACTGAATGGATTAAATATTTTTAGAGGGAGGAAAAGGTCTTTGCTGCTAGGATAATTTTTTCCTTCTCCCAATTTTAGGTAGGGGGCACTCTGGAACACCATCGTTTCCTTTCTTTCTCATAATAAGCATGGAGAAAAACTTGTTGGTGCTAAGGTAGACATTTTATCTGGCAGATATGGTTGACAAACTTAATTTATTAAACAAGACCTTACAGGGTAAACACAGTAACCTCATAGGTAGCAAGGAAGCCATTGTTTCTTTGCTTAAAAAAGCTTGAAGTCTGTTGGAACAATATCGGACTTCAGGAATTTTTACAATTTCCAAACCTGAACACAATCGCAGAGGCACTGAAAGACGATGACATTACTGTTTATATGAAACATCTAAAGCAAATGCACACAGATCTGCAGGAAAGATTTAATGACCTGTTAAACCTCAATATCCTGAGTTTAATTGATTCACAAAGTGATATAATTGCATGCCATAAGTTCAATCAATTTAAAAAGATTTTTGAGTCAAGAGTGATCTGCCGAATCGATTCCCAAAACTATGGGAAAAGGCCCAAATATTTTTCGTTGCCTTTCCCTAAAAAAATTTGGTTGAATGCAGATTCAGAAAGGTACAGAAACAGACTTGAGATCACAACAAGAGGTGACCTTCGACTATCACTATCCAATTTGGAGCCGGACATCAAAAAGCTTGTATAGGAACGTCAAGCTCAAAGGATTTCATTAAAATTTTCATTTAATAAAAATCTTTTTTAATTTTTTGTGATATGTATGTTCATGTTTTCTTCTTTTCTACATGTTCAATAAAAATGATTTCCTATTTGTCTGTTTGTTCTGGAATCGCTTACAAGCCACAGTGCACATATCCATTAAATTTTCCATAAAAGTCTAATATTATCAGGTAATATTAATTTCTTGTTTCTTATTAATTAACTTTTCAATAGTCTTGAACAGAACTTCCTTGATTTTTATGCAAAACTTGTTTCTAAACCTTAATAATTCCATGAAATGAATACCTCAATAAGCTTTTTTTGAACAACTGGAATATACTGTAGTCGGTAGGAGAGAAGAACAGAAGAAACTTACCAACCAAACTTGACTGCTTCTCACGGGGGGGGGGGGGGTCATAGAATTTGAGAAGAGACCTGAGGGGGCCATGGCCACAAAAAGGTTGAGAATGGCTGACTTATACCATTCACTGGTATGACTTAAAAGTTTCATCACCATAAGCAGTTTTTAACATTTCGTACATTTCTGTTGCAAATTTTCCCAGCTTAAAACAAAATCTGATATTTGTCATTGCTCCATTGCAAAATTGTGACATAGAACATTAACACTACTAATGAAACTGGTTACTTTCAACCAGTCAGCCTACTGGACAATCTCTGCACCACTATCTGTTTGAACTACAACATACCACTTCCATCTATTTTCAAACTCATTGAACATGAATGCAATAGCACCAGTCTAGGAACTTTATTGCCACACCTTGTATTTGTAAATTTTGTAACATAAAGCGCACATTTTTGTTAAGATAAAACTGTAGAGATAGTGTGTTTTGCCTAACATGTTTGCTGCCATTTATATTTGCAAGGGTCCTTTATTTGTGCCTTAAAGCAGTTTTCTGGGGTTGCTGGAACAAGTAGGCAGTACTTTTTAGTAAATGGATTTCATCTGTTAAAAATCATCACTTCAAGTAATGCTGGCATCTGTTGTTTGTAGTGTTCTAACATCAACAAATGTATTTGATGAATGATTCAGATGATTCTATGATTCAGAATAATCTGCATCACTTAAATAGAATTCTATTTCAGTATCAGGTGACATATTATAAAGAGCTGATTCAATGTCATCAGCTTCAACATATTGCCTATCCCTGTTCCTTTTCAGTCCTCATGTCCTAGGCTGTGGATCCATTATAACAACCATTTAGGGAAAATTTTATATGAAACACTTTTTACACAAACTTTTATCAGTAAGGATGATATTTTGTTTTTCAAAAATTGAAGTTAAAATTTAGCAAGCATAATCTTCAAAAAATTTTACCTTTTCATCTTGTGGGAAATACTAAACTAGATAAAATAATTTGAGCATAACAATGAACATGTGAAACTGCCAACCAAGTATACAGCTTTTATAGCACTGTCCAGACAGTCTAATTGACACTAAGCCAAAGCCCATGGTTCAATCAGTGTGCCAATATTGCTTATTTGCTCATTTCATGTACTTTTCATTTTATAGTGCTCATTTATTGCCTGTAATTCAATGGATGCATATTTGCATTGAGGTGCAAAAATTGCAGTTTGTTTTGTGTTCCAGCAATGAGTGTGTTAAGCTGTTGGAAAAAAAATTGTTGATCTTGATAAGGTGGATTCAAATGACATTTTACAAAGTGTTTCTCCAAATTCATTTTCATTAAAAAGCTTTAATCTCATTTTGCCTAGTTAAAATTCAACTTTCCTCTCAGAAGTGATTATTTCTAAGCACAAGGATTACACTGCTAACATGTTGATATACATGTCAATTAAAATTGTTAACACCAATTCTTGCATTGATTCTAGTGGCCCCCTACATCAAATCACTTCTCATACGTGGAATGGTATCAACATAGGTATCTGACATATGGAGAATTTAAACTGTATGCATACTTACATTAAAATAAGGTATAATTTTTGTCATTAATCTGGTGTGGTGCACAGAACCAAAATGACAACACATCACAATCGAAGTCTAAGAGGTTGGGATTAGGTGACTAAAATAGGGTGCCATAACACAGAATAAGCAAATTGCATTGAACATATGTTTGAACTGGGTGCACCTATGCATAAATTTTCATGCATTCATTCATTCACTTTCATGAACCTGCACAGTTGGTCACACAACTTGTGTATCTTGACTGCTATAGTTCAGGCTATTTTAAAACCACCTCCATGCAAACATAATCCAGGTGATCAGTGACAATTCATGGTTGGTTAACTTACTGAAGGATTTTTTCATGAGACAAATGTTGTCCATTCATTAGTAAACGAATCCAAGAATTCAGTTGTATTGAGGAATGCCTTTGAAGCCACCAACAGCATAGAGGGTATCCCCAAGCCCAGCTACTCCAACGTTGGCTCTGCAGCTAGTAAGTGGAGGCCCAGCACTCCATGTGCAGGTCTTTGGATCATATATTCCCACACTTAAAATAATAAGAGGAGTTTACCTCAATATAGTACGTAGAACACTTCCGTATGATACCCTCCAGAAATTAAAACGGAAAAAACGAAAAAATCGACAACTTACAGGTATATTAGAGTAAAATATAAATAATTAAATAATCAATTTAACACAATTCAAATCAATTTAAAACAATTAAAAATCAAATTAACGCAATTAAAAGAATCTAACGAAAATATTCAAAACGATTTTTCGTTATTTTCGTTAGATTCTTTTAATTGCGTTAATTTGATTTTTAATTGTTTTAAATTGATTTGAATTGTGTTAAATTGATTATTTAATTATTTATATTTTACTATAATGTACCGGTAAGTTGTCGGTTTTTTTGTTTTTTCCGTTTTAATTTCTGGAGGGTATCATACGGAAGTGTTCTACATGCTATATTGAGGTAAACTCCTCTTATTATTTTACTAATATTATTATCAACGTAGAACATATTGAGTAGTACAGCTCTGATTCATACTATTCCCACACTACATAAAGACTGGACTCCATCATGCCCACCAACTGCATAAAGTTTTCCATTGTACGCTGCAACACCACATCCTCTACGGGCAGTAGGTAAAGAAGTCACAGGATCCCATGTGTTTGTTGTTGGACCATACCTTTCCCCATTGGTGAGATAACTCCAAGAATCACAACCACCAACTGCATATATGTAGCCACCCATACATACAACTCCAGCCTGATAACAACCTATTTGTAGTGATGCAGTAGATGTCCACACATTTGTCTGAGGATCTAATACATCACAATACATTAAGCCACATTGTCCATTCCATCCACCAATTACATAAACTTGGCCATCCAAGGTATAAACACCAGCATATGATCTCAGTGAATTAAGGCTTGGAAGTGATTTCCATTCCATAGTATCAGCATCAAGGACTTCAGCTGAATTTAGTTCTTTAGTCCCATCACAGCCACTAATAATATATGCTTTGTTCCCAATGACTGCAATGCCAAATCTTCCACGAGGCACTCTCGTGGACTTCATTGTTGTTCATTTGTTGGATGTTGAATCATACATTTCAACTGTCTTTAAACACTCTGCTCTGTCGTAATCACCACAAACTAATAATTTTCCTTGTAGTTCTGCTATCCCAATAGCACATCGAGAGGAGCTCATAGGCGGTATCAAAGAATAAGTATTGACTTTTTCCACAGATGTGTTCCTAGATGCAGAAGGACTATGTGATGGAGTGTGTAGACGTTGAACCATAGACAATACCATGAACAATTAGTCAAAACAAAATCTTGTTTTGACTAATTAATAACTGTTTTACAATTATTATGGGCTTCAGTATATTATATCCTCAGGTTCTCCTACTCTTACCAAGCAGTAATTGATCTGTCACTGGGGGGCAGTGACTCTCAATATGCCAAACTTCAGTAGGATCAATATCTCTCCAAAAAAAGAACTGGTTGAAATAATCATTATTTAATTGCTTTACTTATGGGGCAGATCAGTTTCCAAGTTAAATCCTCAAAATTACTAGTTAATATTGCATTGATGTCCTAGTAATCTTCATCAAAATATTTGTAGAAACCTGAGTTCCTCTGCCTTGGCTGGAGTACATGTGATTCCTATGCCTAAAACATCATTGGACTTTTGACAAGTCATTTTCACTTTAATCTGACTCAAATTATTAGAAAATGTATGCTTTATTACTTATCAATCCAGACTTTCAGTTAAAAATCAATATATACATGATGGAATGAAAAAATGGCCTATGATAACATACCTTCCCAGATGTCTTAATTCTTAAAATCCTTAACTGCTGGAATCAGGAGATGGACCTTCATGCTGTTTTCCTGGATATATCCACTTAATTTTATTCACTTTTCATTAAATCCTTCCTTCCTCTACTTAAACAGTTCTTTCTAGTGATTTCTCTTCTGGACTGTAACTGGATACCCAATTACAAAATACAGTTTGCAATCCATAAGGTGGAAGCTTATTTAGAAGACCTTTGTGCCAAACACAATCAAAAAAAGATTGTGTTTGGCATATGAAATGTAAAGAGCAGCTGCTTGAGTTTCACCAAACTTTTCCATTGAATTTGTCCATAGATGCATGACATTTTTAGACATTGATGGACAGTTTTTACTGACACTGATGGAATCCATATTGGAGATCATCAGTCAGATGGATGGCTTCAAGATAGTTTAGGAAATTGTGGTTAATGGATTTCTCTATTACTTTATAAAGATTAGAGGTGAATGCAATGGGACAATAATTGAATTTTAGGGATTTGTTATCCTTTTTAGGAACTGGCTGGATATGAGCAAATTGCAAGCAGAAGGAATGGAACACCAATGGAACAAGAGTATAAAAAGGTGATACAGAACTGGAGTAAGCTCAGGAGTATAAGTTTTGAAAACAATTGAAGGAAATCATCAGGACATATTGCTCCATCGTGTCAAGATTTTTCACTATTCTTCTGATATTCTTTTGAAGATCACAGGAGCAATTGAGCGGAGTGTACTGGGAATGGTGGGTGGTGGTTTACCAAGATCATCGACACAAGAGTTAGAAGAAAAGTAGGATGTTAGTAAGTCAGATTTATCTCTAGTTAACGTGGCAATAGATCCATCAGGTTTAAACAGAGGTTTGAGTATAGATGTACAAAAGTTGCAGCCAGTAGCTTTGGTATGATGACAATGCTCGACTACTGTTTGGATAGGAAGCAAGTTTTCTGCTCTTATCCTGTTCAAATTTTAGTTTGGACTGATTAATAACTGCTTTACAATTGTTGAGAGGTTTGGTGTAGGCAGAAAATGAACCTGGATATTTGAATGCAAGCCAGTTGTGATATGAACATTCTTATCTTGAACAGTCTTAGCACTTTTATTGGAAAATCAAGATTTAGATAAAGGATAAGATTTTAAGATGATTTTAATAAAAGATTAATCCAGGGTGGCCAACCATTCCGATATGGCCAGGATTGTTCTGATTTAGAACTTCAAGTCCTGCTTCCCAATAATACCATCATTTGACCCGATAAGAGAGGAAAAAACACTTAATTTATTGATTTTACGTATTTTTAATTAATTCTTATTGGAATCTAACAAGATGTGTTAAAAATTAATTCTAATAACAAGAGATAAATGAGAAAGTCTAAAGGCATTTTGTTCATCACTGAGTGATAAAGAAAAGTAAATGCATGTTGATAAAAAATGGGTGCAATTTTTCTCATTTCCGGAGGTAAATAATTTGTCTCAAGTTGTAAGCTCCGTATTAAGCATTCCACATTCAAATGCTTCATCAGAAAGAGTTTCAGCTTAATGAAAACTGCTTGGCGGAAAGAGAGAAACAGTCTTTAATTAGAAAATTTAGAAGCTGAACTTATGGTGAAAGAAAACTATAACATATCCTGTTCAAAATTTAAAAACTTTTTAAAATCTTCAGAAGGAGAAGAAATTTTAAAACTAGCGAAATCTAAAAAAAATATAGAAAGTAAAAGTAGTCTTCCTCACCATTTTTAAAATAACTGTTATAATTAATATTATAGTTTAATAGGACAAATACATATTAACAACAATCATATAACAAATAAATACAGTCCATTCCGGTTATTTGGGACACATCGGGACTAGTGCATTTTGGCCCGATTAAGCGGCTGCCCCAATTATCCGAAGTTTCGCATAAATAGTTAAAAATACAATGTACCCCCCCCTTTAAAATTGGTTCACTGTATAGCCCAGATCTACCCTAAAGCTCCAGCATGGTACAGCCCAGGGTTATATACCACTTTCCTGATTACAGGTCATGGATCCATAAATCTCAAACTTGCCTCTATGAACATCGTGGATGACCCTCACTGTCTTTGTGGTGAAAACGAAGACTGGGATCACCTATTCTATGTTTGCCCACTCTACGAGGACCTGCGAACAATACTCATATCAAAAATACATGCCTTGCCTCGAGGAAATGAACATTTTCTGATCAATGAAGAAGACCAGTACCATGACTCTGCCTTCGCCCATGATCTCTTCACCAGAAGAAGATCACTGGTACAAAAAATGGGCACCTCCGTAGCCAGGTGGGAAGGAGCAGTAGTGCGTATCACATACTTCTTGATTAGACTGGGGTTCGAGCCCGTCACCACCAAATACGGAAGATGTGGAAAGGTCAGGGAATGACCACCGCATATCCTGGAGCAATATGGCTTTAGTTGCTAATGCTCCTAAAAACCAAAACAACAACAACAACTGGTACAACGTCCTGGAACTGATGCATATTGATCAACACCCTTTCTCATATTATGAACATCTTCACCTAGATTGTGACCACTTCTGGCTACTGAACTTGACACTCAGGTCGCTTGAATTGTTTCATCCATGTCTCTCTTGATACGTGATTGTCTTCCCACCCTCTCGAGGGCCCTCTTCTTCTGTTTAGGTGGGAGAATTCCCACTCAACCTGCGGAGGATGCCTTCCCTTACATCCTCCGTCGCTCTGTCTACCTCTTTTCCTTTACCCTCTCCGGTACATCCTGTACCCCCCTTTTTTTTTTTTACTTGGTCTCTTTCCAGGAAGCTCAGGCGACCTGGATGGAAGAGACTAGCCAGAGAATTATGGGCAGCCTGGCTACCTCCTAGTGGTGTGTGCGGGCAACGTTGGGTCCCACCAGGGGCCCTGTGGCCAAAAGCCAGGACACCCAACAGAACCCAGCACAATACTTCATTTACAACACAAAAAATTTTTCTGGCTTTCACAGTGATACTGTTTGTCTCCACAGAGTTCATATGGTGTAGATGTGGGAAACCACCGGAGGTGCCTTTCCCCCAACACTATGCACACTATGTACAATCAAATCCCTTTTCGACGAACTCAGCATAGTAAAGTACCATTCACTATACGATGTGCAGTAAGCGCCGATCATTGTGATCACGTTTGTGAATTGAATTTTAATTCTATTAAACAGCGATTCTAATTAGCAAAAATAGGAGGAATATTATCCACAGGCTATAAAAGCAAAGATATATTAAGCATAAATTTACCCTTTATTACCTTACCAATTAAAAAATTAAATGATACCTGAAAATCGGAAGAATATACATGATAATCGGAATAATTAATACGTACTGTAATATGTACATATTACAGTACGTAATATGTACATACAAACTAGTTGACATTTTTGTTCATTGACATGTGGGTGGGGGACTAAAATTTAAAACAGTAAAAAGATAAACAATCAATAACAGAATACGGCACACACACAAATTGCAAGTAACACAATACAGTCTGTCCTCGTATAGCATGATAGTTGCGTTCCTAGAAACCCTCATGCAATGCAAAATCGTGCAATATAAACAACAGGCCCTATGGGAAAAGTAGGGTTAGGTGCCGACCACCCAAGATTGAACACACATTTGGAACCAAAACATTACCAAACACAATAAATAATCGGGTAATTTTAATCGTTATAAAATACTTACGTATTTTATAACGATTAAAATATGTAATAAAAATAATATTATATTATAATAAAGTATTTTTAGTATTTTTTAATACTAAAAAATTTATTATATTAAATAAAATAGTCGTAATAAAATACTTATGTATTTTGTAATACGTAAGTATAAATTATAATACGTAAGTCGTAATAAAATATTGCTAATGCTTTTGCTTCTATCATAAGCAAACTTGCTTTTTGTTTGATTTTCTTTCCAAAGAGATGACAGCCGTTCCATTTAACCCCAGGGGCTCACATCTGGTGAGTATGGGCTTGGCACACCCAGGGTCCTGAGCTGGATATCATCATTCTTCTCTTTCTTGGTGATTCCCTTCTACTTCTGAATCTCTCTCTCTCAGGGTAATTCAGGTTTTTTTTTTGGCTGGTGCAGCATAAGCCTCAGGCTTCCTTGCACCATACAGCTAATAATAATAATAATAATAATCTCTTCCAATTCTTTGTGTCTTAATCTAATGGATTTTAATTACACTTTGAGTTGTTCCCGCTATGAAAGTTGTTTTTATTTTCTCTGCATTCTTTATAATTCTCGGCGTTGCCTCATTTAGGTCTGTAGCACGTGCAATATCACATGGTCTTTCATTTCGCTCAAAGCGTTTCACAATTTCATATTTTTTTCTCTATTGACAGAAGCGGACTAGCCATAAGCCTTACAGGGGAAGCCACGGTGGGCCGGAGGCCGGTGTGATTTTGGCCATAAACCATAGTACGAGGCCACTATAAATTTTCCCGGGTAAGAATTTTTGACCCAGTCCGCCTCTGTTTATTGGTATTGCTTATTTTTTTTCTCTCTGAATCTGCAGTGTCTTAGCCAGGACGCTTCCTTTTCACACCTTTTAAGTATTTTACTAATTTTTAGGGAATAAAGCACAATTACAAAACGAGGTGGCACGCTTGATACACATAAACAAAGCTGCGTGCGTGTAGCAACTGAATAAATAACACCGTAAAGGCCGAGATACACTATTAACACCTCACATTTTACTAAAGCACATTTCTGGGGGTTACTACCATAAAACAATAAAAACAATTTCCAGTTGCGTTTCTGCTAGTGGAATCTGTTATAAACTGGTAGTAAACTCCATCTAATTGCATTTGCGATTATATCGATAGCTGGAATTGTGTTGGTTTTTACGTTATTATGGTGAAATGTGTTTCCCCTTCACTGATATAAAACACATAAATACATTTTCAGAATCTTCTTCATTCCTATCGTGTTGCGTTCAGTTGGGGTGATTCCGCGTTCGACTGCCATTTCTTGTAAACACAATGGCGAATCGTGTATAAGCGAATTCGGTTCGTGTTATATAAGATAACGTTTCCCTATTTATAAATCGTGTATGATCGAATTCGTGTAATGCAAACACGTGTTATACGAGGACCGACTGTACGCGTAAGTGAGAACGGAGTAACGAGTTACAAAGCTATAAAAATAGGAATGAAGAGAAGAGCTGAAAATTAATTTTTTTACATGATTGAAGATCTCATGGAAGTGTAAACACATTTCACCATAATAACCCACAGAATTCCAGCTGTCGGTATAATTTCAAATTCAGTAAGATCGAGTTTACTGTCCGTTTATGATAGATTTCACTAACAGAAAAGCCCAATAAACAGGTGACTGCTAATTGTTTTTATTGTTTTATGGTTGTGACCTCCAGAATTTCGACCGAACCACGTGGTACCGTCAGAGACAATCATAGGGTAATCTCCAGTGCTGCGGTCTCCTGCCCCGATTAAACGGCATGCTGTGCCAATTAAGCGAAGTAAACCCTGGCTATTTTCTCAATTGGTTTCTGTTTTTTAAGATTTTCCCCAAATAAACGGCTGCCCCGATTAACCAGTGGCCCAAATAACTGGAATCCACTGTACTATGATTGATTGATTCATAAAAAAATGTATTTTAATTGTAATTTTATAATTTTCCAAGTATTAACTGATCGGGACATGTTCTCAGGGTTGTAAATCTATCCTACAAACGTAAACAACCCCCTTGAGAGTAGGAGGGTGCAGCCTGTAACCCTTGTGGTAGCAATAAATTACAATTACAATTAGACCAAAATGCACTAAAACACCACATATAATCCATGCCACACTGCATATTTGCAGTGATTTGAAACAAAGGAGGCCTGATTCGATACTGAATAAAATTTAATATTTTTTTGGCCAGTGTGTGTGTGTGTATTAGTATGTAATACATTACATACTATTACACACTATAATTGTATACTGAAATTATTGAAATTGGCTGATGCTTTTCATAATTGAAAAAAGAAAATCGTCTTTTTTTTCTTTCAATTATGAAAGAAAAAAATTTTCTTTTTTCAATTGTGAAAAGTTGTTTATTAAATAATTTTATATATATATTGAGGCATGTTTCTATTTAATTTTTGATTTTGCACTTGTGGGTGATTTTTATTTGGGTCGGAGACATTTCAGGAATTATGGCCTAATAGCAATTGGTGTAGCAATTGGTGTGCTAGCATTTGTCAGTTCACCTATTGATATAAGTTTGAAAATTAAAATGAAATAAAATTAGATTAAATTTTTAATCTAACTTTATTTCATGTGGAGGCATGTGATACAAGAAAGCAAGCGTATGACCTTATGTAGCATCAGCCATTAAAATAAAAAAAAAAAAAATCACACATTCATTCTCTCTGAAAGAGACTTCCACAATAACAGATGGAAGTTTGTTCCAGCAATCAACTACCCACTGGCTAAAGGCAAATTTCCACACACTTATTCTATAACTTTCTTTCCTCAATTTGAATTTGTGTCCCCTCAGGTTCGTAATCTGAGCAAGCGGAAGATTCCCATCAGAATTCAGCGTGCTCAACCACCTCGAGGCCTTATATACCTCAATCAGATCACCTCGCAGGTGCCTAGTCTCCAGCCACTGTAGTTTGCAGAATTTAAACCTTTCTTCGTAAGAAGACCCCTTCATTCTCCTCACCAACCTTGTTGCCCTTCTCTGTAAATGCTCAAGCAACTCTACATCCTTCCACAAAATGAGGCGTCCAGACCTGTACGCAGTACTCAAGGCATGGCCTGGCCAAGGGATAATCACCTCATTTTCTCTACTAGCAAAATTATTGTATATCATTGACATTACCCCATGACCTGCTCTGGCAGCCTGTCTGCATTGCTTAGAAAATTTCATATCTCACTCCATAGCTACTCCCAGGTCTTTTCCATTTTCTACCACCCTAAGTGATAATTATTTTTTATCCCCTCAGGTTCGTAATCTGAGCAAGCAGAAGAATCTCATCAGAATTCAGCGTGCTCAATCCATTCATAGCCTTATACACCTCAATCAGATCACCACGCAGGTGCCTAGTCTCCAGCCACTGCAATTTACAGAACATAAGCCTCTCTTGGTAAGAGGATCCTTTCATTCCCCTCACCAATCTTGTTGCCCTTCTCTGTACACGCTCAAGCAAAACTACATCCTTCCTAAAATGAGGCCTCCAGACCCGTACGCAGTACTCAAGGCGTGGCCATTGCCTTATACAGAGGGACAATCACCTCCTTTTCCCTGCTAGCAAAATTCCTATGTATCATTGACAAAACCTCATGACCTGCCCTGGCAGCCTGGGCAGGTCATGGGGTTTTCTCTTGCTCAGATTATTCACCTGAGGGGACATAAATTAAGATTGAGGAAAGACAATTGTAGAGTAGATATGCAGAAATTTGCCTTTACCCAGTGGGTGGTTGATAGTTGGAACAAACTTCCATCTGTTGTAGCGGAGGTCAAAACTTAAATAAGTTCAAGGCAGTACTAGACAAGCATTTGGAGTGAATGCATGGATGAAATGGGAAGCGTTTTTTTTTTTTTTTTTTTAAGCTGATGCTTTATAAACTTTCTGTCTTGCATCATATGCTAATTACATGGTGTACTGCGGACTAGAAAACCTGTACCCACTGGCTTGCACCTTTTAGTGTATTTGCGGGGAATAAGCTCTAAGACCTAACATGGATGGCTGAAACTGCGGATATAAGAGAACAACTGCTGACCCAATATATAAAGTGATTTTCTTGTACATACATACGTATAATAAAGTTTATTTGATAAATTAAACACACAGTAAGACATTACCAATATTAAATACGGTAATAATAAGTTACAGCAGACTCGATTTATTTACCAGAATTAGATTAGCTGAGACACTTCAAGACCAAATGTTTAGTTTGATTAGTTGTAGAATTTTTTTCAGCCTGGTCTGTACTTGTTAACAGGAGAGACTGCTTCTACAGGGATGGGATACACTTAAATAGAAAGGGTGCAAGAATATTTGCTGATGCTATCAAGGCAGTGTTAGGTGGGTTGGAAAACTGCTAGCTTGGGGGGATACAAGGATTAATAGATTAACAGTAGCCACTAGCAGAGGTGAAAGTGATTCTTGCACTGCTTCTATTGGAATGAGCAGCAGACTGGAAAACAAGATGCAGGGTACTTCAGATACTGCTGGGAGTCATTGCAGTACAAGTAAACACATGGGTTGTGTTAAGGTAGCTAAGAATAGGAACAGGTGCATGGATACTTGCGTGTACACCAATGCTAGGAGTTTGGTAAATAAATTTGATGAATTTGAGGTATTGCTCAAAACATCAAAGGCAGATATTGTTGGGATATCAGAGACATGGTGTCAGACAGATATAAGGAATGCAGAACTAGAATTTGGGGAGTACAATGTGTACAGAAAGGATAGACAGGATAGGAAGGGAGCAGGGGTTATGTTATTGGTTAAGAAACACATAAAATCCAAGGAAGTGAAGCCAGTGGACATCGCTGGACAGTGCAGTGTCGAGTCAGTTTGGTGTGACATAAGCATTGGAAGATGAAAATTGAGAGTAGGAGGGTGCTATAGGCCTAATGACTCTGATGAGTATAATAAGAAACTGTACAGGGAAATAGAGTGGGCCAGTAAATCAGAGAGTCTTATAAGGGAGGATTTTAATTTCCCAGATATTGACTGGAATTTGTGGGTTGGTCACACACTCTAGCAAGGCTTTTGTGGATTTATTGGATGATTGTTTTCTACATCAGCATGTTTGGGTGGCAACTAGAGGGAGTAATACTCTTGATCTGATTATCAGTAGTGATTCTTCAACTAAGAATCTGCAGATAAAGGAACCACTAGGTGGCAGTGATCACAGTGTGCTGAAGTGGATTTACTCAAAGAGGTAACTGCCATCAGGGGTAAAGGGAAGCATTTTTGCTTTTCTAAAGGCGAATACGATGGTCTGAGACAGTATTTAAATTCTATATGGTGAGACCAACTGATGATATTACCAACAGCAAATTGAAAATGGGAAGCATTCAAAGAATTCATCTTGGAAGCTACTAGGCTTTACATACCAACTAAAAAATATTGTTCAAGGTTTTGGCCTAAATGGATGTCAGATGAACTAATGAGACATATGGCAGAGAAGAAAAAATTCATGGGATACATATAAATCAATGGGTGACATGGAAGCCTATGATAGATATAAGTTGGTCTGTAACCAAGTCACAAAGGAGATTAGGCAGGCAAAGGCAGATTATGAGAAATCCTTGGCAAAGGATGCAAAGAAAAACAGAAGATAGTTCTTTGCCTGTGTAAACTCTAGAAGGAGGGGGGATGAATCAGATTGGTTTACTGGATATTGATGGTTCAACTGTTGATGATTCTGCTCAGGTGGCTAACAAACTAAACGAATATTTTGCATCTACATTCACACACGAGTTATTCTGGAAGGGAATTGCCAGAGGTGAAGTAAACTCTGGCAGTGAGCTAGATGATTTTGTAATAACTGAGAGGAAAGTGGTGGAGAAATTGTTGAGGATAAACATAAAAAAGGCACCTGGTGTGGATGGGATCTATCCAGTTATATTGAAGGAGGCAGCAAAGGAAGTAAGCAAACTGTTAGCCATAATTATGAGAGCTTCTTTGGACTCAGGGGAGGTATCCATAGACCGGAGATGTGCAAATGTAACCCCAATTCACAAAGGAGGATCAAAGGCTGACAAAAGTAATTATAGACCTGTTAGTTTAACTTCTGTTCCAGGAAAATTAATGGAGGCACTGGTTAAAGAAGCACTGCAGGATCATCTAGACAAGACTTCGGTTATAGCTCGGACACAGCATGGTTTTGTTAAGGGAAAGTCTTGCCTGACCAATTTGATTGGATACTATGATGCAGTCACAAAAGAACTGGATGCAGGGAATAACTTTGATATTATAGACTTGGATCTTAGAAAGGCTTTTGATACTGTTGCACATGGAAGACTGCTGCACAAATTGGAGAAGTGTGTCATTGGAGGCAAATTGCTGCTATGGATAAAGGGGTGGTTGAGGGGGAGAAGACAGAGAGTGGTAATCAATGGAAACTGCTCATCGTGGACTAATATTATTAGTGGAGTCCCTCGGGGTTCAGTGTTGGGTCCATTATTGTTTTCTGTATTTATAAATAATATTGATGATGGTATATCAAGCTTAATGTCCAAGTTTGCAGATGATACAAAGGTTGGCAGGGTTGTTAAGGACACTACTGACAGTATGCTTCTCAATAGGATCTGGAAAGGTTGAGCAGATGGGCTGAGAGGTGGCAAATGAAATTTAACATTGACAAATGTAAAATACTTCATATGGGAAAATGTAATCCTAGAGTAATGTATCAATTCTATGGTACTACACTGACAGTGGTAGTAAATGAAAAGGACCTGGGGTAATTGTGCAGGCAGATATGAAGTTCTCTGAATAGTGCAAACGGGCTGCAAGAGTAACTCATTATGTCTTGTCAATGATATACAGGAATTTTTCTAGAAGGGATAAGGAGGTGATTATTCTCTTGTATAAGGCAATGGTCAGGCCACAACTTGAGTACTGTATACAGGTCTGGAGGCCTCATTTTAAGAAGGATGTAGAGCTGTTGGAATGAGTACAGAGAAGGGCAACAAGATTAGTGAATGGAACAAAGGGTTGCTCTTACGAAGATAGGTTTAAGTTTTGCAAATTACAGTGTCTGGAGACTAGGCACCTACAAGGTGATCTGATTGAGGTGTATAAAGCCTTGAATGGTTTGAGCATGCTCAATGCTGATGGGACTGTTCCCCTTGCTCAGAATAATCACCTGAGAGGGCATAAATTCAAATTGAGGAAAGACAGATGTAGGATAGATATGCGGAAATTTGCCTTTAGCCAGTGGGTTGGTGGAACAGACTTCCATCCCTTGTTGTGGAAGTTGATAACCTAAATAAATTTAAGGCTCATCTGGACAGGTATTTCTAATGAACTGAGGAGTGAAATGGGAGTGGTTTATTCTTTTTTTTTCTTTTTGGCTGATGCTGCATAAGCTTGCTTTCTTGCTTCATATGCCTCTACAAACGCTAGTGTGTCGATTGTTGTGTTCCATTGCACCACAAAATGACAAATTTTGTTTCGTTATTTATGTCAGGGATGTTGGAATTTTTTTTTTAAAGTAACTATTGTTTTTTGTTTATAAATTGCAAAAATGATGGGCAAGCGTAAGAGTTGTGCTTTCAAATTATTCAAAAGTTTGAAAACGGTACATCCGTTAAATCTCTAAAGAACCATTATAATGTAGGCGATCAAACCATAGGTGGCATCGTAAAAAATAAAGGAAAGCATCGTATTGGACACGTGAGTAGTACGTGTTAATTTTTTTTTCATGGTTTACTACGGGTAACCGAATCAGCAGATAAGGTGCACAACTGTGTGTGTGTGTGTGTGTGTGTGTGTGTGTGTGTGTGTGTGTGTGTGTGTGTGTGTGTGTGTGTGTGTGTGTGTGAAATTACATTACATATATACTTAACACCATTTCAGTGAATCCAGAAAGGACTGGCAAATTCAGCTCAGGGTCCTACTGTAGGAACGGGCTTGCGATCCCAGGCTTACCTGAGCCTCACGTTTATCTTACATCACACTTTAAACTATTCTATACCCTTCAGTTTTATTTCTTCGAAATTAATAGGGCAATCTGAGGTTGTCAGAGAAGCTACTTTTAACCATACTATATAATTTTGCCTTTGTGGAGTTTAGGTACTGTAACTCCTACTCCAATAACTATTTATTTCACCTCTCTATTACCTTCATTTTGCTTGAACTTAAATATAGCTAACTAGTAAGCTATTTATTGATGTTTTAATAATAATGATAATAATTATTATTATTATTATTAGCCATATGGTGCATGAAAGCCCAAGGCTTATGCTGCACCAGCCAAAAAAAAATTGATTTACCGTGTGACTGAGAGAGAGAGAGAGGGAAATCACCAAGAAAGAGAAGGATAATGATATCCAGCTCAGGACCCTGGTTGTGCCAAGCCTGTACTCACCAAATGTAAGCCCTACATATTTACCATATCCAAACACACAGGGTTCGCCACCTTCTAATGGTCACAAGAGGGCCATACTTTACACACAATATCATTTCATTTTTGAACACAGTATGGGCTTCACCGTGGTTTGTGTGCTTGGATACAGTAAATATGCCTTATTCTTACTCTGATTTGTAAACTAACATCGCACGTTCTCTCACAGGTCAACAATGATGCATCATGCAGTAATTTAAAATAACTTCCTTAAAATATATTGTAGTTTATATAATTCAGAATTATAATTTAGTTTAGTATTCAAAATTATAAAATGTCTAAATTCTATTATATCTTATATTATTGGTTATTCAACCTCAAAATCAGTTTTGCCATAGTGCATATTGATCATTGCAGAAACAGAGAACCCCCCTTATCACTGTTTTAAATTTTACTTTCGGTTTGGGTGGTTGACTCCAGACGAAGTCACCCGAATTGTGGGTATGCAATGATAAGTTATGTACATTTTCCTTTTGTGTATATACCAGTGATTCCCAAAGTGGGCGCTACTGCCCCCTGGGGGCACTAGAAAACTCAAAGCGGTTCTGGAAGGCAAGGGGGTGGTAGGGGGCATTGAAAGGCAAGGGTGTGCAAGGCTGCTCAAAAGGGGCAAAAAATGCAAATCAATACCTCCAACACATAAAGTTACATGTCTGAAAAGCTGATTTTACAGTAGAGCTGTTTGAAGGTCAAATATTTTCCATTTTTCTGATTTAAAGAATTCTATTAACTTATTTTACTAATTTTATCACAACTAAATCAACAAATTTATTTTGAAACAAAAAGCTTACCGTTAAACTTCAAACAGCTCTACTGTAAAATCACCTTTCAGGCATACGACTTAATGTGTAGGATTTATCGAAATAGCGCTTCTCGCATTCTATGTAACATGGCGAGAAAACATGCAAGTTGCAACCATATGAATCGAGCAGATACTAAACAGGACTAAACACGTGTGATGTGGCAAGTGTTTGCACAGGTTCTGTTGAGTCCAGTGTTTCGTTCTTTGGGACTATTAAACAGGACTAAACACGTGCGATGTTAGTATGATGGGACGAGCGATCATGCACGTTCTGTCAAGTCCAGTGCAGAATACTATAAATATAATCTTTCCTGAGGCTAGCCTTCAATCAATTGGGGTGTGTCCACCGGTTTTGTATGTACAGACCTTGTGTGTACATACAAAACATTTGATGCTGTGCGTGTGCTACTTTTTGCGGCATTCTCCAAGTGGCGGTAGCAGCAATACATAGTGTGCTATGTATTGTTATTCATTATTGGTATTATTAATCTACTGAGATCCAGACATTTCGTAAATACTTTTTTTTCTTTCTTTGTATAATTTTGACATTAACTATTGGAGAGACTGATCAGTTCAACGAAATTGTTAGAGAAATTAGTGGTTGTTCATAAAACTGTCACCGCCATTAAGTGCAGTGATAGCATCATCTTATTTAATAAATTATAATACATATATCTATAATATATTTTTTACAGATATAACCATGGCAGAACCAAAGAAGAAATGTAGGCAGTATAGTATCTAGTATTTAAAATATGGCTTCATTCCATCACCTGCAAACAAGCTATTACCAATGTGCCTGATTTGCCAAAAAGTGTTTTCAAATGAATCTATGAAACCTTCAAGATTAGGAAAGTACTTGAAAAAAATTCATGCTGACAAGACAAAGATTTATCTTATTTTCAAGCACTTCGAGACCAATTTTGCAAACAGCCAACATTGTCAAGTATGTTTTCAGATGCATCAAAGCAAGAAAATTATGGGTTACGCACCTTTTACAACATTTTATTACTGATTGCCAAATCTGGAAAGCCACATAATATTGGGGAAGAATTAATTCTACCAGCTGTTAGTGAGATTCTACATACCGTGTTGCACAAGCCAGCGACTGACATAATCAAGAAAATTCCTTTGAGCAATAATACAGTATAACGACGAATTGACGAAATGGGAAAGGATGTGGAGGACATATTATGCAATTTTTTGAGGACTACCCAATTTTCGTTACAATTGGATGAATCAACTCTACCAGGGAATGAATCCTTACTGTTTACTTACGTTCAGTTTATTAAAGAAGAAAAATTAACTGAAGGGTTATTATTTGCCAGACATTTGGTAACAGATACAAAAGGAGAGTCTATTTCTTGTTGTGGAAGAGTTTTTTTAAAAAAAACGGAGATTCCTCTTACGATATAATGACAGCTGCAACTGATGGAGCTCCGTTGATGGTGGGCTGCCATCGTGGATTCATTGCACACTTAAAAAAGTCGATGCCTAATGTAATGGCAGTACATTGCGTGATTCATCAACAACATTTAGTTGCAAAAAAAACTTAGTGATCACTTGCATCACTCATTGCAGTACGTCATTACAGCAATTAACAAAATCAGAAACAATTCTCTCAATGACAGATTATTTAGCCAGTTGTGCATACAAAATGATGAAGAAATTAATCGTTTGCTACTCTACACTGAAGTTCGCTGGTTGTCGAAGGGCGCTTTTATAGTCTCTTTGAAACAGTTTTAGAATTCTTTGAAAAGATGCTTCCGTGCGAGACAACTTGAAAAAGTTTAAAAGTGACATAGCTTATATGTCAAATTTACATTTCAAGTTTAATGAAATTAATTCGCAGCTGCAAGGAGATGAACTGAATTTCGTTAAAACGAAGGCTGTTATATTTGCATTTGTTTCAAAGCTTGTTCTGTTCAAACAGAACAAGCTTGTTCTGGTCCTTGAGGTTGTCACAGACATTCTCTCAGATATGCCAGACAAGCTGTTCTTGCTACCTGGGAGTCTAAAACACTGATGGAACTGATATTCGGGTGACACTCAAGTCAAAGTGGACCCAATTTCGGCGAAGTCCGGACGGTCTATGACAGCCAAATCCCCTGCTTGCACCTTCACGATGGTGGGACTGTTAGTAATCCTGGGTATAACCTTCATGCACAAGTACGTGGTGGGTGATCACCCAGGTGTGAACCAACATAAGCAGGGGTCGAGGTGTGGCGCCCACACCACATGGAGGAACGCCGCCCCTCTATGTTACCAGGCAGTACCAGGTGGTAGATGACTCTCATCAACCGGTGAAATACCACCACTTTGCTTATTGGAGGCTTGAAGTGGTGGAACCCATGTTTAGTCTCTAGAGCTAAGTTCCGGCCAACCCTTCCCTATCTCTGCCATCATGCAGTATGATTGATGATTTTTGAGGTTATGATGAATGTCGTGGCGAGATCCAATATTCCTTACATTTCGAGGGTACAGCTCTAAAACGGTGTTCGCAGGCCGGCCGCTAGTTAGTACACCGGACTGAACCTATTGGTAACTCTCTAGGAAGCTTCCGGATCAGCTAGTGTATAATCTTGCTACCTCTACTCTGCCAGATAGTGACTGGAGGGAGTCCGAGTAGTGTGTATGCGGGGAGCATTGTCGAGGCCACGTTATGTCAAGGATCTGGGTATATTCTTACCACATGTACGCCATATCCAAAAATTTCATTACTTCATACAGCATGTCCCACCCACTTTTTCTTACTATTGAATACACCATGAATTGTCAAAATAATAGAGCAAGCTTATCTGCGAAAAGATCTAAACCTCCCAAGGACTTCCTAATTCATTTCACAAATATACGTGGTCTCAATTCTAATCTCAATGATGTCCATTTCCACTTGCAGTCTTCCAAACCCCATGTACTTTTTCTGACTGAATCTCAGTTATCAGTTGATTCAACTACTGCTCATCTCAGATGTCCAAATTATTTGCTGTATGATTCCTTTCGACTCAAAGGTGGTACTTGTGCATATGTCCGTTCCGATATTCCCTGTCAGAGACTTGGCAATTTGGAATCTCCTCTCTTTGATCTTCTCTGGCTTAAAATCTCTCTACCTCATTGTGTAAAATTCATCTGTTGTCTCTACCGTTCTCCCAACTCTACTAATCACTTGGAGCTCTTTGACTTCCTCTCTTTGCAACTTGACTTTCTCCAGTCCAACTTTCCTAACAGTGATGTAATTTTCCTTGGTGATTTTAACGTTCACAACTCCAGCTGGCTTCTGTTTTCTAGTCACACCGACCCAGCAGGTCGAGATGCTGAGGCTTTTGCAATTACTAATGACCTAGCACAGATTGTTCATTTACCTACAAGAATACCGGACAATCCTAATCATACAGCCAATACGCTTGATCTTTTTCTCACAAACAACCCTTCTAAGTACAAGGTTGAAGTGAGAGGTCCTTTAGGCACTTCAGATCACAACTTGGTGATTGTCTCTTCTCCAATGGAACCTTTATCTCATGGCTATTCCCAACCTCGTATGGTTTGGCATTACAAGAATGCAAAATGGGATGACATGCGAGACTTCTTTTCTTCTTTTCCTTGGTCTGATTACTGTTTCAAAACTTCTGATGTCAGCGTTTGCTCAGATCGTGTCAGTGAAATTATTCTTGCAGGAATGGAATCCTTTATCCCACACTCCACTTTAAAATCTCGTCCTTTATCTAAACCTTGGTTTTCCAATAAATGTGCTAAGGCTGTCCAAGAGAAGAACATTGCATACCGTAATTGGCTTGTTTCTAATTCTTCAGTTTCATTTTCTGCCTACACCAAAGCTCGCAACAATTGTAAAGCAGTTATTAGTCAGTCCAAACTAGAGTTTGAGCAGGCTAAGAGTAGAAAACTTGCTTCTTGCCCTAATGGTAGCCGGCATTCTGGTCTCTTGCCAAAGCTATTGGCCGCAACTTTTGCCCATCTCTGCTCCCACCTCTGTCCAAACCAGATGGTTCTGTTGTCACTTCAGCCAAGGATAAAGCTGACCTGCTAGCATCCCATTTTTCTTCGAGCTCATGTATTAATGATCTTGGTAAAACACCTCCCACCATTCCTAACACGCTCCATTCAATGCCTCCTGTGGTCTTCCGTCAAAAGGATATCAGAAGGATTTTGATGAATCTTGATGCTAAGAAAGCTCCAGGTCCTGAAGGTATTTCTCCACTTGTTCTCAAAACCTGTGCTCCTGAACTTACTCCTGTTCTTTGCCGCCTTTTTTCACTTTCTTATTCCAAAGGTGTTTTTCCTTCTGTTTGGAAATTTGCTCATATCCAGCCAGTTCCTAAAAAGGGTGACAAATCCATCCCATTCAATTATCGTCCCATTGCAATTACTTCTACTCTTTCTAAAGTAATGGAGAAATCAATTAACCGCCAACTCTTAAACTACCTAGAAACCTTCCGACTGATCAACGATCGCCAGTATGGATTCCGTCAGTGTCGATCCACTGGTAATATTCTGGCTTATGTTACCCATTTATGGACTGATTCAAAGGAAAGGTTCGGTGAAACACAATTAGTTGCTCTTGACATCTCAAAGGCTTTTGATCGTGTTTGGCATAAAGGTCTTCTAAACAAGCTTCCATCTTATGGTTTGCCAACTGTTTTTAGTAATTGGTTATCCAGTTTTCTCTCTGATCGCTCACTGAGGGTGATGGTAGATATCTCTCTGTCTTCTAACTTCTCCACTAATGCCGGTGTCCCCCAAGGTTCAGTTCTTTCCCCCACTCTTTTCCTCTTGTATATCAGTGATCTTCTTCCATTGACTGGAAATCCTATCCATAGTTTTGCCGATGATAGCACATTGCATTCAACTTTCCATTTTGAGAAACCTTGTCCAGCTCAATCAGCTTCAAGTTCTCGAAAATCTGCTGCCAATTCCTTAAATGCCGATCTTCAGGTAATTCTCCAGTGGGGCAAAGATAACTTAGTTGATTTCAACCCTTCTAAAACTCAATCTTGTCTTATATCTCGCAAAAAGGATTCTTCTGCTCCTATGCTTATGTTTAGTGACACTCCGATTTCTAGGCAAAATGATATATCTCTTTTGGGGATTACCCTGACTTCTAATCTCTCTTGGCACAAGCACATTACAAATATTGCTTCCTCTGCATCTAAAAAACTTGGTTTTCTCTTTCGCTCTCGGCGTTACTTTTCTCCCAAACAGCTGCTCACTCTGTATAAATCGCAAATCCGCCCTGCCATGGAATATTGTTCCCACATCTGGGGTGGTGCCCTTGATTCCATTCAGAAGAGAGCAGTTAGGTTAATTAATGATTCATCTCTAACAGAGTCTCTCCACTCGCTTTCTCATAGACGCACTATTTCTGCTGCATGCCTCTTCTACAGATACTTCCATGGGCACTGTTCTTCTGAATTGGCTTCTATAATTCCCGCTCTCTCTTTCAAAACAGTCCGAACACGTGCCGCCACCAGCCAACATCCATTTACTGTCCAACTTCAAACCCACAGAACCAACTTTTCATCTTCCTCATTTATTCATTCAACTGCCGTTTTCTGGAACAACCTTCCTTCATACGTATTTCCTGAAAATTACAATCTACAGAAGTTCAAGTCCAATATCAACAAATATCTTCTTTCGTCTTCTCAACCTCCAACTCAAGCACGGTACTAAGTACTATAGGTTATAATACCTCTCGTGTTTGGGGTTCTCATAAAAAAAAAAAAAAACACAACTTGGGACGTGAAGATTTTTACCAGTTTTAGAGTCTTTCAGCACTCAAGGAAAAGACAGAAATACACAATGATGACATTCGAGTCTACTGTCATCATTTGGAACCATCACATAACGACTTTTCTGAATGATTTGAAGGTATTCTTGCCATGAAGATTCCAGATTGGGTTTTAGACCCATTTTCAAGTGTTGAGGAAACAGTAATGCAATTACAAGAAGAATTGATTGAATTAAAAACTAATGAAGAGTTGAAGATCAAATTTAAGAATGAATACCATCATTTCTGGTTGCAGCAACAAATTACAAATCTCTCTCCTGGATTATGGACCATTGTAAAAAAGTTCCTAATTATGTTTCCAGCGTCATATTTAGTTAAACTTCGATTTAGTGCCTTTATGGACCTTTTAACAAAAAAGAGAAACAGACTACAAATAGTGGAACGGGATGATTTAAGGATGCTGCTTACTAATATTGAGCCAGATGTGGAAAAATTAGTCTCATGGCATCAGACCCTTCCTGCACGTTAATTATTTTTATATTAATAAATCAAGTACTTTTAGATACTATTGTACAATTATATTTTTGTTTATAAAATAAATGCTTAAATTTTAAATAGTTTTTATTAAAATTTAATTTTCAATGTACCATTTTTGACTGTCTTTATGGGGGGGGGTGCTGATGAAATATCTGCTCTAAAAGGGGGCGGTAATCCGAAAAAGTTTGAGAAACCCTGGTATATACTATGTTCCATAGATCCGTCTAGGTATATATTGTAATATGATTATCATACTATAATATATTAATGCGATATATATATATATAAATAAATTAGAATGATGATTAAAAAAAAAAATAATGGCAGCAGCATGGCAAGACAGAAGAGTGAAAATAGTCAGAATTAAACATAATGATCAAACCAACAGGGAGGAAAGAGAAGTGTAACAAGAGTAAAAATATTGTAACAGTAACTCTCCAAGATAATTTAGAAAATTTAAATACAAAGATAATAAAATAATGATCAATTAAATTTTGAATGCCAATTAAATAGAAATTTAACGGTGCTCCCTCTGACGTGCACAAAGTCCAAATTTATCTGAAATATCACCAGTAGAGATGTAAACCAAAAATAGACTGAGCATTATGCCCTGTCTCAACAGAAGACCACAAGGCAAATAATGGTCAAGAAATCGCTACGTTTCGATTGAAAGGTCAGTCCGCCACCCGATCCCCAGACCAAACCGTCAATGCAGAGGACCTGAATAGCGGTGGTCCTGATGTAGCGAATTAAAAATAGGACAGATACAAGCACTCCAATGCAAAGCCACACCATTGACAAAAAGTAATCTTAACCAGATTATATAGACAAATAATGAACTATGGATGACAGCACGGGCGCAGTGTTAGCAAATCCGCCGACTACTATCGTGATATACTTATACATATATTTGAATAATGTTTGAAATAGTTGAAAACTGAATCTTTCAAAATAAAAAGGTAAAGCAAACATCAGAGGCAGCAAAAAGCATATTCCTCTACATGATGCTTGAAATATAAAAATAAATTAGAATGATGAGTAAAAAAAATAAAAATAATGCCAGCAGCATGGCAAGACAGAAGAGCGAAAATAGTCAAAATTAAACATAACGATCAAACCAACAGAGAGGGAAGAGAAGGGTAACAATAGAGTAAAAATATTGTAGCAGAAACTTTCCAAGATAATTTAGAAAATCTAAATACAAAGATGATAAAATAATAATTAATTAAATTTTGAATGCGAATTAAATAGAAATTTAATGGCACCCCCTCTGACGGGCACCAAGTCCAAATTTATGTGAAATATCACCAGCAGAGATGTAAACCAGATGTAAATTTGGACTTGGTGCCTGTCAGAGGGGGTGCCATTAAATTTCTATTTAACTGGCATTCAAAATTTAATTATTATTTTATTATCTTTGTATTTAGATTTTCTTAATTATCTGGAGAGTTTCTTGTTATCCTTCTCTTCCCTCCCTGTTTGTTTGATTGTTATGTTTAATTTTGACTATTTTTGCTCTTCTGTCTTGCCATGCTGCTGGCATTATTTTTAATCATCATTCTAATTTATTTTTATATTTCAAGCATCATGTAAAGGAATATGCTTTTTGTTGCCTCTGATGTTTGCTTTACCTTTTTATGTTTTTTTTATGGAAGATCCAGTTTTCAACTATTTCAAACATTATTCAAATATATGTATAAGTGTGTGTGTGTGTGTGTGTATATATATATATATATATATATATGCAAATGATTAGATAATCTATTTTCATGTTACCATTTTTTATTTTCAGGCTATATATAAAAAATGCAAATTCCCAACACTTATGTGCAACAAATCTATGTCAGTGATTTATTTTTTAGATTTTATTAAAATTAAAAAAAAAAAAAAAAAAATGACTTACTTTTGTTTTTTAGAAAAGTATTTTAATTTTGCTTTTAAATGCTTATTTTAAAAAAAAACTTAGAACCTGAAAAGATTACTGCTTTTCAATATTAAGATGAATAAATAAATATAATAACACCTAAAATTGAAAATATTTAAATTTTAATAAGTACAATGCACAATAACATTTACTGAACAGAATTTAACATTTAATGAGAAAATTTAGGTTGATAATTAACAAAATTTAAAATGCTGTTTTAGTGCACTTCCCGCACAGGACATATAAAAATTATTTGCTGGTTGTATCTATGTCGTAGGTTGGACACACTGTTCTAGATCATTCTGTGAAAGTGACAATGGCGCCTCCGTAGCCAGGTGGGAAGGAGCAGCAGTGCGTAGCACACGCTTCTTGATTAGACCGGGGTTCTAGCCCGTCACCACCAAATATGGAGGATGTTGAAAGGTCAGGGAATGACCACCACATATCCCGGAGCAATATGCCCTTAGGTGCTAATGCTCCTAAAAACCAAATAACAAACAAACTAACAAACCAAGTGAAAATATTTCGTATTCGAAATAAAGACTTATGATAAATTCTATCAAACAGAAGGTGGACTTGCTGTTTATAAGGATGTTGATGGTCTAATGGCAGCAATGAACATGAGGCACGTTCCCGAAGAATGCCTACTATTTATAGATGCTTCTTAGGTTACCTTAAGGCTGTGTTATTACATGTTGAAAATATGCTGCCTTCAATACGTATGCTGTCCACAAAAAAGAAACATGCAAACACGGAGAACATCCTCCTAGGTGTATACTATCAGAAGTACGAGTGGCAGATATGTGGTGATTTAAAGTAATCGCTATTTTATCAGAACTAACGGGTTACACTAAGTATTGTTGCTTTCTTTGTGAGTGGGATAGTTGTCAGCATGACTATCCCACTCACAAAGATCCAAATAAAGTTTAGTTTCCAGCAATCCACATTAAACTAGGGCTCGTAAAAAAAATTTCGTGAAGGCTTTGGAAGCGAACTGCCCTGCATTCACATACTTGCAAGAGACATTCCCAAGACTTAGTACAGAGAAGATTAAGGCAGAGAGTTTTCATTGGTCCTAAGGCAACCAATAAGGCAACTTTTCAAAGGCGAACAGTTCGAATGTGCCCTTAGTGATAGCGAGAAATCAGCATGGAAAGCCCTTCGAAATGTTTCGACTGGTTTTCTAAGAAATGTTAAAGCTGATAATTACAGGCAGCTTGTAGAAGATCTCATTACTTCTTACGAAAAACTGGGGTGCAACATGTCATTGAAGATGCATTTCTTGCATTTACACTGAAGGTGCACTGAGACATGCCAAAGGGTGTGGCATCTCTCATATTATGGAGTTATACTTCATAACTGGGTTGGCATAATTGCAACACCTGCCCCCCCATTGACGATAGGCCAACAAGCCTTGAAATGGTAACACCTGGGTGGTGGTATCTGCTGAGAATAAGTAACAATAGTTCTTTTCCTTTGGCGAAGCATTACTTATTCGAGTTAGTGCAATACGTGATAACTCATGAAGGTAGTCGCAATATGAGATACAATTAAATCAATGTCACTGCAATTTGGTAACTCATGAAGGTAGTCACAATATGAGATACAATTAAATCAATGCCACTGCAATTTACTATTATGAACAAAGAATGGTGTATTTCACTGAATGTTCAATGTGTGTTATATGATGCCTTTTACGCTACATACGTAGTTCAAATTTATGGGTAAACTATGGTGTATCTACACCAATATTATATAGTATGAATCAGAGCTGTAATACTCAATATATTGAGGTAAACTCCTCTTATTATTTTACTAATAGTTAATTACCTAAACCCATAAGAAATTATTCCTTGTGCATTTCATCTTCTAATACGTTATACATACATCTTAACATTAAGAGAATATGTGAAAAATGTCTATGTACCACATGGTCTGTCTGTACTTATTCATCTGCATGGTCTGTCTGTACTAATTCATCTGCATTTAAAATTCCTTTTTAGTTTAAATCTTTTGTGTATAATTTATAGTTGCCTTTTATATTATTCCCATTCAGATTCTTCCCCCACTGTCTGTCCTCTTTCCTTTCCCACACTTCTCCTTCTATTTCCCTTTCTCCATTCATTCAATCTTTGAGATTTCAAGTTCTCTTAAAATCTCAATAAGAGTCTATGCCTGGTTGTGGAACCTGGCTGCCTCCATGTGGCTTGGGATGCGAGTCTGGGGACCAGGTGTTCCATGCCCCCCTAGCTGCGAAATGCCAAGTGCCGGCGGCACTCAACACCCAACATAACAAAACACACACACACACACACACACAGTTGCCGGCCTTGGCCTAGTGCCTTCAGAAGGTATAGCGACATATAGGGGGAAACCCTGGAGGCCGCAACAAAGTACGAAAAAATAAATAAATAATTTCCATTCAGAGTTTTGTGATGCCATAATTCTCTAGACACTATGCTAATTAATATTTTGAGATATTTTCTGATCATTGTTAATATGACGTGGTTAGTAGTTCTTAACTGTTGGCTTCTTAATTTATTCTTGTAGAGCAGTTATTGGAACTTCATCGTGGGCAAGGCATGGAAATTTACTGGAGGGATAACTTTATATGCCCATCAGAAGAAGAGTATAAGCATATGGTTAAAAGAAGTAAGTCACTATTTCATACAGTAAATATTAATCATACTTCCTCCAGTTATTTTACTTGGTAACCAGTAAAAGGTTAGTAGTTCCTTTTGGACTATTGGGATATTAAACTGCCTGGGATAAAGTTCCTCTTTGGCATGGTTATTTAATTTATAACTATAATTAATCATAATAGCAGTCTTTAAATTTATAGTAGGTGCCAATTAAAAAGGATAGATCACACATCTGCTTCTTGTGTTTCTTTCATTGGCAGCCTTCATCTACTTATAAAATATGACTTCATCAGAAAGGAATAATCTGCACAGACTTAGCAGTACAATCTTTGAATACTGTAAAGTCCTCTCATAGATCTGGAACATTCTAATTAATCTCACCAGAATTACACATGAAATTGATTGAATTAATTTGAAAGTTTTTAAATGTTCTAAAATATTTTATAACAAACATATCAACAGTGACAAGGCAGATGCTATAAGTGATTAAAAAAATACTGATAATATAAAATGTAATGTTTGTGTGAAAAAGTTATTTGGTGTTTGCTTCGACACTAGTATCTTTAATTTAAGAAGTACAGGGTATCGATGCTACCATTTAAATACCAAATGTGATATTTAAAAAAAAAATTATATCCTAAAAGAATTGATAGAATGAGCTGATTACTAATTTGAACAGTTTGTTTGATACTATCCAAAAAAATCTACATTCTACTTGTACAATTGCTTCTCTGTTTCTAAACTACTTTGTATAAACCAAGCTAGAAATCAGGAAACCAACTATTAGAACTAAATTGTTGGTTAGTAATAATAATATAGTGAGTGAAGGATGTTATATGGTTGTTTTCCATTAAGATTATTGCTATATTTAATACAACTCATATACCACATGAAATTAGTAATATAATTTATTAAGCAATCGCATAAACCACTATTCATTAAGATGATATTTCAGGCATCTGGCCGATAACCATCATCATGCTGTTGGGGGACATCAGCTTAGTCTTATGTCCATGTTCTATCAATAGAAAATGCAATTGGCCCAACAATTGCTTGTTCATGATTTTTATGCACATTTGAATTTCTGCAACCTATTCCTACAGAATATGATGATGCCTTAATCATTTGTGTAATCATGAGTGGCGAGGCCCACTTTCATTTGAATGTGCATGTAAATAAGCAAAATATTAGATTTTGGGCAGCAGAAAATCCACAATACATTCATGAATAACTAGTTTGCAGCCAAAAAGTTACTACAGTAAATCCCCGCTATTCGCGGTATCTGTATTCGCGGTTTCGCGTATTCGCGATCGCCGATTTAATATAAAATGAAACCTAAAAAAATTTTAAAGCGCCGTGAATATTTTCCGCCATAAAAAAACATGGGCGTGGCTAAAAGTATCTTTCTCGGTCAAAACAGCACTCAGTGGGTGAGGGGAGAGGGGTGACAAAATCGCGAGCGTAGATGCTTCTCGCTAATCCTTGTTCAGTATGTGTTATGCGCTTGTCATGGAAGGTTTCGTCATTTGCTTTTAATTTATATGCTTATAAATTGAAAAAATTTATCAATTTATAAATTGATATGCTTACAAAAATGATAAATCTACTGTTTTGCAGTGTAAAACAGACTTTTTCGAGTGTGTTAACGGAAGAAACTGACTATTGTGGACAAGTTCTTTCTAACCTCTACAAAAATATGGCTACGAATAACAAGAGAAATGTGAAAATATTAAAGAAGGTGATGACATTAGCAAATAAAATTGAGTTATTAGATAAAATTTCTAATGGTGTCTCAGTGGCACAACATTATAAAATCAATGAGTTAACGGTATGATAATTCAAAAAATCGGAAGAAAAAATCTGCCGTAGTGTCCGAGAAAACGCGCTAATTGCTTCAAAAATTTGTTCCGTAACACATGATGTTAAATTAGAAAAAATGGAAAAGGCTTTAAATCTGTGGATAGAAGACCGAACTCAAAATAAAATTCCGTTAAGTTCACTCATCATTCGTGAAAAGGCAAAACTCCTTTATCAACACTTTAGCGAAACTGGTGATAGCACTGGCGGGATAAGTTTTTTTTGCTAGCAAAGGTGCTGGTTTGAAAGATTTGTTTGAAATTTCTAATAAATATTGCATTTAATATTAAATTGTTTCTTATTTTCATTTCGATGCCATATGCTTGCATTTCACTATGTACTGTCTATGTACATAGTCATATTATGAAGGTACATATAATACATGCGTAGAAAAAATTTTAGACTAGTTTTTCTTATATATTTCATACTTTGGAACGGAACCCCTTTATTACTATGGGAGCCATAACTCAGTATACGCGACATTTCTCAGGAACATAACCCCCGCAAATAGCGGGGGTTTACTGTATTTGGTGTGTAGTGTCCTTTTTTTTTTTTTTTTTATGAAAACCCCAAACACGAAAGGTATCAAAACCTATAGTACTTAGTACCGTGCGTGGGTTGAAGGAGAAGTATGGGAGGAGGGGGATGCCAGAAACTTTGCTCTAGAGACTACACATGGGTTTCACCACTTCAAGCCTCCAATAAGCAAAGTGGTGGTATTTCACCGGTTGATGAAAGTCATCTACCTTGGCATCATTGCCCATACTTTTATGAAAATGCTAATGATTCAGCTATCACAGTAACTTCAGTCTTACATGAAAACATTCTGAAAGAATTTGGAAGAGAGGATTTTCACCAAAAATAAATAAATTTACAAAATGTCTGGTTTCAATAGGAGAGTGCTATGGCATAGACGTTCTGTGGACACTTTAAGAAATGTTTCCAAATCACGGCTTGTTTTGGTAACAGAAATTGTCAGCCATGATCACAGATGTATCTATTTGTGATTTATTTTTTATGGGTTTCTTAAAAACAAAAGACTGTGTAAACCTTTGTAACCTTTGGTCCTTGAGGCTGTCACAGACATTCTCTCAGGTTTGTCCAGCTGGGCTTGCTACCTGGGAGTCTAAAATGCTGATGGAACTGATATTCAGGTGACACTCAAGTCAAGCGGGTCGAATTTTTGCAAAATCCGCTCCGCTCATTCTCTGACACCCACACCCTCTGCTTGCACCTTCACAATGGTGGGACTGTTAGTAATCTTAGGTATAAACCCCCCATGTGCAAGTTCCTAAATGTGGCACTTAGTATACTGGAAGTTACAACCCAGGTGTAAACTGGGATTGAGATGTGATGCCTTTATCACATGGAGAAATGGCGTCCCTCTTTGTTACCAGGCATTACTAGGTGGTAGATGACTCATCAATTGTTGCAATACTACCACTTTGCTTATTGAAGGCTTGAAGTGGTGGAACTCATGTTTAGTCTCCAGAGTAAAGTTCTGGCAATCCCTCCCCCCCCAATCTCTTTCATCACGCAGTATGATTGATGTCTTTTAAGATTATGATGGACATTATGGTGAGATCTACTCTTCCTTACATTTCAAGGGTACAGCTCTAAAACAGTGACTGCAAGCTGGCTGCTAGATAGTCCACTGGCCCAACCTATTGGTAACTCTCTAGGAAGCTTCCGAATCAGCTAGTGTATAATCTCACTGTCTCTACGCTGCCAGATAGAGACTGGAGGGAATCAGAGTAGTGTGTGTGTGTGAAGAAGCTGGGTATAGCCTTGGCATGTGTATGCCATATCCAAAAATTTCACTTCTTGACACATTTTCTTACTGTTGAATACATTACATATAGTCAAACTAATAGAACAGACTTATCTCCGAAAAGATTTAAACCTTCCAAACACTTTTTCGTTCATTTCACAAATATACGTGATATCAGTTTTAATCTCAATGATGCCCATTTTTTTTTTTTTTTTTTTTTTTATGTGAACCCCAAACACGAGAGGTATTAGAACCTATGGTACTTAGTACCATGCTTGGGTTGGAGGTTGAGAAGACGAAAGAATATATTTGTTGACATTGGACTTGAACTTCTGTAGATTGTAATTTTCAGGAGATACGTATGAAGGAAGGTTGTTCCAGAAAACGGCAGTTGAATGAATAAATGAGGAAGATGAAAATTTGGTTCTGTGGGTTTGAACTTGGACAGTAAATGGATGTTGGCTGGTGGCGGCACGTGTTCGGACTGTTTTGAAAGAGAGAGCAGGAATTATAGAAGCCAATTCAGAAGAACAGTGCCCATGGAAGTATCTGTAGAAGAGGCATGCAGCAGAAACAGTGCGTCTATGAGAAAGCGAGTGGAGAGATTCTGTTAGAGATGAATCATTAATTAACCTAACTGCCCTCTTCTGAATGGAATCAAGAAGCGTGAGAGAGGTTTTGGGGGCACCACCCCAGATGTGGGAACAATATTCCATGGCAGGGCGAATTTGCGATTTATATAGAGTGAGCAGCTGTTTGGAAGAAAAGTAACGCCGAGAGCGAAAGAGAAAACCAAGTTTTTTAGATGCAGAGGAAGCAATATTTGTAATGTGCTTGTGCCAAGAGAGATTAGAAGTCAGGGTAATCCCCAAAAGAGATATATCATTTTGCCTAGAAATCAGAGTGTCACTAAAGATAAGCATAGGAGCAGAAGAATCCTGTTTGCGAGATATAAGACAAGACTGAGTTTTAGAAGGGTTAAAATCAACTAAGTTGTCTTTGCCCCACTGGAGAATTACCTGAAGATCGGCATTTAAGGAATTGGTAGCAGATTTTCAAGAAGTTGAAGCTGATTGAGCAGGACAAGGTTTTTTAAAATGGAAAGTGGAATGCAATGTGCTATCATCGGCAAAACTATGGATAGGATTTCCAGTCAATGGAAGAAGGTCATTAATATACAAGAGGAAAAGAGTGGGGGGAAACAACTGAACCTTGCGGGACACCGGCATTAGTGGAGAAGTTAGAAGACAGAGAGCCATCTGCCATCACCCTCAGTGAGCGATCAGAGAGAAAACTGGATAACCAATTACTAAAAACAGTTGGCAAACCATAAGATGGAAGCTTGTTTAGAAGACCTTTATGCCAAACACGATCAAAAGCCTTTGAGATGTCAAGAGCAACTACTTGTGTTTCACCGAACCTTTCCATTGAATTAGTCCATAAATGGGTAAGATAAGCCAGAATATCTCCAGTGGATCGACACTGATGGAATCCATACTGGTGATCGTTGATCAGACGGAAGGTTTCTAGGTAGTTTAAGAGTTGGCGGTTAATTGATTTCTCCATTACTTTAGAAAGAGTAGAAGTAATTGCAATGGGACGATAATTGGATGGGAGGGATTTGTCACCCTTTTTAGGAACTGGCCGGATATGAGCAAATTTCCAAGCAGAAGGAAGAACACCGCCGACCGGGCTAGCCGAGTGGGTAAAGTACCTGCCCGGCAACCCAAAGGTCGCGGGTTCGATTCCCGCCTCGGGCTTGGATCAAAGTACTGCAAAAACCTTGGGAGGTGCAATATGGCCACAGAAGCCGATGCGCCAACAACTACCAAATCAAAAAAAAAAAAAAATCAGAAGGAAGAACACCTTTGGAATAAGAAAGTGAAAAAAGGCGGCAAAGAATAGGAGTAAGTTCAGGAGCACAGGTTTTGAGAACATGTGGAGAAATACCATCAGGACCTGGAGCTTTCTTAGCATCAAGATTCATCAAAATCTTTCTGATATCCTTTTGACGGAAGACCACAGGAGGCATTGAATGGAGCGTGTTGGGAATGGTGGGAGGTGTTTTACCAAGATCATTAATACTTGAGCTGGAAGAAAAATGGGATGCTAGAGGTCAGCTTTATCCTTGGCTGAAGTGGCAACAGAACCATCTGGTTTGGACAGAGGTGGGAGCAAAGATGGGCAAAAGTTGCGGCCAATAGCTTTGGCAAGAGACCAGAATGCTCGGCTACCATTAGGGCAAGAAGCAAGTTTTCTACTCTTAGCCTGTTCAAACTCTAGTTTGGACTGATTAATAACTGCTTTACAACTGTTGCGAGCTTTGGTGTAGGCAGAAAATGAAACTGAAGAATTAGAAACAAGCCAATTACGATATGCAACATTCTTCTCTTGGACAGCCTTAGCACATTTATTGGAAAACCAAGGTTTAGATAAAGGACGAGATTTTAAAGTGGAGTGTGGGATAAGGGATTCCATTCCTGCAAGAATAATTTCACTAACATGATCTGAGCAAACGTTGACATCAGAAGTTTTGAAACAGTAATCAGACCAAGGAAAAGAAGAAAAGAAGTCTCGCAGGTCATCCCATTTTGCATTCTTGTAATGCCAAACAACACGTGGTTGGGAATAGCCATGAGATAAAAGTTCCATTGGAGAAGAGACAATCACCAAGTTGTGATCTGAAGTGCCAAAAGGACCTCTCGCTTCGACCGTGTACTTAGAAGGGTTGTTTGTGAGAAAAAGATCAAGCGTATTGTCTGTATGATTAGGATTGTCCGGTATTCTTGTAGGTAAATGAACAATCTGTGCTATGTCATTAGTAATTGCAAAAGCCTCAGCATCTCGACCTGCTGGGTCAGTGTGACTAGAAAACAGAAGCCAGCTGGAGTTGTGAACATTAAAATCACCAAGGAAAATTACTTCACTGTTAGGAAAGTTAGACTGGAGAAAGTCAAGTTGCAAAGAGAGGAGGTCAAAGAGCTCCAAGTGATTAGTGGAGTTGGGAGAACGATAGAGACAACAGATGAATTTGACACAATGAGGTAGAGAGATTTTAAGCCAGAGAAGATCAAAGAGAGGAGATTCCAAATTGCCAAGTCTCTGACAGGGAATATCAGAACGGATATATGCACAAGTACCACCTTTGAGGCGAAAGGAATCATACAGCGAATAATTTGGGCATCTGAGATGAGCAGTAGATGAATCAACCGATAACTGAGATTCTGTCAGAAAAAGTACATGGGGTTTGGCAGACTGCAAGTGGAAATGGACATCGTTGAGATTAGAATTGAGACCACGTATATTTGTGAAATGAATTAGGAAGTCCTTGGGAGGTTTAGATCTTTTCGCAGAGAAGGTTGCTCTATTAGTTTGACAATTCATGGTGTATTCAATAGTAAAAAAAATTAGTTGGGACATGCTGTATGAAGTAATGAAATTTTTGGATATGGCGTACATGTGGTAAGAATATACCCAGATCCTTGACATAACGTGGCCTCGACAATGCTCCCCGCATACACACTACTCAGACTCCCTCCAGTCACTATCTGGCAGAGCAGAGGTAGCAAGATTATGCACTAGCTGATCCGGAAACTTCCTAGAGAGTTACCAATAGGTTCAGTCCGGTGTACTAACTAGCGGCCGGCCTGCGAACACCGTTTTAGAGCTGTACCCTCGAAATGTAAGGAATATTAGATCTCACCACGACTTTCATCATAACCTCAAAAGTCATCAATCATACTGCATGATGGAAGAGATAGGGAAGGGTTGACCGGAACTTAGCTCTAGAGACTAAACATGGGTTCCACCACTTCAAGCCTCGAATAAGCAAAGTGGTGGTATTTCACCGGTTGATGAGAGTCATCTACCACCTAGTACTGCCTGGTAACATAGAGGGGCGGCGTTCCTCCATGTGGTGTGGGCGCCACACCTCGACCCCTGCTTACGTTGGTTCACACCTGGGTGGTCACCCACCATGTACTTGTGCATGAAGGTTATACCCAGGATTACTAACAGTCCCACCATCGTGAAGGTGCAAGCAGAGGATTCGGCTGTCACAGACCGTCCGGACTTCGCCGAAATTGGGTCCACTTGACTTGAGTGTTCCATCAGCGTTTTAGACTCCCAGGTAGCAAGTACAGCTTGTCTGGCATATCTGAGAGAATGTCTGTGACAACCTCAAGGACCAAAATTTACACTTCAATCTGCCAAATCCCACTTATTTTTTTTTGACAGAATTGCAAATATTAGTTGATTCAACCACTGCTCATCTCGGCTATCCTAATTATTTGTTGTTTGATTCCTTTCGGTTCAAAGGTGGCACTTGTGGAAATGTCTGCTCTGATATTTGCTGTCAGAGACTTAATAATTTGGAATCTCCTCTATTGTTCTCCCAACTCCACTAATCACTTGAAACTCAGCTGTCGAGTCTGCTGACGAGGCTAATAGGGGCCAGACGTGTTCAAAGCCGCTGAGTGGATTTTTCTTATTTATTGATTTGAAATTACTGTTTTTCTAAAACTTTGGATTTAAATTTAGTAGTATAGCATTATTTTGTGATTTTCTGATTAATTTGGTGTATTTATTCTTTACTCGGCCTTGCAATTGCATAAAAGTATCGGTAAGGGTATCCACATGTTACAAGTCGCAACTCAGGTGAACGAGAAGTTTTTTTTTTAGCCATATTTAGCCGCTTATTGAATATTTTTTACATCAAATTTATTTTTGTAAGTAGCTTATAGACCTAGTAAGGATCGTTAGTTTATTCTGAATTGAGACAGCGAGATTTGAAAGTTAATTAATACTTAAGTGTCCATAGATTACCGTTCTTAACTTCCCGCCTTTGTCTTGTCATACGATCGTTATATATCGAACCTAGATAGCGTTAGTATAGTATAGGTTATAATATTTTCAGTGATCGGTACTTCCCCTGAGTCCAAGGAAGCTCTCATAATTATGGCTAAGGGTTTGCTTACTTCCTTTGCTGCCTCCTTTAATATAACTGGATAGATCCCATCCACCCGGGGTGCCTTTCTTGTATTTATCTTCAACAATTTCTCCTCCACTTTACTCTCAGTTATTACAAGATTTTCTAGATTACTGCCAGAGTTGAATACACCTCTGGCATTCCCCTCGCTGAATAACTCCTCATGTGTGAATGTCGATGCAAAATATTCATTCAGTTTGTTAGCTACCTGAGCAGGATCATCAACAGTTGACCCATCGATATCAAGTGGACCAATCTGATTCATCCCCTTCCTTCTAGAGTTTACATAAGTAAAGAACTCTTTGCTGTTTTTCTTTGCATCCCTTGCCAAAGATTTCTCGTAATCTGCCTTCGCCTGCCTGACCTCCTTTGTAACTTGGTTACAGATCAACTTGTATATATCATAGGCTTCTGTGTCACGTGTTAATTTGTATGTATCCCATGCATTTTTCTTCTCTGCCATATGTCTCATTAGTTCATCTGACATCCATTTAGGCCTAAACCTTGAACAGTATTTCTTAGTTGGTATGTAAAGCCTAGTAGCTTCCAAGATAAGTTCTTTGAATGCTTCCCATTTTGAATTTGCTGTTGGTAACATCATCAGTTGGTCCCAATGTATAGAATTTAAATACTGTCTCAGTCCATCGTAGTCGCCTTTACGAAAGCAATAACCCTTCCCTTTACCCCTAATGGTAGTTACCTCTTTGAGTAAATTCCACTTCAGCACCCTGTGATCACTGCCACCTAGTGCTTCATTTACCTGCAGATTCTTAATGCATGAAGAATCACTACTGATAATCAAATCAAGAGTATTACTCCCTCTAGTTGCCTCCCGAACATGCTGATGTAGAAAACAATCATCCAATAAATCCACAAAAGCCTTGCTAGTGTGTGAGTGACCAGCCCCCAAATTCCAGTCAATATCTGGAAAATTAAAATCCCCCATTATAAGACTCTCTGATTTACTAGCCCACTCTAATACCCCGTACAGTTTCTTATTATACTCATCAGAGTCATTAGGCCTATAGCACACTCCTACTCTCAATTTTGATCTCCCAATGCTTATGTCACACCAAACTGACTCGACACTGCACTGTCCAGCAGTGTCGACTGGCTTCACTTCCTTGGATTTTATGTATTTCTTAACTAATAGCATAACCCCTCCTCCCTTCCTATCCTGTCTATCCTTTCTGTAGACATTGTACTCCCCAAATTCCAGTTCTGCATTCCTTATATCTGTGTGACACCACGTCTCTGAAATCCCCACAATATCTGCCTTTGATGTTTTGAGCAATACCTCAAATTCATCAAATTTATTTACTGAACTCCTAGCATTGGTGTACATGCAAGTATACATGCACCTATTCTTTTTCTTAGCTACCCTAACACAACCTATGTGTTTATTTGTACCCCAATGATTCCCACCAGTCTCTGAACTATCCTGCATCTTATTTTCCAGGCTGCGCTCATTCCAATAGAAGCAGTGCAAGAATCATTTTCACCTCTGCCAGTGGCTACTGTTAATCTATTAGTCCTTGTATCCCCCCAATCTAGCAGTTTTCCGATCCATCTAACACTGCCTCGATAGCATCAGCAAACATTCTTGCACCCTTTCTATTTAAGTGTATCCCATCCCTGTAGAAGCAGTCTCTCCTGTTAACAAGTACAAACCAGGCTGAAAAAAATTCTACCCCTTGAGCCTTGCACAGTCTTTCCAGGGCCGAATTGATCGACAGGGCTCTCATCATATACTCCCTCCTATCGTGTCTGGGCAGAAATGTAGACACTTTCAAATTCAACTCTATTTCATGGCTTTTTTTCAACAGTGACCCGTACTTGTTAAGTAATTCCGCCAGTCTCCTACTCTTAATATCATTAGTGCCAACGTGTACAACTATATCACCTTTTGTGCCCTTAAAAGATGATATCCACTCTACAACGTCATCAACCTTTGCCCCTGGCAGACATACCCTGGTCCTGTTCCACCTATCCTTTTTACAAAGCAAGTTTTCCCTTTTCCTTGACAATAGAGTTACCAACAACTACTATTTCCTTTGGGACCAGCGCATTCTGCCTTGGGGGCTGCCGCTGTGTTGCGTGATGACCAAGTGCAAGCTCTGACATTGGTGTGGGCAGCTGAGAGCTTGATGGGCCCCCTCACTTTTAATCCTTCGAGGGCATCCACCCTGTCCTTCAAGCTCTCATATAGGCCCATAACAATGCTGAGTTGTCGCCTGATTTCCTTACACTCCTTGCATCGCGCACACACAAAGACATCCCCCATGGCAATATCATGTCCCGTACCTGACTGCTCCACAAACATCAAGCAAGTAATGCATTTTAGAAGGCTGTGATTCAGAGGGCAACTGCCTCCCTCAGTTCTCCACTGAGCCACAGCACTCCCATTAGCTTGAGCCTTTTGCTTTGCTGCTCTGGTCAGAGTCATAATTTCGTTTTAATTTCAATAAAATTTCAATTTCAGTACAAAATTAAAACCCTAAACTTATATCCCAACGCAGTTATACGCTATATTTATGTTTCAGTATCGAGTGTTATCTACGAAATCCTTTTATATAACTTCCGTATCAAGTTAAGTATTAATTATTTATTATTTACTAATTATTTATGTTACGTAACCCAAGTCGTTATATGTATAGATAAAGGTACAATTTAATTGACAATGAAGTTCAACAAGATTAATTATCTGATTAATTGACAATATTATGTACTATATTATACTATATTAAGCTTATGCTATCTATTTCGAGATATTATGTATCGTGTAACAATGGCGGCTATTTACGAACGGTAAACACGTGGATTTGATACCCTTTCCCATACTAAGTAATACCTACAAAATCTCTAAGTTACTTTAATCTAAGTATCGTAAATAGGAATATAAAGCTACTTTAGAAAATAAGTTAATATGCCAATTTAAGCTAATAAAACAGAAAATAAATCAGAAAAAACTTCTCTGTTCCAGGAGCGGCAAAAATGTACGTCCGCACAGGCTAATCTCTTTCTCGATCCTAATGTTCACTATTCGTCTGGCTTCTGGTTTCTAGTCATACAAGCCCAGGTAGTTGAGATGCCGAGGGTTTTGCAATTGCTAATGACCTTGCACAGATCATTCATTTACCTTCCAGAATACTATGTAGACACATGTGTGGACTTGTGTATATGTAAGGGTGGCACCTAGAACTTTTGTTCAACTCCGCCTTGTATCTCTGTGAAGAACAGTATCACTACAAATGGGCCAGATATGTGTGCGTGTGATGTAGGTTTGTGTGTATTATGTGTGTGTTCTGTTGTTGTTTCTGGCCGCTTGGCTACCCAGAAGCATCAGACACCTAGACAGATGATTCTGGATACTCGTCCACAACACGGGAAGGCGGGCCAGTCCCAATAAAACACGTACCGTCTCGAAAGAGACTCTGACCCACCTGGTGTTGTCAGCAGGCGGGCCAGGAACCTCTGGGGGCCCATTCCAGAGGGAAGAGGGGAGAGGGAAGAAAAAAAAACTACCCATGGTGCAGGTTGTAACAAAAAAATATATATAATAATAATAATAATAATAAAAAAAGCTAGTGGTGCAAGTAAAAATAAAGTAATATATTTATATATGAAAAGTAAAAATAAAATAAAAATTGATACGTATGGCAAATTTAGTAAAAAAAAAAAAAAAAACCGAACTAAAATAAATAAATAATAATTAAAAAATAATAATTAAATTAAAAATAATTTTCAAAAAAAAAGTAGAAAATAAAAAAATTTGAATTTAGCCTTTTCCTTCACAAGTGTGAAATCTAGGCTGTAGAATTGTTTGTCTGGTTTTGGTTGGCATTAGCATACAAGGTCGTTCACCGGGTAAAAATACCAGATGCAAAGGCTTGTAGGGAAGAAAGATTGTCTGGAGTCTGGATTAGTTGATCCACATGGTTTGGGGAGAAGTTCGAAATGTCTCTCCGAAGTTGATCTCTGAGATCCTTGTACAAGTCACAGTCACAAATTAGGTGGTACCAGTTTTCCTTGGCTCCACAAAAGCATAGGTCGGTAGCGAGAAGCCCCAGTTGGTACAGCTTTTCATTCAGGGAGCTGTGGCCAGTCACCAAGACCTTGCAGTTTTCATCATTGCAAACTTTACCTCGGGGAGGAATCTTTTGATTACTGTGCCTTGTGGCGACGTATTCCACCTAGTTTGCCAGATGTTGACTAGTTCATTGTAACATCATGTTTTTTCACGCTTATCATCTGCAGTGAGATTAAGTTCAATATCCAGAATACAGGTATTTTCTTTCTGATTCTGAAGCAGAACCCACGGAAGATTGTAAACAAATCAAGCGGGAGAGTTCCCGCAATTACCTGAATAGCTGCTGTGGAGACAGCAGCTATTCAGGTAATTGCGGCTATTCAGGTCTCCACATGAATAGCTATTCAGCTATTCATGTGGAGACAGTCCTGCATATACGGTGGGTGGCCAGGATCATTCCTCTTTGAATGGAGTTCAGTTTGTTTCTCATTTTTATAATAACTGCACAGTGGAACCACACACACCGGCAGCATAAGTTATAATGGGTAGGAATACTGCTTTGTATATAGTGATAACGTTCGACAAACCCCAATCACTTCGAGGGACTCTGAGGCTGGAGGCAGAAAAACCTTTAACTTTGCTGCCGAGGTGTTGGAGGTGTGGGGAGAAGCAGAGTTTGTGGTCTATAGTGACCCCTAAGACTTTTGCTTGCGTAACTAAAGGCAGTTGCACACCAGAGATCTTGATTTGTGGGGTCTCCGCAGGTCAAGTTTGTTCTTGAAGATCATCATTTTCGATTTAGCTGGATTTATGTGGAGCTTGTTTAACCTGGTCCAGATGGAGAGATTGGACAAAACATGCTGAGCATTAGCTTCCAGAGCAGAGCGTGAGTTTCCAGACACGATGATGGTGAGATCGTTCGCAAATGCTACAATTTTTATGTTGTCAAAGGAGTTACCAAGCCAATTTTGGAGAACCATGTTCTAGACCAGGGGCCCCAGGACGGAGCACTGAGGACAACCCCGGTAGACATTCCTTGTGATTTGAAGAAATTTTGATTTTACTACTACGGAGCGCTCTGAAAAATAGTTCTGGAACAGCTTGTACAAATTGGAAGGGCATCTGGCGGTACGGAGATGTTCAAGGGCACTTTCCCACCATACAGTGTAGAAGGCTCCTTCGAAGTCAACAAAAACAGCTAATTCATATTTGGAGGTTGAGTTCTCCAAGTGCAGGACCAGATCAAATAGAACCTCTTTGCAGGAGCAGCCTGGTGTGAAGCCATACTGGAATGGGGAGATTAAATCCTGTGAAACTAGACAATCTTAACCACACAGACTTGATCTTTTTCTCACAAACAACCTTCCAAGTACACGGTCTTTGTGAGTGGTCCTCTATGTACCACAGATGACAATTTGGTGATGGTCTCTTCTCCACTGGAGCCTTTCCCTCGTGGCCATTCTCAAACTCTTTTTGTTGGGCATTAAAGAATGTAAAATGGGATGATCTGTATGATTTCTTTTCTTTGTTTCCTTATTCACACTAGTGTTTCAAATCTTCTGATGTCAACATTTGCTCAGATCTTTTCAGTGATATCATTCTTATAGGGATGAAATCCTTTATTCCAAACTCCACCTTAATCTCATCCTTTGTTTAAACCTTGATTTTTCAATAAATGTGCTAAGGTTGTTCAAGATAAGAATGTTGCATATCGCAATTGGCTTGTATCCTATTCCAATTCTCACAACAATTGTAAAGCAGTTAATAATCAGTCTAAACTAGATTTTGAGCAGGCTAAGAGTACAAAACTTACTCCTTAACCAAATGGTAGTTAAGCATTCTGGTCTCTTGCCAAAGCTGTTGGCCTCAACTTTTGCCCATCTCTATTCCCACCTCTGTAAAAACCAGATGGTTCTATTGCCACTTCAGCCAAAGATAAAGCTAGCTTGCTAGCATCCTACTTTTCTTCCAACTCGTGTATTTATGATCTTGGTAAACCACCTCCTACCATTCCCAGTACACTCCATTCAATGCCTCTTTTGGTCTTTTGCCAAAAGGATGTCAGAAGGATTTTGAACAATTTTGATGCTAAGAAAACTCCAGGTCCCAATGGTATTTCTCCACTTGTTCTTAAAATCTGTGCTCCTGAACTTATTCCTGTTCTGTGTCATCTTTTTTCACTTTCTTATTCAAAAGGGTTTTCCCTTCTGCTTGGAGATTTGCTCATATCCAGCAGTTCCTAAAAAGGGTGACAAATTCCTTCCATCCAGTTATCATCTCATTGTACTTACTTCTACTCTTTCTAAAGTAATGGAGAATCAATGATCACCCGTATGAATTCCGCCAGTGTTGATCCCCTGATGATATTCTGGTTTAAATTACCCACCTATGGACAAATCCAATGGAAAAGTTTGGTGAAACTCAAGCAGTTGCTCTTGACATTTCAAAAGCTTTTGATCGTGATTGGCATAAAGGTCTTCTAAATAATCTTCCATTGTATTGTTTGCCAACTGTTGTTTATAATTTTGTATCCAGTTTTCTCTCTGACTGCTCAGTTGAGGATAGTTAGCTTTGTCTTCTAACCACTAATGCTGCTGTTCTCCAAGGTTTATTTCTTTCTCACACTCGTTTCCTTTTGTATATTGAAGACCTTCTTCCATTGACTAGTTTTTTTGATGATAGCACACTGCATTCCACCATCCAGTTTGAAAAACCTTGCCCTGCACAAAACAGCTTCAACTTCTTGATTATCCGCTACCAATTCCTTAAATGCTGATCTCCAGTGGGGCAAAGATAACTTAGTTGATTTCAATCCTAAAACTCAGTCCTGTCTTATATCTCACAAAATGATTGTTCTACTCCTATGCTTATCTTTGATGACACCCCGATTTCTTGGCAAGATCATGTATTTCTATTGGGGATTACCCTGACTTCTAGTCTCTCTTGGCATAAGTACATCACAAATATTGCTTCCTCTGCATCTAAAAAATTGGATTTTCTCTTTCGTTCTTGGCATTACTTTTCTTCCAAGCAGCTGTTCACTTTATATAAATTGCAAATTTGCCCTACCATGGTTGTTCCATTGTCTGGGGTGGGTGGTGCCCACAAAAGCTCTGTTTTCTAGATTCCATTCAAAAGAGGGCAGTTAGGTTAATTAATAACCCATCTCTAACAAAGTCTCTTTCCACTCTCTGTCTCATAGACATTCTGTTTCTGTTGGATGCCTTTCCTGCCATGAGCATATTCTTCTGAATTGGCTTCTATAATTTCCACTGTCTCTTCCAAACCAGTCTGAACATGTGCCACAGCCAGTCAGCATTCTTTTACTGTTCAACTTCAAACTCACAGAACCAACTTTTCTTTTCCCTGATTCCTTCACCTTCTGTTTTCTGGAACAACCTCCTGTCAAGTTGAAAAGGCTTCTTGTTCCAGGTTCCATGATAATAGAGAAAAATATATCATTATTAAGAACTAATAAGTAGCATAAAACATGTAGAAAATAAAATAAACAGAAGCTTTCAAGACTGTGAGTCGACACTGTAATTATGGACAGATCTGAATATTTGAATAAGTCCCTGTCTCTTATGATTGCGCTGTTACGAACCAGTACAAGACCCTCTTATCAAAGTTTCGGAGCAATTAGAATCTAGAATCAACAAATTGATTTATAGTTGGCTTAAATCTAAAAAGATCTCAAAAACCACACATTGGCAACTTCATGTGATAGGCTGTTGGCTTCCCCAATTTTGTGAGCTCCCAAAAGTACACAAACCAAGCATCCCTCTAAGGCCCATTGTCTCTTGCTGCAACTCACCAACATACGAGCTTTCGAAGTATATTGGCAGACTATTAACACATCCTTGTATGAAATATCAACAGTGGAAAATTCCTGCCCCTCATCAAAGACCACACCATTTCTGAGGACCAGATCATGACCTCCTCTGATATGGTCTCCTTGTTTACATAAACAAGGAGACCACATTCTGATGCAGCAGGCCATCACATGTGCAATACAGCTTTTAGATAGTGATTCCACTCTACTCCACAGAGGATATTTGTGCTGCCCTCAACCTGTGCTTGAGTGGCAGCGGGGTCATGTTTGACAACTCCCTATTTCGGCAAATTCATGACATGCCATGGGTGCTCTGTAGCATGATCATAGCAAATATTGTAATGGAGGAGCTGGAAAACCACATGTTCTCGTATTATCTTTTTAAGGGCGTGTCTCAGACCTGCTTGGGATTCGAGCTGAATCTTACCAACAACCAAAAATTCGAGAAGAGGAGACTTCAAGCACACATGCAGCGGGTGTGGCAGAACCGCTGGACAAATTCAACCAAGGGGGAAATCACCAGGAGATTCATCCCAGATATTAGTCTATCCAAAATCCCCAATATGGTTTTCTCCAGGCCTGTATGCCACGTATTTGCTTACTGGCCATGGTGCAATAAAGGCAAAACTAACAACCTTTGGCCTAGAAAAGGACCCAACATGCTCCTGTGGAGGAAATGAGGACTGGGCTCACCTCATGCACGAGTGCCCCCTTTACGATGACCTCTGCTGCCAGCTTATCACAAATCTGACTTATATACCAAAAGGCAAAGAAAACCACCTACTGGATACTAAGGAAGAGTATCAAGCTCTCACCAACTATGCACAGCAGCTTTTCTTGAGGAGAAGACAATTAATCGCAGCAACGTGATAACCCTCTACTAAATGAACCCAGGGATCCTGATGGTACTGGAACAAGGCAGCTAAACTTGACCAGCTTTACCATCATTGGTGTGAACTACCGTACATTCTCCAAAGATGTCACCTACCAAAGATAACTACCAAGTGAAGAACCTTTGAATAGAGACAACCCACAAATTAAGACAATCTATGAAAGACAAAAGGTTTGTATACTTCTGGATTTGACTCTCACGGATGTGACCAATAAGACAATCACCTAGACAGAGACTGACAATGCCACCAGCTTGCCATTTAGAGGTCAACTGCTTTTCTTGGCCAACTAGCATTCTGAACCGGGTACCCTAACTTGGTTCACTTTAATCCCCCTCCCCTGGTAGGGAGAGGGAGGGGACGGGTTTCTGTCTCCCCCTCCCTGCCACCCCCTTTTTCTCCTGGTGGAGCCAGTCCCCACTGACCTTTATGGGGTTGCCTTCCCTATCATCCCTATATTTCTATCTGCACCTCCCCTTCTCAGTCTTCACCCCTACTCTAACTAGGCGCATCCGTAGCCAGGTGGGAAGGAGCGGCAGTGCGTAGCACACGCTTCTTGATTACACTGGGGTTCGAGCCTGTCACCATCAAATACGAAGGATGTGGAAAGGTCAGGAAATGACCACCGCATATTTCCTGAGCAATATGGCCTTAGTTGCTCATGCTCCTAAAAACCAAATAACAACAACCTACTCTAACTAAATATGCATTTTATTTATTTTATTTTTATTTTTATTTTTTTATTTTTTTTATTTATTTATTTATTATTTTTTATTATTTATTTTTTTTATTTTATTTTTTTATTTTTAAAATTTTTTTTTATTTTTTAAAAAAATTTTTATTTATTTTTTTTATTATTATTTTTTTAAAATTTTTTTTATATATTTATTTTTTAAAAATTTTTTTATTTATTTATTTATTTTTTATTTATTTTTTATTTTATTTTATTATTATTTTTTTTAGGCCCTTTGCCACTGAAATCTTAGGAAATTAGGTGGCAGGGCCTGCCAGAGTACTTACTTCTAATGCGATCCCTCTATGCCTGACCTGCCTCCTCGGGGGTTAAGTGTGGGAAAGGGGCGTCCCACTAGGGGCCCAACGGCTAAAAGGTCAGAGGAACAACACATGACACTACACAACATAAACACGTACCTTACACTTTTTAAAATCTCTGGTCTTCACAGTGTGTGTTTCACAAACACAGTACACAACACGGAGATGGGGAGAACCCCTGAGGCCGTTAGACAATGAACACTTTACACTTTACTTTACCCTCTGGTGTCAGTATGTAGACGGTATTTTCGCAGCTATCCCCTGAGGTTCAGAGACCCAGATATTGGAACATCTCATCCAGTTTACCATTGAATTGGGATCAAACAACACCCTCTCCTTCCTGGATGGTCTGGTAAGGAGGTGATTATCCCCTTGTATAAGGCAGTGGTCAGGCCACATCTTGAGTACTGTTACAGGTCTGGAGGCCTCATTTTAGGAAGGATGTAGAGTTGCTAGAACAAGTACAGAGAAGGGCAACAAGATTGGTGAGCAGAAAGGGGTTTTCTTACCAAGAATTGGTAAGAAAACTGGAGACTAGGCACCTGTGAGGCGATCTGATTGAGGTGTATAAGGCCTTGAATGGATTGAGCAGGTTCAGTGCTGATGGGATTCTTCCTCTTGCTCAGATTACAAATCTGATGGGGCATAGATTCAAATTGAGGTTATAGAATAGATGTGCGGAAGTTTGCCTTTAGCCAGCGGGTAGTTGATTGCTGGAACTTTTTTTTTTTTTTTATGTAAACCCCAAACACGAGAGGTATTAGAACCTATGGTACTTAATACCATGCTTGGGTTGGAGGTTGAGAAGACGAAAGAAGATATTTGTTGACATTGGACTTGAACTTCTGTAAACTGTAATTTTCAGGAAATACGTATGGAGGAAGGTTATTCCAGAAAACAGCAGTTCAATGAATAAACGAGGAAGATGAAAAGTTGGTTCTGTGAGTTTCAAGTTGGACAGTATATGGATGTTGGCTGGTGGCGACACGTGTTCGGACTGTTTTGAAAGAGAGAGAGCGGGAATTATAGAAGCCAATTCAGAAGAACAGTGCCCATGGAAAAATCTGTAGAAGTGGCATGCAGCAGAAACAGTATGTCTGTGAGAGAGCGAGTGGAGAGACTCTGTTAGAGATGAATCATTAATTAACCTAACTGCCTTCTTCTGAATGGAATCAAGAAGCCTGAAAGAGGTTTTGGGGGCACCACCCCAGATGTGTGTGTGACGTGCCTCCTTAGCCAGGTGGGGAAAGAGCAGCAGTGCGTAGCACACGCTTCTTGATTAGACCAGGGTTCAAGCCCGTCACCACCAAACACAGAGGATGCAGAAAGGTCAGAGAATAACCACCGCATATTCCCGGAGCAATAAGGCCTTAGTTGCTAATGCTCCTAAAAAAACCAAATAACAATAAATAACAATAACCCCAGATGTGGGAACAATATTCTATGGTAGGCCAGATTTGCGATTTGTAAAGAGTGAACAGCTGTTTGGAAGAAAAGTAACACCAAGAGCGAAAGAGAAAACCAAGTTTTTTAGATGCACAGGAAGCAATATTTGTAATGTGCTTGTGCCAAGAGAGAGAGATTAGAATTCAGGGTAATCCCCCAAAGAGATATATCATTTTGCCTAGAAATTGGAGTATCACCAAAGATAAGCATAGGAGCAGAAGAATCCTTTTTGCAAGATATAACACAAGACTAAGTTTTAGAAGTGTTGAAATCAACTAAGTTTTCTTTGCCCCACTGGAGAATTACCTGAAGATCGGCATTTAAGGAATTGGTAGCAGATTTTCAAGAAGTTGAAGCTGATTGAGCAGGGCAAGGTTTCTCAAAATGCAAAGTGGAATACAATGTGCTATCATCGGCAAAACTATGGATAGGATTTCCGGTCAATGGAAGGTCAATAATATACAAGAGAAAAAGAGTGGGGGAAAGAAATGAACCTTGGGGGACACCGGCATTAGTGGAGAAGTTAGAAGACAGAGAGCCATCTACAATCACCCTCAGTGAGCGATCAGAGAGAAAACTGGATAACAATATTACATAAAGACTGTTGGCAAACCATAAGATGGAAACTTGTTTAGAAGACCTTTATGCCAAACATGATCGAAAGCCTTTGAGATGTCAAGAGCAACTGCTTGTGTTTCACTGAACTTTTCCATTGAATTAGTCCATAAATGGATAACATAAGCTAGAATATCACCAGTGGATCGACACTGACGGAATCCATACTAGCGATCATTGATCAGACGGAAGGTTTCTAGGTAAGTTTAAGAGTTGGCGGTTAATTGATTTCTCCATTACTTTAGAAAGAGTAGAAGTAATTGCAATGGAACAATAAATGGATGGGAGGGATTTGTCACATTTTTTTAAGAACTGGCTGGATATGAGCAAATTTCCAAGCAGAAGGAAAAACACCTTTGGAATAAGAAAGTGAAAAAAGGCGGCAAAGAACAGGAGTAAGTTCAGGAGCACAGGTTTTGAGAAGAAGTTAAGAAATACCATCGGGACCTGGAGCTTTCTTAGCATCAAGATTCGTCAAAATCCTTCTGATATCCTTTTGACGGAAGACCTCAGGAGGTATTGAATGGAAGTGTTGGGGATGGTAGGAGGAGTTTTACGAATATCATTAATACATGAGTTGGAAGAAAAATGGGATGCTAGCAGGTCAGCTTTATCCTTGGCTGAAGTGACAACAGAACCATCTGGTTTGGACAGAGGTGGGAGCAGAGATGGGCAAAAGTTGCAGCCAATAGCTTTTGCAAGAGACCAGAATGCTCGGCTACCATTAGGGCAAGAATCAAGTTTTCTACTCTTAGCCTGTTCAAACTCTAGTTTGGACTGATTAACAATTGCTTTACAATTTTTGCGAGCTTTGGTGTAGACAGAAAATGAAACTGAAGAATTAGAAACATGCCAATTACCGTATGCAACATTCTTCTCTTGAACAGCCTTAGCACATTTATTGGAAAACCAAGGTTTAGATAAAGGATGAGATTGTAAAGTGGAGTGTGGGATAAAGGATTCCATTCCTGCAAGAATAATTTCACTGACACGATCTGAGCAAATGACGACATCAGAAGTTTTGAAACCGTAATCCGACCAAGGAAAAGAAGAAAAATCTTGTAGGTCATCCCATTTTGCATTCTTGTAATGTCAAACAATACAAGGTTGGGAATATACATGAGATAAAGGCTTCATTGCAGAAGAGACAATCACCAAGTTGTGATCTGAGGTGCCTTAAGGACCTCTCACTTCGACCATGTACTTAGAAGGGATGTTTGTGAGAAAAAAATCAAGCATGTTGGCTGTATGTTTAGGATTGTCCGGTATTCTTCTAGGTAACTGAACAATCTGTGCTAGGTCATTAGTAATTGCAAAAGCCTCAGCATTTCGACCAGCTGAGTCAGTGTGACTTGAAAATGGAAGCCAGCTGGAGTTGTGAACATTAAAATCACCAAGGAAAATTACCTCACTGTTAGGAAAGTTGGACTGGAGAAAGTCAAGTTGCAAAGAGAGAGGAAATCAAAGAGCTCCAAGTGATTAGTTGAGTTGGGAGAACGGTAGAGACAACAGATGAATTTGACACAATGAGGTAGAGATTTTAAGCCAGAGAAGATCGAAAGGAGGAGATTCCAAATTACCAAGTCTCTGACAGGGAATATCAGAATTAACAAGTACCACCTTTGAGGCGAAAGGAATCATACAGTGAATAATTTGGGCATCTGAGATGAGCAGTAGTTGAATCAACCAATAATTGAGATTCTGTCAGAAAAAGTACATGGAGTTTGGCAGACTGTAAGTGGAAATGGACGTGATTGAGATTAGAATTGAGTCTACGTATATTTGTGAAATGAATTAGGAAATGTTTGGGAGGTTTAGATATTTTCACAGATAAGCTTACTCTATTAGTTTGACAATTCATGGTGTATTCAATAGTAAGAAAAAGTGGGTGGGACAAGCTGTATGAAATTTTTGATTATTTTGATTATGGCGTACTCATGGTAGGAATATACCCAGATCCTTGACATAACATGGCCTCAACAATGCCCACCGATTACATACTACTTGGATCCCCCTCCAGTTGCCATCTGGCAGAGTAGAGCTAGCAAGATTATACACTAGCTGATCTGGAAGCCTCCTAGAGAGCTACCAACAGGTTTGGTCCGGTGTACTAACTAGCGGCGGCCTGTGAGCACTGTTTTAGAGCTGTGCTCTCGAAATGTAAGGAAGATTGGATCTCGCCACGATGTTCATCATAACCTCAAAAGTCAATAATCATACTGCATGATGGAAGAGATCTGGAAGGGTTGACTTGAACTTAGCTCTGGAGACTAAACATGGGTTCCACCACTTCAAGCCTCCAGTAAGCAAAGTGGTGGTATTTAACCAGTTGATGCTACCTAGTCATCTGCTACCTAGTACTGCCTGATAACACAGAGGGGCAGCATTCCTCCATGTGGTGTGGGTGCCACACTTTGACCCCTGCTTACTTTGGTTCACACCTGGGTGGTCACCTACTATGTACTTGTGCATGAAGGTTATACCCAGGATTACTAACAGTCCCACCATCATGAAGGTGCAAGCAGAGGATTTGGCCGTCGCAGAGGATTTGGCTGTCGCAGACCATCTGGACTTTGTCGAAATTGGGTCCACTGGACACCCGAATAATGTCACCCAAATATCAGTTTCCTCAGCATTTTAGACCACCAGGTAGCAAGTACAGCTTGTCTGGCATATCTAAGAGAATGTCTGTGACAACCTCAAGGACCCGACTAACTTCCATCTGTTGTTGTGGAAGTTGATAGCTTAAATAAATTCAAGGCAGAACTAGACAAACATTTGGAACGAATGGATCAGTGAAATGAGAAGGGGCTTTTTTTATTTATTTATGTTTTTTTTTTGGCTGATGCTGTATAATCTTGCTTTCCTGCATCGTGTACCTCTACTAATGCAACATGCGAGCTCACATCTAAAAACTTCAATCTATTGAAAACCATGTGCGCTGGCCAATTTACTAACTACAGGTCAGCACATGCCCCCAGCCATTTACTTAGTACCGCATGCTCCCTACTCACCTGTGTCTGGACCCATTCCTGCTGTATGGACGACAGACGCTGTGAAATTTCGAGGGTAATGGCTGGCCTTACAAGCTATCCTACTTATGTCCTGGATAAATGAGATTTACAAGCTCATGAGCTTTCTGCACGTACGCACGCACGCACACACACACAGGCACCTCCTTAGCCAGGTGGGAAGGAGCAGCAGTGCATAGTACACGCTTCTTAATTAGACCGGGGTACGAGCCCGTCACCACCAAATACGGAGGAAATGGAAAGGTCAGGGAATGACCACCGCATATCCCGGAGCAATATAGCCTTAGTTGCTAATGCTCCTAAAAACCAAACAAACAACACACACACACGCACGCACACACACAGCCAGGCCCCACCCCATATTGACGAGCCAATCTCAACTGCCTACATCCCATATTACCTGGGAGTTTCTGAATGCTTTCTAAAATCCTACATACATACCGTATAAAGTGTCTACAACTGCCTGGTAGAAAATTACGATCACTTGTCTCGAGGGTGAAAACACCTATAGCCTCCTTTTTGTGCAGCGGCTTGGTATACCACATCACCTACCATGATTTTGGCAGCTGCTACATGGGGGAAACTGCTAGAAGACTCAAGGACTGGATCTCTGAACACCTAAGAGCCATCCGGTCTGCTGACTCTGATTTCTCCACTGTTGCAGAACACTATTGGTCCGTAAAACACGAACTCTACCCTCAATGTGATTCGAGATCATTGACCAATCACGCAATTTCCACCAACAGTCATGGCTCGAGGCGCTTCATATATCCAGATGCCATAGTTTCTTCAATTGCAACAGAGGCATACGCATACACCCAGTTACGGAGGCAGTTGTCTTGCAATGCAAAAAGTGCTGGCATACACCTCGCGTACGCACCCTACATTTGCAGCAACAAATATCTGATTCTGCCTAGTGAATGTTCCTTCCATTATGTGCAACCTCGTGCACACCTTTTGTTTGTTTAACATGACCACACCCGGTACTATTCTTGATTTCATATGTAATGTATTTATAGCTGAAGAAGAGACCCATAGTCTCAAAAGCTTCTGTTGTTTATTTTATTTTATTTTCTACCTGCTTTATGCTACTTATTAGTTCTTAATAATCTTTTAGCTACTGTTTATCTGGACAGAGTATATTTTTCTCTAACCTCCCTTCATACATATTTCCTGAAAATTACAATCTACAGAAGTTTTAAGTCTAATGTTAACCCAAATATCTTTCATCTTCTCGACCCATACATTGTACTATGTACTAGAGGTTCTAATACCTCTTGTGGTGGCCCCGGGTACAATGCAATTGTGAATGAGCAATCTCTATTTGCACTTTCACTGTGACTTCCTAAAAGGTGAATTCTAGTTCTCTTTTATGTTTCTCTCCTGAAGAAATTGTTTTATTTAATAGCAGTTCTTGTATGAAAAGGTACTGGTAGAGAGCAAGGAAGGAAAGTAACCTTTTATTTTTCATATTTAACAGACTAACTCCTACTAATTTTTCTTGGTCACACCAGGCACTGCTCCTGCCTCCCCGTGGTGGGGCCGGTAACCTTGGCAGAAAAGTTCATCTGCCAAGGGCAAAAAGGAGCCAACATGGAACACAATATGTTTCCCTCTTTAGAACCGACAAGCTGTCGGCTGTTGTCAAGTAGGACACAAGTTGAATAGTTTTTCCAGTCTGCTTTTCTTCCTGGAATTGTCATAAAGCAGACTGGAAAAACTATTCAACTTGTGTCCTACTTGACAACCTATATGTACAACAAAAACACATTGACGTAACTGATCACATTACAAGCCATATATTATCTGCAGCAGAAATTTCCATTCCAAAATCTGATCAACGCAAGCGTGTACACCGAAATTAGTGGTGGAATGAAGAATGCTCCAAAGTGAAACGAGAAAAAAACTGTGCCTGGAACCAGTTTCGCAAATTTCCAACTACCGCCAACCTAATTATGTACAAAAAACTCAAAGCCAAAGCAAGACAAATTAGGAAGACAGAAAAACGTGACTCCTGGATTAAATTCGCCTCAACTATTAACAAAAATACTGACACTCGAATCATTTGGAAAAAAATTCAAGCTCTCAATGGGAAATTTCTACCGCTGCAATCTTCGATAATACAATGCAATGGGCAGGACTTATCCTCTCCTACTGACATTGCAAATGCTTTAGCAGAATCTTTTTATAACATTTCTGCCTCTTCCTCTTATGTGACTTTCTTTCAATGCACTAAAACTGATGCAGGATGTCATAAATTTAATTTCTCAACTAGACTTTCACTTCTGTATAACCAGCTGTTTTCTCTATCTGAGCTGAAAGAATCTTTGAGCAAATCTCCGAACAGCGTAGCAGGACCAGATGGCATTCACTACAGCATGCTGAAGCATTTGTGTGAAGCCGATCTCTACATACTATTACTCTTTTATAACCGGATCTTCTCAGAAAATACATATCCTCTGTCATGGCGTCATTCCTATATTTGTGCTATTCCAAAACCAGGCAAAGATCCTTCTCTAGTTCAGAATTACAAGAATTGCAGCTTCATTTCTGAACAGAAATCAAGCTGTTTGGACAAAATCTTTGAAAGGATGGTGCATAAAAGGCTCACCTGGATTCTAGACTCCGAAAATCACCAATATGGCTTCCGTAAAAACAGATCCACCCTAGATTTACTTGTAAAAATTGAATCCAATATTCGTAACGCCTTCGTCAGGAGACAACATCTAGTGGTGGTCAACCTGGATATTCATAAACCATTTGACACCACATGGTGTCATGGTGTTATTAAAAATATGCATCAGTTGGGGCCGAGAGGCCATCTCCCTTTAATAATCCAGAACTTTTTAAAATTTCGTACATTTCAAGTCTGATATAAAAATATGCCGTCAACATCTCACATTCAAGATGAGGGTGTCCCACAGGGTTCCCTATAGAGTCCAACCCTATTTGCGATTAGGGTCAACAATATTTTTGAAGAACTTCCAAAAACAATTGAAGTATACATGTATACTGACGACCTCACCATATACTACCAATCCCAAAGTATGAATACTATTGAAAGGCAGCTACAAATTGCTTTAACGAGAATTCAGTCCTGGACCTTACGCAATGGATATCATCTTGCTGAACAGAAATCCACTACCACTAATTTCTACAAACTTCGGTCACTTCATCCTGATCCAGAGCTAAAGATAAATAACGTGCCAGTTCCTCATGCTCACACTGTCTGTTTCCTTGGCCTGATACTAGACATGAAACTGAACTTTCAAGCACATGTTGTCTATCTTCGAACCATCTGCTTGAAGAAATTAAACATCCTCCGATGTGTGTCATCCATGTTGTGGGGCGCTGATCGTCATATCCTCATCCATCTTTATAGAGCTCTCATCAGGTTTCGCTTGGGCTATGGCTCTCCAGTATATGATTCTATTAGGAAAAGTACTTTAGAACGATTAAACACCATCCAGCACAGTGCCTTGAGAGTTGCTCTAGGGGCTTTCAGAACCTACCTGGTTCAGAGCCTTTACATCGAAGCCCATAAACCTCCTTTACATCTTTGTAGAAAAACATTACTTCTGATGTATGCCTCAAAAATCTGCAGTCTTCCCTCTCACCCTTGTTGGAGATGTCTGTACAATTTTACAACAGTAAACCTAATGAAAACCGACCCACTCCACTTAGATTTAAGGAACTGGCTCAATCATGAAATATAGAAATCGGTAATATATTTCAGGACACAACACCACCAGATCCACCCTGGACAAATAACTGTGCAATATATGATGACTACTTTCAACAGTGGGGAAAGAACACCCTGTCTCCTTCCAATATTGCACAGTTACATGCAACTTACACTCTTTCTAATTCAAACGCATGTGAAATCTATACAGATGGATCAAAAACTGAGACCCAAGTAATCTTCCTGTCATTCAGCACTTCTGTCTCATTGCCAGTAGAATTCAGTATCTTCACTGTTGAGCTCTATGCTATAAACTTAGCTCTGGATCACATTATTGAACATCTCATTCCGTCTGCTTTAATACACTGGATCACTCAGTGCTGTCTCTGCCATAAATACTAATACCAATCTGTAATAAAACAAATCCATTCTAAATTACTTGTTTGTAATGAGTCAAACCAAACTGTGACATTCTGCTGGATCCCAGGGCATTCTGGTACAGCAGGAAATGAAAAAGCAGATCTTGCAGCCAAACAACTAGATACTTCTATTTTACAGAACTGTCAAGTTCCATATACCGATTTCAAACCCATCATCCGTAAAGCATGTTACAATAGCTGTTCAATAATCTGGAGAGGTTATCCAGGAAACAAACTTTAGTGAATAAAACCAGAACCAAAGCTATGGCTCTCCAGCTTCCGGAAAAGCAGCTGAGAAGAAACAATTTTAGGAAGGCTAAGGATTGGGCATACGCATCTCACTCAGCTGTATCTATTAACCAATGACAGTGCTCCCCAATGTACATCATGTCAAGTACAACTGACCATTCACCATTTTTTAGTGGACTGTCCCCACTTTCAAAACATCTGCTGAAACACCTTTAAATCAATTGCTAATACATAGTCATCAATAAATTTATTGCAGATTCTTGGAGATGATCCTAATAAAGAACTGTTTAATTTCCTAAATCATATAGGAATATATCATAAAATATAGTTATATTAATGAAGCTGATATTTTGTATTCACCATTAGAAAGACACAATGTGGCCCTTGCAGCCTATGTGTCGTTAAATTTGACAACAACACAAACAGCTGTAGGCCGGAGACAGAAAATGAGCATGACTCGTCACAACCAAAGAGGTTAAAAACCATTTCCTCTGCGACCGAGTCTCCTGCATTCTTAATAATGCACTCATTATCAGAACAGCCTCTTAGTAAACTATCCCCCCTTTCTAATCCAAAAACACTTGGAAAGTATTGCAGGATCTTCCAAGATGGTTAAGAGACTGCAATCAGGGGACTTACTTGCAGAAACTGTCAACCGTAGGCATTCTGAAAAACTCTTACAAATGACAAACTTTGCTAAAATTCCAGTGAAAGTAACTCCCCATGCAACCCTAAATACATCTAAGGTATTATGTCTAGTTGGGACATTTTGAATGTGACAGATGAAGAAATTAAAGAAGAGCTTCAGGAACAAAACATAATTGCTGTCAAAAGAATCATGATCAAAAGAGACAATATACTCACGCCTACCAGAAATATTATTCTCACCTTTAACAGTCCAAACCTACCCTTATCAGTAAAAGCAGGTTATGTACTCTGTAGCATTCGTCCTTTCATGCCTATTCTGTTGCGATGTTATAAATGCCAAAAGTATGGCCACTCTCAAATGGTATGCAGAGGGAACCCAGTTTGTCCGAACTGTGGATCCTCCGAACACGGTCGAAGTGATAGTTCTGTGGAAGATATGACCTGTCCCAACTGCAAAGGCAACCATCCTGCTTAAACATGTGAGAGGTGGAAAATGGAGAAAAAAATTGTCAAATATAAAGTTGAAACAAAGTTAGTTATCAGGAGGCATGATCTGCCATTAAATAATTCATGTGGTTATTTTATGGCTCCACTCCTATTAAGATAACCATGCATTTCTACTTAAACTGGTAACTCCATTATTTTTGTTGGCTCAGAATTCAAACTGTATAGGTCTTCACACTTTGAGCCACCCTTGTGAAAGGAAGCTGAAGAGACCTTTCTCTTTTGCAACTTATTTTAAAGTAATTGGCTAGATTACATCAGCCTCGGGCTCTGTTCACTTTTAACTACAGCAGTTTCTCTTCTGCCTTCTTTTCAGTTGTTATAAAATCATTTAACTCCAAATCAGTATCGGAGTAGAGTTCTAACCTTGTCTTTAAAACTCGTGGGAAAGTAGATGCAAAATTTTTATTCAGTTTACAGCAACCTGCATAGGTATTCAGTTTTTTGGCAGCCTGCATAGGATTATCATAGTTATGCCATTTTTATCCAGTGGACCGATATGGTTCATCCCTTTCCTTCTAATGTTAACATATGTAAAGAATTCCTTGTTACTTTTTTTTTTTAAGCACCCTTAGCCAACAACAAGTATGTTGTTGGCTAAGGGTGCCAACAACTTCATAATTGTTGGCTAAGGGTTCATAATATGACAAACACACATGCAGAATATTCATACTATTCCCATTCTCACAAAGTAATCATCCAGTTTTGCTTTGAACTTAGATCTATTGGCTCCACCACATTGGGAGGCAACTTGTTCTAGTGTTTGACAACCTGCTGCCTATAGTTGAACTTTGATTTTCAGTCTTCTGTTTTTCTCTGAGATTTTTATATTTGTGTGCCATGGTTCATGTCTCACCTACAACAGAGAAAAAACCTTTCTCATTTGTGTTATTCAATCCCATCAGTGTCTTTTACAACTCATCTGGATTTCTCATTAGATGTCTAGTTTCAAACTTTGCAGCCCTCACCATCTAAGCTGTTCTTCATGTGTACATTGCTTTGCACTGTACACATGAAGAACATGCCCTCTCTGGCAGTTCTACATCTTCTTTTAGGTGCAGTCTCCACACCTGAGTATGATATTCCCAATATGGTTTAACCAACTCCTTATAACAAGGGATAACAATATCCTTCTCCCTACTAGTAAAGGTCTTATACAGTGGGCCTCAACTTCCGATAACATTGATGTCTGATTCTCAGGAACTGATTTACCTCCATAAGATCTTTTATTTTAAGGACCGATGATATCTGCAGGAACTGATTGCTTTCCGATATAGCTGGAATGATGCATGGTTGGAAATTTTCAGATGCGTGGCACACAGAACATCACTCATATGATTGTTTTCAACCATTTGGCCCCAGGTGCCAAGCGATTCTGTGATCAAGTGACTTTGCTCTGAATTAGCACTCTTTCTTGATGTAGAAATCATTTCCTTATTTAAAGCATTTATTAACACACAATTAAATAATCTATAGTAAAGAAAGAAACTACTAGATTAAGAAGGAAAGCAACCTTCTCTTTCCCTTTTATTTTCTTGTTATGTATTAATTACTAACCTCCTAGTGCTTGGTCACAGGTTGGCACTGCTTCCACCTCCACATGGCAGGGGCCAGTAACCTAGAAGGGGAAAGCTCTCCCTTCCAGGGCAGAATGAAGCAAACTGACTCCAATACCTAGAAATTCACTGGGTCAATGGACCCAAATAGAACTCACCCAAGATATGAGGAATTGAGTTCTTTCAGAGATACCTCAAAGGCAACCAGAAAAGGTGATAGAAATGACTCTGTCTCCACAAAGAGATTAAAAACTGACGTTAAAGCTTTAAATTCTCCAACATATATTATTGTACATTCAAATACTGAGAAAGCAGTAGGCCAATTTTCACCCTTTCTCATACAAAAGACTCTTGAGAGTTGTCAGCCCACCAAAACAAGTTAAAAGACTAAAATCAGGCGATATTTTGGTAGAAACAGCCAATGCTAAACACTCCAAAAGATTATTACAAATGACAACCTTTGCAGGAATACCAGTAATGGTACCCCCACACAATATATTAAATACCTCAAAAGGTGTCATTATGGAATGGGACCTTCTAAATGTGCCCGAAGAGGAAATTCAAATGGAGCTTCAGGAACAAGGAGTCATCAGTGTTAAAAGAATTACAATTAAATTTTTCCTTGCACCATGTAGCTAATAATAATAATAAAAGAAGGGATAATCACTTTCAACACACCGAAACCACCCAGATCAGTAAAAGCAGGATATCTACGCTGAAATATAAGACCGTATATCCGAAATCCTCTCCGTTGTTTCAGCTATCAGAAGTTTGGTCACTCACAAACAGTATGTAGAGGAAAATTAACATGTGCAAACTTGAGAACATGCCACTTCTATTTGCACAGCTGGAAACCATAAATGTATAAATTGTAAAGGGGAACATACTGCATACTCAAGAGAGTGTGAAATTTGGAAGAAGGAAAAAAAGAATACAAAAATACAATGCAGAAAATGGAATTTCATATCAAGAAGCTAAAAAGGCGTTTGCAATAAACATAGCCCCCGGCGCTTCCGTAGCCAGGTGGGCAGGAGCAGCAGTGCATAGCACACACTTCTTGATTAGACCAGGGTTCGAGCCCGTGACCACCAAATACAGAGGATGCGGAAAGGTTAGGGAATGACCACCGCATATCCCCGGAGCAATATGGCCTTAGCTGCTAATGCTCCTAAAAACCAAATAACAAAACAAACAAAACAAATAAACATAGCAAACAAGCCACCTTATGCACAGATTACCAAAATCAAAAAGATTCTGGAAATGAAATTACCTAATCCATCTCAGAATGGGTTCGTGAGTTTTACACACCATCTCCATCACAAAAACAACAAGAAAAAATTATCAATACAGGTAATACATGAAAAAAGATGGCAGAACAAATGGACACAGAGGTAAGAAACCAAGGAGAGCAACCAGTTCTCGAAATTTTCACTGAAGAAGAAATGGAAACGGGTAGACCATATTTTTCAAAGAAAGACAAAACCAAGCGAAAACAGCCCCAAGGAAGCAATCCGAGGGATCATCCAACCCCACATGACAGATATGATTATCCAGTGGAACTGTCAAGGTCTCTGCTCAAGCATTAATGATGTTAGAGACCTCATCTCCCAGTACCATCCACTAAGTGTCTGCCTACAAGAAACCTATTTAAAAGCACAGGACAATAGTATAATCAAAAATTATACCACATATAGAAAGGATCGCATAACGAATGGGACAACGCGAGGAGGAGTCGCAGTATTAATTAACAGATATGTACCTTCTCAAACAATACCATTGAACACACCATTAGAAGCAGTCACAGCCCATCACTACCCCCTAATCAAGAATTCCGATTTAAAGGTTTGGAAGAGCTGATCACTCAGAATAGACCAGAAGGGAAAGCAAATTGAAAAATTAGTTGTTGAGAACAACCTAATGATTTTAAATGACGCACACACATGTATTTCCACCTTCCATCAAAAATCAGTTCTGCAATAGACCTATCAATCTGTTCCCTAACGTTGTTCCCGATGACACAATGGAGCATGCACGAGACTCCATTGAGCACGGCTACTACCCCATAATTTTGAAAATCATGAAGAAAACGCCATGCCAAGCCAGTGGGCACCCCAGATGGAAAATATATGATGCAGATTGGGAAACATTCAAAATTCAAAAACATTTGCAAAAATCCAACAACAGACAATCTAATACAATTCAAGAGAGCCAGAACTAAGGTCAGGAAAGTGCAAAAAATAAGCAAAAAGCTGCTTGGATGAAATTTGCATCCACTATAACCATTTCCATACCAGCTACACTTATCTGGAAAAAGATTAGAAGGATGACAAACAATTCTCAAATAAGCCCCTCTCCATTGCTAAAGTGGAAGGGACAGTTGGTTACAAATACCTTAGATATAGTCGATGTTCTTGGTGAAAATTTTTCGAATACATCTGCTAATTGTGCATACTCGACTGCTTTCAAAACGTACGAGAATGAGGCCAAAAAAATAAAACTAAACTTTTCTAGCAATCAGTGCAAACAATACAACTTGCCACTCATAGTAGCAGAACTAAAACAAACTCTGCTACAGGCGAAACACAGTGCAGTCGGTCCTGATCAAATACATTATGCAATGATACAACAATTAGATGAGCAATCCCACCTTTTAGAGAGATATATAGCTTAGTTATACAGGGTGTCTCAAAAATATTGGTACAAACGTTTAGGGGGGGTCGGTAACATCTAAAGGAATGTGAATCGCATAGGAACCCATAACCGGAAATGTCACCGTAAGTCGGTAGACGGTGCGGTAGTCGCCGCATGAAGAGCATGCATCGATATACGAACTGTGAGCTGGCAGTCATGCACCTAGTGTATGGATTAGCAGAGGGCAATGGACGAGCCGCTCAACGAATTTATGGAGAACGCTTCCCAGACAGACATGTACCGGACCACCGTTTGTTTGCGCGTGTGCATCAAAATTTGTGTAATTATGGGTCATTTAGAGGCAACAGGAGTAGTGCAGGCAGACCACGTTCGACGCGAACTCCCGCCATGGGAGAAAGTGGAAAATGCTGTCCAAAATAATCCTACTACCAGCACATGTGCCGTTGCCTCTGCCTTAGGAGTGTCTCGTTGCAGTGTACAGCGTGTCTGGGACGATGATTCCTTACACCCCTTTCATCTCCAAAGGGTTCAGTTACTGCTCCCCAAAGGTCATCCTGCACATGTGGCTTTTGCGCAGTGGTTTCTCCAAGAAAGTGTTCAAGACTTGAATTTTCCAGCCTATGTTTTGTTCACGAATGAGGCTTATTTCACTCGGGAAGGCTTATTCAATCAGCACAATGCTCATGTGTGGGCTCACGACAACCCACATGGCAGCGATGTTGTGCCCCCATGCGGCACAACATCGCTGCACAATAAATGTGTGGGCAGGTATGGTCAGTGAGTGCTTAGTCGGCCCATACCTGTTACCATCCCTTATGAACTCCGCTAAATATCAGATCTTTCTTGAACAAGTTCTACCAGGGTTACTTGATGATGTTCCAGCAAATATGAGACGCAACATTTGGTTTCAACATGACGGGGCGCCTGCCCATTATGGAACGTAATGAACGTATAGATTTGAGGGCCCCCATTATGGGGGCCCTCAAATCTATCGTGTATGAATCGCCTGTGGAGACAGAAATGGATCTCGTGGCGAGACTCATCTGCACTGCTGCTACTGTCAAAGAAACTCCGGGTGTGTTCAACCATGTCTGCCAATCCATGCTGCTTCAGTGTCACGCATGCATCGTGTCTCATGGTGGAACCTTCGAGCATCTGTTGTAACATCATGAAATGCATCGATCTCATACTCCATTGTTAATATTATGTCAAATAAATGTTTGCCGCTAATTACTGTCTTGTGTCATTTCTGCTTCCCGTGACGTTTCTGGTTATGGGTTCCTATGCGATTCGCATTCCTTTAGATGTTACCTACCTCCCCTAAACGTTTGTACCAATATTTTTGAGACACCCTGTATAGAGAAATTTTCAACTTCCGAGATCTTCAAACGAATAGCCTAAAAAACAATGTTATTGGGTTCACAGTATGTTAATGTCTCTGGAGTGGGGTACATTGCATTGCATTGCTACGTGCGTGGTTCGAAATGCGGTACCTATGAATATTTACATTAATTTTTTGCAATTAATGTTCAAATTTTCGATTTTGTTGATACTTGAGAAAAAAAAAAAAAAAAAAACTCATAAATCCAGGAACTTGTAAAGCAGGAACTGCCTATACTTTGAATTATGAGACAATAATTTTTTTTTTTGTGTGGTGTTTTGCAAATTCCAGTCAAGCAAAAGCATCTTGTCTTTCTTCTGGGCAGGCCCTATTCTCACATATCTGTGAGATGTCAGCAACAGGTGACTAATTTTGTCATAGAGCTTTGATTTCACTAGTAAAAAATGAATAGCTGACAAAAATACGATGTTCATGATGCATCTGCGAAGTGAAACACTATGAGAAGCTGGGGTTTCAATTCTGGGTATCAGCAATCTTAAATTCTAAAAAATACAACAATAAAAAAAATCCTTTTTTTTTTTTTTTTTTTTTTCAGATGCCATGTTCAGTGTTTTTGTGAAATTGAAGGCATGACTGAAGGAAGGTTAAGTAGAATTAACCAGCCTTGGAGTGTTATGGCCTAAGTTGTCGTTGCTCCATAAAAAAATAATCAACCCAACTAATCTTTGCAATATTTAAATAAAACATACTTGTTAATATGCCATTTGGTACCATTGTGTATATATGCCTGTCTAATATGCCATATTGGGAATCTGTGTTCAACTAAAGTTTTACGATTAGAAACATTGCCTTGGGTCTTTTATGAAACAAAAGAACCATGTCTCTTAAATACAAAACATAAGCAGATACTTATCAATCTAAACATATGCTTAGCATGTAATGTAGCAAAAATGACACATTTTTATCCTACCTCAGTTTAGGAGAGCTTATACTTTGAGATTAGTATGGGTTATTTGCTGGAGTAGGTTACGATATGCACAGCTATGAATTTTCATGACATTGCAAAATGTTGTTTGTGACCAGATGACATCAAAATATAACTCAATGCTGTTTAAGTGTCAATAGAAGAGTTTATTTATTCTAATGTATTTATTTTATTTGTGAGAGTAGTGGTAAATAGTATTTGAATTAGAACATTTTAATAATCACAATGTCCATTCTGATTTATACTGCTGTAGTTCAACCATAGCTCTTAACTTTACAATGGCAAAAGGTTTATACCTTCCCAAACCATGTTACATGGTTATGAAAAGCTGCTAATCACTGATCTAAGAAACATAGTGATGGACAGTTTTATCACAATACTAACAGAAGAGATAGTAGGGGTGGTGAATATTCCCACTTTGTAATCACATGTTATAAATGAGGCATTATGCTTTTGTTTTGCCTCTTATCTGGATAAGAATATTTCAGAATTTATTTTTTTTTTTAACATGAATGCATAGAGCTTAGTTTTATTTTATAGCATTTGGAATGCCATTTTGTCTTCTGTTCCAGTTCAGCCACTGGAGTGAAAATGAACAAACCTAACAAACAAATGATAAAGATGAAATATTTATTTTCTAAATAAAAGTACTCTTAATCTAACATAATGGGTATTTGAAAAGTTTTATTTAAAAATTCTGTTGAAATAAAATTTTTGACTTTCTTATTGATCTATATTCATACTAGCCTAACATTTTCAAGTGACTGAAATTATTTGTACTGTATTTATTTTCATATAATTTATTTTTTATTTGTTTTTATAGAAACTGGTGGACTTTTTGGTCTGGCAGTACGACTTATGCAGCTGTTCAGTGAAAACAAAAGGTATGTGTGTGAGTGGAGAACAAATTTTAAAAAGCTTAAAGTTAGCAATTGAAATAATATACATGAAGTTTGAACTTAAAATTTATGAAATACTGTAATACCTTGTGTAACGCAGTTTTGATCAGCACGGGTTTTGCTACAACGTGATTTATAATTTTAAAACAAAAACAAAACGGTTTATGATTTTAAAGCAAATCTGAATGTCAGAATCAGTTGTCAGCTGTAACTGCTACATTGCCACATGCAACAGTGCTGCGTGTGGCAACGTTCCTGCATGCAGTTCACACTTCAATGTTGTATTAGCGTAGTTTGAGGACAGTTGTGTTAGCTTGTTATTGTCTCAGTTGCTTGTGGTTGTATTGACTATCTCGTGGTTTGCATTGTGAAAATTATTTTATTAATACAGTAATCATGAGTGAAAAAAGGAAAGGCCAACAAGATAGTGCATCAAACAAGCGTAAATGGTTATCACTAGAACAAAAACTTGAAATTATATAGTCACAAAGATGGTGCATCATTTGCTAAAATAGCATGTGATAAAGGAATGAAGAGTTGTCTGTTAGAACTGTAATTAAAAACAAAATGAAAATTAAAGAACATGGAATAGCCACTTCATGATATATGACAAAAGTGACTTTTAAACAAAGCACTTCTACTATGGATCATATGGAATGTCTTTTAATGATTTGAATCGAAAACTGCAACCAGAATAATATTCCTTTAAGTCAAATGACCATTCAAGCCAAAGCAGCAAACCTGTGAAAAGTGATAAAAGAAAACGTAAAAGATGGAGATTGTACTACTGAAATTTTTCTCCCAAGTCGTGGATGGTTTTGTAACTTTTTTAAAAAAACAAATGGGACTTCACAACATTCAAATTGCAGGCGAAAGTGCAGACAATGACGCTGCTGCAAAATTCCCCAGTGATTTAAAAGATATTGTTGAGAAAGGCAGCTACAAGGATGAGCAAATATTCAATTTAGACGAAACGGGGTTATTCTGGAAGAAAATGCCTTTGAGAACACTTTTTGTTCTCAAAAAGTTGCAGAAAGGACACTTTTATTAGGAGGAAATGCATGCAGTGATTGTAAATTAAAGCCTAAGTTTGTTTACTGTGCTGAAAATCCACGAGCTCTCAAGGGATGTGCAAAAAGCACACTACCTGTTATGTGGTGTTCAGACAAAAAATCGTGGATAATGCGTGCATGGTTTGAAGATTGGTTCACACTTATTTTTGCCCTACAGTCAAACAGTATTGCCAGACTAACGACATAGATTTTAAAATTTTACTCTTATTAGACAATGCCCCTTCTCATTCCAGTTTCATCGGTGACTTGAATGAAATTGTTTTCCTACCACCCAACATGACATCATTGTATGGCACAGTGTTTTACCACACTGTATTAAAGATTCTACAGAATTCGAAACACAGATTAATAACATTTCCAAGAACGTCGCTCAGCTTGGAAATGATCTTGGATTTGAGAATTTAAATGCCACAGATATACACCAATACATGGAATCGCATTTACAAGAGCTTGATGATGAAACTCTTCTGCAAATTGAGGACCAGCTCCATCTTCATACGAAGATGAAGATGTCCACAAGAGAATTTTCATTAAATGATCTTTTGACACTGCTCAAGAAGGTTGAAGATGTTTCTGATTTTGTTATGGATACTGATCCTAACATCGAAAGAAGCTCTAGAGTTCGATATGTTATAGAAACATCCATAGTGAGAAACAGAAGAAAAAGTGTGTACAAACTTCATTGTTTAACTTTTTTTTAAAACAATAAAAAATTGTGGCGAAGGTAAAGAAAGCCCACATGAGAAGCACACAAAAGTTTGATAAATTTACCGGTAAAAGTACTTTGCCATAACGGAACTTGTATTGTTGCTCACTCGGTAAACATACAGTGGGTGCTATCAGTCAGGAGTAGAAATTGAATCCTATGAGAGCTTAAATCCCTCCTGAAGTGGAGGGGGTAACCTGACCTTTTTTCTTTAGAATCACTGGTGGACTAGGGGATAAATTGTTTATTAAGGGGAAAAAAAGGCAAAGGTAAAGGAAGCCCACACGGCAAACTTCGAAAAAGTTTACTGGTGAAACTACGTTACGAACATTTTTTACGATGCCAGAACTTCCGATATGACTCTGTTCGTGATTCTAAAGAAAAAAAGGTCAGATTACCTCTCCCCCTCTCCATTTTGGGAGGTTTTCAAGCTCCCATGGGATTCAACTTCTAATCCAAAGTCTAACATCCACAGTCTGTTTACCAAGCGAGCAACAATACATATGCCATTACGGCAAAGTACTTTTACCGGTAAATTTCATCGAACTTTTGCATGCTTTCAGTAATAAACATTTCTAAAAATATATGTTTTTAATTTTTTCGTACCAAATAATAAATGATTGGTCGCTGGTAAGGCATTACAGCATAATTAAATGACGGCAAGGCAAAATAAAAAAAAAAATTTTTTTTTTAAATAATCCATTATATGTAATAATGTATTGATTAGCACAGTTTTCTAAAGCGCGGTACTTCCTTGGAACCAATTAACCGCATTATACAAATATATATATTTAAACTGTTATATATATTTAAACATTATATATATTTAAACTGTCTGGTAGTTTAAAGAAAGTTTTAAATTAATAATTATCAGAGTTTATCTGGTCATAAAAACACAGGAGAGGATGGAAGTTCTATTTTTTTTATGGTGGAGTGTTTGTTATGGTTTTTTAAATTGAGATAGACATGTATGGTACTTAATATGGCTACCCCCTACCACCACCATCACCACCACCACCACCAATTACACACTCAGATTAGATCACAAGAAATATTTAGTAAAAAGCTGTACTCTTGCCACCTACAAGTTTGGCTTGTGATCCTTGAATATTTGTGACTTCAATAGTATTACCTGCTTAAAATTTGCAAGGTATTTTGAGTTGTAATGGCCTGAGTTTTGACTAGTTAGATTGGTCTCTAGTTCTGTTGACAGAATCAAAATTGGTGCACCACATCTTACTTGTGACATTTTTAAATTGATCTGAAATTTTAAGCTTCTTCCTGTAAAAGAAGAACATCAGTAATCACCTTCAGTTACTCTCACTTGCTTTTCTGTGCTGAGCCCTATCATGTTTTAAGAAAAATTAGCAATTGTTAATGTTTTGCACATTAGTATATTGTATATAGCCCTGTATCGCATTATAGTTTTAAATTAATAATTATCACACTGTACATATATACAGTGTGATAAGCAGTGATAATGAATCTGTGATTTAAATGTATGAGGGGTGGGCATTAAGTATAGTACTGTACCCCTTATCTAGAAAGCTTGGAACCAAAGGCTTTCTGGATTTCAAGTCCTTAGCAAGAGAAATTAGCATGTTGTGAAATAATAATAAAAATCTTGTTAAGACTTTTAATCATTTTTAACATATTAGCCTGAAATGAAATTTATCTAGCTTTTCCTAATTTTTAACATGATATGATGACCTAAACAAGCTTATTTATTGTAAAATATTGTTTTTTTAAATTGCTGGTTAGCTATGATATGAATGTGTTTGTATTTACCTCTTGTTTTCACTACAAGCAAAAGATAAATCTCTTTATTATTATCTATATTTGTGACATATTACACAGTAGCCCATCAAATGCCAACTTGATAGGGGGATCATGCTGTGAACATTTTATTTGCCCTAAGTTTCATTTTCAGCCATTTAAAATGAAATATCTGTTTGCGCATGTTGACATAATTGTTCCAAGTTATCCCTTTGTGAGGGTTGGAGGGAGGAAGCAATTTCTGTGTGACACTGCAACTATTGATGGCAGTGACACAAGCCGACCGGGCTAGAGTAAATGCAAAAACTTTGGGAGGTGCATTATGGCCACAGAAGCAGATGCGCCAACAACTAACAAAAAAAAAAAAAAAAAACAGTGACACAGTAACTATTGATTGTTCTGCAGTAGCAGTACTTGTTCCCTAAATCTTCTTATATTTATTGTTGGGGGGGGGGGGGATGATGACCAAAAATATACCAGACCTTTTTACAAAGGGTGATATTCTTACTTCTTATTTAGCTATGCTGTAGTCAGCTATTTTCATTTAAATAGTGACCACAAATGAAACTTTCCTTTCAAACAAATGAATGTCCTTTTTTGATCTCCATTTGATAATACTGAAAGTAAAACTTATTTATAGCATAAAATGTGATGACATTCAATATTGCAGTTCTTTTCAGAAAGATATAATTGTTATAAGCTTCTTTCAATAAATAAATTGTATAACATATTGTATAACTAAGCAGAGTTGGATGATAGTGCCATCTAAAATCAGACATTTGCAACATAACGTTTTAATTAGCTTTAAAAACCCACAATTGCATTGTTTTAACTTTAAAAAGAAAAGTACATTTCCCCATTGTGTTACGGGGGAAAAAAATCTTTGCTTTTGTTTGACAAGTACCCCTTCATTACACAAATTCCAGGGCATGCTGTCTTTTAGCAGTTATTGCTATTCTACATGCCATTCTGCATTTCATAGATTGAAAAGTTGTGTTCTGTTTACAAACATTTAGAACTGGATATGTTGCAAGCAACAGATACCATGGAAATAGGAAACCTCAGACAGGACTTATGCAATGAACGATTTGGCACTGGAACTTGGACAACAAAAAAAGTAAACATATGCTGTTTACTGTTTGTCAGTTTTCCATGTGCAATTACTGTATTAATATATAGTAACACAGTTATTATATATTATTATATTATTATTATCGCATCTCTAATCGAGGTGAGATAGGCAAAAAAAACTGAATGTATACAGTAATTATTCTGGGATAAGTCTTGTTATTTATAAAAATTGGTTCTTCCTACATGAGGTGTGGTGTTTGCTGTTGTCAGTGTAATTTGTGTATTTGCAATAAACTGCATTAATTTTTTATATTCCTCTTCTGGGACATGATCATCCTGACATTATATCTTAAATCTTTGTATAGTGTAGTTAGCGTTTAAGGCCAAAGTGGCACTGGTGGTTTCCTACAGCTCCATAACCAGTTCTCTTGTGTTGAATATAGTAGACTCTCTAAAGACTAGATAGTGTGTGAGTGATACGTCGTTTGTGTTGTTCATATGGCCTTGTGGCCTAGAAGTCTGTGGAATACCACCAACCTCTAGTTGCCGTACTAGGTGCAGGGAGCCAGGACAGATAGTAGGGAATAGATGCTCTGGGAGGGCCCAAAAAAAAAAAAAAAAAAAACTGAGAGAGTTTTTGTTGGAAGAGAGCATGGGGTGACAGTCTAAGTTTTGAATAGTAGGTGAAGGCGAAGAAGGTGGATGATAGGAAGGCTTTCCATTAGGAAATTGGAAGAATAGGAGACAAAGGGGCATTCCTGTGAAGGCAGCCCATTCTCCACATGGGGAGGAGACTAAGTGCAGTAGAAAGTAATTAAGGTGGTAGGACCCACTAGATGAAGTTTATGGAGTAAGAGGTGGTGATGGTGGTGGAGCAATGCCCTAGGGTTCATGAGAAGGGTGATTAATTCTTGACATATAGACATGTATAATATCTTATGTATGGCAGCACCAGAATGTTGGTTCAACTCTGCTGAGGTACATTATGATGAATACACAATGCTCTAAGGTGCCTCCATAGCCAGGTGGGCAGGAGTGGCAATGCGTAGCACATGCTTCTTGATTAGACCGGAGTTCAAGCCCGTGACCACTAAATACGGAGGATGCAGAAAGGTCAGGTAATGACCACCGCATATCCCCGGAGCAATATGGCCTTAGTTGCTAATGCTCCTAAAAACCAAACAACAACTCTCTAAAAGGCCAAAATTTTTTGTAATGTTATATGTGTGTAATGTGTGTGTTGTTTATGATCTTAGTCATCAAGAAGGTGATCACCTAGAAAGCCTGCCCAGTACCTATCTGCATCATGGGGAGTTGGGCCACAACTAAGTTTAAGCTAACCAGATGGGTCATAACAACACATGGAGGTAGGTAAAATTTTACTGATCTAATGGTTCCAAAAGAGGAAAAAGAAAGGAAGCCATACCCACTGGAAAGAGTGTGAAAAAAAAAAAAAAAAAGTTTTTTTTTTTTTTTTGACACAAATTGGAGTGCGCACTCATATTTAAAGTGGACAGTCTCGCTCGCACTCATGCAATCCATCATCACCCTCACTCATCACAGTAATCTGAATATGGACAGCACACTTTTTTTTTTGCAGGTTAAGTTTACCCACTTTCTGTCATAAAGAGTGATTATGTAGGTATGGTTATGCATGCAATACATGCACACCATAACATACAGGTACATTAACACTTCAATTTCACAACATACATTCCTGCAGACACTGACATTCAGACATTCTGCTGGTTAAAACAAGTAACGCGGACATAGTAGGGCTTACGAAAACGTGGTGCCACCTGGAAATAGGGGATGATGAGTTTCAGTACGGCTTGTATAATGTATTTAGGAAGGATAGGGTAGATAGAAGGGGTGGTGGTGGTGGTGGTGGGGTAATGCTTCTTATCAGAAGCAGCCTATGTGCGACGATAGCTTTCCTGGATTCAGACGTTTCACGTACTAGTATAGAATCTGTATGGTGCGAGATAGTTGGAAACAAAGGTATAATGCGAGTAGATAGTTGGAAACAAAGGTATAATGCGAGTAGATAGTTGGAAACAAAGGTATAATGTGAGTAGGAGTAATCTACAGACCAGGTGATTGTGAATATTATGACGAAAGCCTCTACATGCAAATGGAATGGGCAAGTAAGCGTCAATGTCTTATTATGGATGATTTCAATTTGCCTCTAATTGATTGGAGAAAATGGGAAGAAAACTCGACATGTAGAACAAAATTTTTAAATCAGCTAGATGACTATTATTTGTATCAACATGTCAGGGAAAGTACTAGAGAAAAGAATATCCTAGACCTCATCATCACCCATGAACCAGATGACGTAACAGGGCTGACAGTAGAGCAACCAGTAGCAGGAAGTGATCATGGAGTCCTACGGTGGATGATGAAGAGAGAGGTAGCAGTAGTAAAAGGCAAAGGAATGGGTTATAATTTCAGAAAAGGAAATTACGATGCCTTAAAGTGCTACATGGCCTCTATTAACTGAGTAGATATCTCACAGAGAACGAATACAATTTAACTGTGGTATGCTTTTAAAACATTAATCACAGATGCCTTGAATGCATATTTACCATTAAAAAAATACTCCACGATGAGGGTTCCAAGTTAGATGAATAATGAAGTTGCCACATTACTTGAGCAGAAAAGGGTGGCATAGAAAAGTTAGAGCAATAAAAAGTACTGAAGCCTATAACAGCTACAAGATGATCTGTAATAGAGCCACAGAAAAGGCAAAGGCAGTTTATGAGAAATCGCTAGCAAACAGAGCAAAAAGTGGGGATAAGGAATTCTTCACATATATAAATGCTAAGAATAGCAGGACAAACCAGATCGGACCTTTACGTAAGGGAAAGGGATAGTATTAAATACACCAGCTGCCATTGCAGATGAACTCAACAAGTATTTTGCATCGATATTTACAGAAGAAAAACCTTTTGTGGCAATGGGAAATTGTGGGAGCGAAGTTGAAAAATATGTAATTAATGATATTGAAATTTCGCAAGATTATTTAATGAAAAAACTTTTGAGCCTACAGGCCAGTAAGGCTCCTGGAGTTGATGGAATATACCCTATAATCTTAAGGGAGGCGGCAAGTGAGTGGATTGAGCCATTGAGGCTAATTATGTGAGCATCAGACTCTGGGGAGATTCTGTTGGATTGGAAAAGTGCCAATGTATCTCCCATACGTAAGGGTGGTTCTAAGAGTGAAGTGTAAAATTATCGATCTGTCAGTCTGACTTCAGTGGTAGGAAAAATCATGGAGGCAATGATCAAGGGTGGAATTCAGGATCATTTGGATAGAATTAAAATTCTCAAGGATACTCAGCATGGTTTTGTAAAGGGAAAATCATGTTTAACAAATCTGGTTCGCTATTTTGAAAGGGTCACTCATGAGCTGGATTTAGGAAATAATTTTGACATTGTTTATTTAGATTTTAGCAAAGCTTTTGACTCAGTCCCACATGAGCAGTTGCTTTATAAGCTGGAACAGGTTGGAATCACTGGGAAAATCCTTAGATGGATATCAGGATGGCTTCGGGGCAGGAGGCAGAGGGTTGTGATAAATGGCTATGCCTCAGATTGGGTTGATGTAAGAAGTGGGATTCCCCAAGGATCAGTATTAGGACCACTGTTGTTTTTAATTTTCATAAACGACATTGATGGAGGGATAGAGGACATGATGTCTAAATTTGCAGATGATATTAAAATTAGTAGACTGTCAAGCTGAGCTTCTTCAGAGAGACCTAGATAGACTTCAGGAATGGTCAGAAAAATGGCAGCTATGCTTTAATCCAACAAAGTTTAAGGTATTACACCTGGGAAACAGTAATCCCAAAATAACTTATTCACTTGGTGGAGTTCAACTAAACCCAGTACTGGAGGAAAGGGACTTGGGTGTTATGATATGGTCAGACATGAAATTCTCTGAGCATTGTAAACAGGTTGCAAGGAAGGCCAATGGTGTCCTATCAATGATCTATTGAACATTTACAAGTAGAGATAGGGATGTGATAATCCCATTATATAAGGCGTTTGTTAGACCCACTTGGAATACTGTGTTCAAGTATGGAGACTGCACCTAAAAAAAGACATCGAGCTTCTTGAAATGGTGCAAAGACGGATAACTCGCCTGATGAGATCGGCAAAAGGGTGTCCTTATGAGGAAAGACTTCGAATATGTGAGTTGCAGAGTTTGGAAACTAGACATATTAGAGGAGATTTGATTGAGGTGTTTAGGGCTCTGAGAGGCATCAGTAAAATGAATGAGGACGAAATTTTTAAGATTATAAATGATGTTAGAACTAGGGGACATAAATTCAAGTTATGGAGGGAGATGTTTAAATTGGATTGCAGGAAGTTTTATTTTAGCCAGCGAGTTATAAATTACTGGAATAAGTTGCCTACATGAGTGGTAGAGGCTGACAGTTTGAGGAAATTCAAAGGTCATCTGGATAGTACCTTCGGCTGAGGGAAACGCATAGGATGATAGGTTTAATTTCCTTTTCTTTTATTAATTAATAGTTTTTTTTTTATTATTTTTTTTATCATTGTTTTCATTTTTTTTTTTTTATTTTTTTATGGCTGGTGTAGCATAAGCCATAGCCTTTCTTGCTCCATGCGGCTAGCGCCTCCGTAGCCACGTGGGAAGGAGCAGCAGTGCGTAGCACACGCTTCTTGATTAGACCAGGGTTCGAGCCCATCACCACTAAATACGGAGGATGTGGAAAGGCCAGGGAATGACCATCGCATATCCCTTAGCAATATGGCCTTAGTTGCTAATGCTCCTAAAAAAAAACCAAATAACAAACAAAAGCACCATGTGGCCATTACTAATACTACATACATACAAATTTGTCTACATCTATTTTCAACACACATTTAGACAAAGAGCATATGTAAAGCTACACACACATACATCAGCCTCACTGCACACACTCACACATGGAGAGTGTGTGCAGTGTGTGCACAAAGAGCATACATGCAGGCATCTCCACACATTACTTCAAAACTCATTCATACACAGATACAGAACATACTGCAGATACATACACATATCAAGTTCACAAGCAAGCAATCACACATCATCATCATCATCGTCATCATCACCAGCCATTTTCAATCTGGAAAGTTGTTGGAGAGACGAAGGTCTCTCCAACAACTTTCCAGTTCTTTCTGTTTTGTGAAATGATGAACATCTATTTACTGCTCACGAACTTTTGAATTTAATCTGCCCATCTCCATTGTTGTTTTCCAGTTTTTCTTTTAGCTCCTATTGGGTAACTTTCTGTTATTTAAGAATGTCCTTTACTTGAGTTTGCTGCCTTGTGTGTTTCCCTTCTTATCCAACAGTCTGATTCCTGATATAATTCATTCCATTCTTTGCTGTGTAGTTTTCAGCTTCTCTTCTTTTGGTGACTGTCCAAGTTTCACTTCCACAAGCCATGGTGGGGAATATCCAAGTATACGTTGGTTCATTATTTTATGTTTCAGGAAAATTGGGATATTGCTCCTCAGTATATATATATATATTTCCTTTCTTGACTTCCAGCCATTTATCAATATTACAGCTAATAATTTGTCCAGGATAAGTATATGAATGCACCTTTTCAATTTCTGCTCCTTCAATGATTATATCCCTTCCTCTGGCATACTTGATCATCATTACTTATTTTAATCATATCCATCTTTAGTCAGAAATCCTTACTAACTGTGCATAACTGATTAAGATTTTCCTCAATTTTTTTGGGATTGTGGCTTATGATCACAGAGTTATCTGCAAATCTTAAATGTTTTACGTACTCTCCATTCACATTGACTCCTTTCTGCGATCAGTCCAATCTTCTGAAATCTTCAAGGGCAGCAGGAAACAACTTTGGAGATACTGTGGCTCCTTGTCAAACTCCTTTCTCAATTTTAAATTTGTTACTGTCTTTGTCTAGTCTAATAAGGGAGGTAGCATTCTCATATATTTTCTTCAAAATCATAATGTATGGGATGTCTATGCCTTGTCTTTCCAGTGCCCAAAACACTGCCTTATGCTATATGAAGTCAAATGCCTTTTCATAATCCACAAATCCCAGGAAAAATGGCGTTTTATATTCATTTGCTTTCTCCATTAGCTGTAATATTACATGAAGGTTCCATAGTTGAGTCCTGTCTAAAGCCAACTTGCTCTTTCGGTCGGTTGATTCTCATCAAGTATTTTTTCAAATTTGTTAGTAGGGACCCTTGTGAACAACTTCTAGATGTAGGGCAACAAGCTAATTAGTCTGTAATTTCCAATTTCTGATTTATCTCATTTCTTATGCAGCAAAACTATGATTGCATTATTCAACTCCTTAGGTGTCATGCCTTTTCTAATGTATTTTGTGAAGAGTCTTGCCAGTTTCTGCGTCATGTCTCTTCCTCCTAATTTTAACAACCCTACAGTAACTTCATCTTCACCTGGGGCTTTTTGATTTTTTATTTTCTTAAATGCATGTCCTACCTCATCAAGAAGGATATTGGGTATGTCGTATGTCTTTCTAATTTGTGATCCATGTTCTTCATTGCCGGTATCGTTCCCTTGCTCCATATATAATACTTTGTCTTTTGCTATTTGAATTATGCCTTCTCTGCTATTTATAAGGACACCATCACTATTCTCCAGATTCACTATCATTTGTGTTTCTATGTTATTGCTCATGACTGCTTATTTAAGTCCTTTGTTTTCCCCAAATGCTTTTCTACTTTATATTAAATCTTATGTCCTCTCCGATTCTCTTTCCAACGGCTTTGCATAACTCAGTATACTCAATTTTGTCCTTGTCAGTGTTTATCTTGCTCTTCATTTGTCATCTTCGGTTCATCACAACAAGTGTTTCTTGACTAATTTTTTCTTCTTTGGATTTCTTTTTACCTATAGGTTTCTTGGGCTTTATCACTTTCAGAAAGTTGTATTCCTTGTGGATATCTTTGTCTTGAAAGGCCTGCAGAAGCTCAAACTTGTACCTAAGTTCGAATACATTCTCCTAATCTGTTATCTCAAAGACCTTCGTATTATTTACTCAAGTCAGTTTTTTCCTTTCCTTACATCTATATCAAGTGTGCATCTTACCATTCTGTAATCACTTCCAACATTTACCTTATTCAGGATAGTAACGTTCACAATATATCTTCAATTAGCCAATTTCATTAGTTGTTAATCCATTTCGGCTCTTCCATGTCCACTTTCTGTTCACCCTTTTCTTGAAAAAAGTGTTCCTTACTGGCATTCTTCAAGATTCTGCAAATTCCACAAGTCTTCATTTCTTTCACCAATTCCAAAATTTCTTATAGTTTCAATTTCTGTGCTGTTTTTTCTCTTTCCAACCGTAGCATTGAAGTCTCCCATAATGATGGTGTAGTGAGTTTCCTGTTCATCTAGAAGTCTCTCTCAGTTTCGGTGTACATTTCGTCATCATCTTGGCTCGACGTTGGTGCACATATCATTATAACCGTTAGTTTGTACCTCTTCGAAATCCAGAGTAATAGTCTTGATACACTTGGTGATTCCAAAAGTACATCACCATGATATTCTTTTTAATATCTTTATGGACCAGAAGACCAACTCCACCTTCACTCTTTTCACTGTTTTCATTGGTGTACAGCAGATTTCTGCTTGATAAACTTGTGATTCATTTCTTCTTCTTGTTTCAACCAAGCCAGTGATATTCCTTTTTGTCCAGATATATCATTCCCAACATTCCCAGCACGTTTCCAGCTCTAATATCCTATCTTCACCGATGAGTGATCATATTTGTAACATGCCAAATTCAGGTTCTGTGCATAGCAGCCTAGTCATACCCAGAAATTCTTTGCACCCTTTGCTTCCACTCTGATCCTCTCGCTGCCATAAGAGAGAGTGGGGACTGAGGACCATTTGTTTCATTGTGTTGTCATATTTAATAAAGTGCTGGAGGGTTTCATGTTTTCCTCCATGCTGACCAGACATCTTGAAGGAACCACTCTACATGTGCATTGCCACCAAAGTGATGTTAACAGGGTTTCCAACGACAAGGTGTGCATGAGTGGATTTTAGGGAGACAGGTCAACCTGACTTATCCTAAATCTTCTAAAATAAAAAAGATATTGGATCCATCAGTCTTTTAGACTGAGTGTCTGATAACACAGAATGCCTGTTCCCCTCTAAGTCCCATACAGTCACACACATTAGGTCCCATACAGTCACACACAATAGGTAATCCACACTGAGCAGGTAAGCAAGGGTTGTGTAAACAGGGCCCCAAGATTCAATTTGAATAGCAAGTCCAGTTGTGTTCATGTGAGAGTGGCACCTTACAGTTGCATTGTTGGTCAGATCAGCATAGTTTGGAGTTCAGCTTGTTATGGTACATGGCTATAGCTTGAGCACATGATCACCCTTTCAGTGCTTTCTAATATTCTTTTGTTCTTGACTATTTGAGTTTTATGATACCAAATTTCAGCCCCATAAGAGATGACTGGGATAAAGGGAGCTTTATAAATGAGGGGAAGAGTTTTTCTTTTTCAGGCCCCAGTCTAATCTGCTAATCTTGCATATCATGGTTTGCAGTTTTGGATTTAGCTGAGTATTTTAGGTGTGGATAAAATGAGAGTTTTGTATTAAAGATGATACCAAGGTATTTTAACTCCTGGACCATCCTGATAGTAGTAGTACCAGAGATTTTAATTACAGGTTGTCTTCTGGGATGGGGGGCTTCCTTTTAGCAAGACTGGATTTTTTTGCTGACTGAGATTTGTATTCCATCATCGATTATGATCTTTAGGGTCATGCAAAAGCAAATCAATGATTTATTCACTTCCAAATAAACACCATGGAGTTTATGACCGTCCATATTACTTTTAGAAACACAAATAGGGAAGATGTACAACACTTCTGTACTCATACCAACGAAATAAATATTTATGTAATTCTGTAGAGGAGTAGTACTTTGTTTAAAATGAAACTAAATCAAATATATAAAAAAATGCCTATGCCAGACTAACATTTAATATATGTTAAGAAATGACACTAGGCATTTGTAAGCTTGCATCCAGTCCTGTAACTTCTCTAGAGTGGCATTTGTCTACTGTTCTATGGTGGCATGGGTGTCTGCCCTCAATGATAAAAAGGTCATCGGCAAAAGCAAAGTATCCATGGGGGAATGGTCTGTGTTGAGAAGCTTGTCAAGTACTATAATCCAAAAGAATGGACCCAGCACTGAGCTATATGGACAACCCTTTGTTACTCTTCTGGCTGTTTCTTAGTATCTGGTTCTGGCTATCATATTTCTGTTTTCAAGATAACTGCAGATGATGATGTAGAGGTTTGGTGGCACATTTTCATGGCAAATGTGCTTACACAGGATGCTAGGCCACCACAAGGCATCAGATGCACCAGCAAAGTCTACATGTGTGGCTAACATATATTTCTGTTCTGTGGAATTTACTGCATTTAGGGTTGTTACTTCACATCTGAAATTTCCAGGCTTAAAGCCAAGCTGCTCTTCTGAGTGCAGAGCTGCTTGCTGGTAATGGACAAGTAGCTGGCTGTATGTCTCTTATAGTATGAATTGGAACTTTTTTTTTTTTTTTTTTTTTTTTTTTATGTAAACCCCAAACACGAGAGGTATTAGAACCTATAGTAATTAGTACCGTGCTTGGGTTGGAGGTTGAGAAGACGACAGAAGATATTTGTTGACATTGGACTTGAAATTCTGTAGACTGTGATTTTCGGGAAATATGTATGAAGGAAGGTTGTTCCAGAAAACTGCAGTTGAATGAATAAACGAGCAAGATGAAAAGTTGGTTCTGTGAGTTTGAAGTTGGACAGTAAATGGATGTTGGCTGGTGGTGGCATGTGTTCTGACTGTTCTGAAAGAGAGAGCGGGAATTATAGAAGCCAATTCAGAAGAACAGTGCCCATGGAAGTATCTGTAGAAGAGGCATGCAGCAGAAACAGTACCTCTATGAGACAGCAAGTGGAGAGACTCTGTTAGAGATGAATCATGAATTAACCTAACTGCCCTCTTCTGAATGGAATCAAGAAGCCTGAGAGAGGTTTTTGGGACACCACCCCAGATGTGGGAACAATATTCCATGGCAGGGCGGATTTGCGATTTATACAGAGTGAGCAGCTGTTTGGAAGAAAAGTAACGCCGAGAGCGAAAGAGAAAACCAAGTTTTTTAGATGTAGAGGAAGCAATATTTGTAATGTGCTTGTGCCAAGAGAGATTAGAAGTCAGGGTAATCCCCAAAAGAGATATATCATTTTGTATAGAAATCTGAGTGTCACTAAAGATAAGCATAGGAGCAGAAGAATCCTTTTTGCGAGATATAAGACAAGACTGAGTTTTAGAAGGGTTGAAATCAACTAAGTTGTCTTTGCCCCACTGGAGAATTACCTGAAGATCGGCATTTAAGGAATTGGTAGCAGATTTTTGAGAAGTTGAAGCTGATTGAGCAGGACAAGGTTTCTCAAAATGAAAAGTGGAATGCAATGTGCTATCATTGGCAAAACTATGGATAGCATTTCTAGTCAATGGAAGAAGGTCATTAATATACAAGAGGAAAAGAGTGGGGGAAAGAACTGAACCTTGGGGGACACCGGCATTAGTGGAGAAGTTAGAAGACAGAGAGCCATCTACCATCACCCTCAGTGAGCGATCAGAGAGAAAACTGGATAACAATATTACATAAAGACAGTTGGCAAACCATAAGATGGAAGCTTTTTTAGAAGACCTTTATGCCAAACACAATCGAAACCCTTTGAGATGTCAAGAGCAACTACTTGTGTTTCACTGAACTTTTCCATTGAATTAGTCCATAAATGGGTAACATAAGCCAGAATATCACCAGTGGATCGACACTGACGGAATCCATACTGGCGATCGTTGATCAGACGGAAGGTTTCTAGGTAAGTTTAAGAGTTGGCGGTTAATTGATTTCTCCATTACTTTAGAAAGAGTAGAAGTAATTGTGATGGGACGATAATTGGATGGGAGGGAATTGTCACCCTTTTTAGGAACTGGCTGGATATGAGCAAATTTCCAAGCAGAAGGAAAAACACCTTTGGAATAAGAAAGTGAAAAAAGCGGCAAAGAATAGGAGTAAGTTCAGGAGCACAGGTTTTGAGAACAAGTGGAAGAATACCATCGGGACCTGGAGCTTTCTTAGCATCAAGATTCGTCAAAATCCTTCTGACATCCTTTTGACAGAAGACCACAGGAGGCATTGACTGGAGCGTGTTGGGAATGGTGGGAGGTGTTTTATGAAGATCATTAATACATGAATCGGAAGTAAAATGGGATGCTAGCAGGTCAGCTTTATCCTTGGTTGAAGTGACAACAGAACCATCTGGTTTGGATAGAGGTGGGAGCAGAGATGGGCAAAAGTTGCGGCCAATAGTTTGATAAGAGACCAGAATGCTCGGCTACCATTAGGGCGAGAAGCAAGTTTTCTACTCTTAGTCTGTTCAAACTCTAGATTGGACTGATTAATAACTTCTTTACAATTGTTGCAAGCTTTGGTGTAGACAGAAAATGAAACTGGAGAATTAGAAACAAGCCAATTACGATATGCAACATTCTTCTCTTGAACAGCCTTAGCACATTTATTGGAAAACCAAGGTTTAGATAAAGGACGAGATTTTAAAGTGGAATGTGGGATAAAAGATTCCATTCCTGCAAGAATAATTTCACTGACACGATCTGAGCAAACGTTGACATCATAAGTTTTGAAACAGTAATCCGACCAAGGAAAAGAAGAAAAGAAGTCTCGCAGGTTATCCCATTTTGTATTCTCGTAATGTCAAACAACACGAGGTTGGGAATAGCCGTGAGATAAAGGTTCCATTGGAGAAGAGACAATCACCAAATTGTGATCTGAAGTGCCAAAAGGACCTCTTACTTCGACCGTGTACTTAGAAGTGTTGTTTGTGAGAAAAAGATCAAGCGTATTGGCTGTATGATTAGGATTGTCTGGTATTCTTGTAGGTAAATGAACAATCTGTGTAAGGTGATTAGTAATTGCAAAAGCCTCAGCATCTCAGCCAGCTGGGTCGGTGTGACTAGAAAACAGAAGACAGCTGGAGTTGTGAACATTAAAATCACCATGGAAAATTACCTCACTGTTGGGAAAGTTGAGAAAGTCAAGTTGCAAAGAGAGGAAGTCAAAGAGTTCCAAGTGATTAGTGGAGTTGGGAGAACGGTAGAGACAACAGATGAATTTGACACAATGAGATAGAGAGATTTTAAGCCAGAGAAGATGAAAGAGAGGAGATTCCAAATTACCAAGTCTCTGACAGGGAATATCAGAACAGACATGTGCACAAGTACCACCTTTAAGGCGAAAGGAATCATACAGCAAATAATTTGGGCATCTGAGATGAGTAGTAGTTGAATCAACCGATAACTGAGATTCTGTCAGAAAAAGCACATGAGGTTTGGCAGACTGCAAGTGGAAATTGACATCGTTAAGATTAGAATGAAGACCACGTATATTTGTGAAATGAATTAGGAAGTGCTTGGGAGTGCTAGCAGATAAGCTTGCTCTATTAGTTTGACACTTCATGGTGTATTCAATAGTAAGAAAAAGAGGGTGGGACATGCTGTATGAAGTAATGAAATTTTTGGATATGGCGTACACATCATGGAAGAGATAGGGAAGGGTTGACCGGAACTTAGCTCTAGAGACTAAACATGGGTTCCACCACTTCAAGCTTCCAATAATCAAAGTGGTGGTATTGCACCGGTTGATGAGTCATCTACCACCTAGTACTGCCTGGTAACAGAGGGGGCGGTGTTCCTCCATGTGGTGTGGAACGCCACACCGCGACCCCTGCTTACATTGGTTCACACCTGGGTGGTCACCCACCATGTACTTGTGCACGGAGGTTATACCAAGGATTACTAACAATCCTACCATCGTGAAGGTGCAAGCAGAGGATTTGGCTGTCACAAACCAGCCGGACTTCGCCGAAATTGGGTCCACTTGACTTGAGTGTCACCCGAATATCAGTTCCATCAGCGTTTTAGACTCCTAGGTAGCAGGTACAGCTTGTACAGCAATACTAGTATGTCTTTCCAGAATATTACCAAGCACTGGTATTAATGCAATAGACTGGTAAGATCTGAGTTCAATAGGGATTTCCTCTGTGATTTTCAATATCAGTGAGTATGGCTTGTTTCCAGGGAGCAGGAAACATTCTCTGAGCAAGTCAGTGGTTGTAGAGTTAGAGGAGATAGTTAGGGGAGGCAAATGCAAATTTCTTGATCGCCTTCACTTCCAACACATCATGTCTGGGTCATTTTTTGCATTTGGTACAGTCCATAGCAGCCTTTAGCTCTTCCTGGGAGAAGGGAGGTTCTACTTCCAAGCTGTACCATAAGAGGGGCAGATGTTCTGTTGAGCTGGGTTCAGAACATGTTGTTCAGCAGGGAATAATACATTAAGTATGTTTGCAAGATTGTTCTCCCAGGTAAGGATAGGGACACAATCCATGGTATTGGTAGTATTTAGCACCTCACCTGGTGGAAACATGTTTGTGGAATTGTGGTATACTGAGGTAAAAAAAATATGCAAATTTATTAGATAAGCTATGTATTTTTGTTATTTGGCCTAAAATTTCTCTCACATTTTCTAGTTATCACCAGAAAACAATTAAAAAAAAAAAAAAAATTCATTAAGGAATAAAAATACATGGCTTATCCAATAAATTTGCATTTTTTTTGTTTGCTTCACCCCCTCCTCCAGTTATTTAGTGTAATAACTGGGTATCCTCTTGGGTTGTTGGTCCAAATTCATTGCCCAGATAATGCAGTATCAGTCATGGGAAAATGCAGCAGACTTTTTGGATGTAAACAGCTCCAACTGAAATTAATTAAAAAGTTGTACTGGTTTGGAAATGTAAATGGACCAAAGGGTTGATATGCTGCATAGAGGGACAGAACTTGAAAGTTGCCTCTTCTGTTGATAATAGAAAATTGGACACATTACTTTGACAAGTGCAGTGGCTTGCAAAAATTTTTTGTGAAACTTGACCATAACTTGAGTGGAAGGTGAGCCACTTACAATGGAAGAAACCTTCCCCATAATCTCTATTACAGTCGATTCCGGTTATTTGGGACACATTGGGACTAGTGCATTTTGGCCCGATTAAGTGGCTGCCGCAATATCTGAAGTTTCACGTAAATAGTTAAAAATACAATGAACCCCCGCTTTACAATTTGTTCACTGTACAATCAAATCACGTTACGATGGACTCACCATAGTAAAGTATCGTTCACTATACGATGTGTAGTAAGCTCTGGTCATTGTGGTCACGTTTGTGAATTGAATTTTAATTCTATTAAACAGCGATTCTAATTAGCGAAAATAGGAGGAATATTACCACAGGCTATAAAAATAAAGATATATAAGCACAAATTTACCCTTTATTACCTTACAAATTAAAAAATTAAATGATACCTGAAAATCAAAAGAATATACGTGATAATCGGAATAATTAATACGTACTGTAATATGTACATACTTACTAGTTGACATTTCTGTTCACTGACATTTGTGGGTGTGGGGGTTAAAATTTAAAACAGTAAAAAGATAAGCAATCAATAACAAAGAACATGGCACACACAAATTTCAAGTAACACGATACCCGCAAGTGAGAACGGAGTAACGAGTTGCAGAGCTTTAAAAGCAGGTATGAAGAGAAGATTTGAAAATTTATTTTTTTATATGACTGAAGATTCCATGGAAGTGTAAACACATTTCACCATAATAACCCACAGAAATCCAGCTGTCGGTATTATCGCAAATTCAATAAGATCGAGTTTACTATCTATTTATGATAGATTGCACTAACAGAAAAGTCCAATAAACAGGTGACTGTTAATTGTTTTTATTTTATGATTGTGACCTCCAGAAATCTGACCGAACTATGTGGTACGGTCACAGACAATCGTAGGGTAATCTCCAGTGCTGCGGTCTCCTGCCCCGATTAAACGGCATGTTGTCCCAATTAATCTTAAAGTAAACCTTGGCTATTTTCTCGATTGGGTTCTGTTTTTTTAAGATTTGCCCCAAATTACTGGCTGCCCCAATTAACCGGTGGCCCAAATAACCGGAATCCACTGTAGTATGCTATCATCAGCCACCAGGGGAAAGGCCATAAATGATGGGAGAACCAGCAGAACGATGGCAGATAAATTTCAATAATTTATCATTTATTGAATGTAGTTACTTTTTTAATAAATAAAAATAAAAATAAAAATTTATCAAATAAGTACTGCCATTAAAATTTCATGAAAAATTATTCAGTCTATCACATTCTTATAGACAGGGTGGCAGAGTAACACTAGAGCTGCATGACATAATTTGATTAAAATGCATGCGCGTGTGCACGCACGCACGCACACATGCACGCACACACAGATTTTGTCAAACCTGGATTTTGGGTGTCTAAATATGGAATCCCATTACTCTCACCTAGAAATATCTGAGTGGGATTTGATATTGTGTGTGTAAGTCTGATATGTTAATGTGTATTTTTGTTTTTCTAGATCCATTGGTTACTGAACTAGGCATTAATACAGTGAGAAGTGGTATACTGGAGAAAACTGAGGTCCAATCTGTTATAAAATTTTGTTTGCAAGGCAAAGAAGCAAAACAAATTTGAGGAGATGAAAGTTGTGTGCAGGGAGGATTGCCTATTATACAAGACTGAAAAGTTGGAAAAGAATGGTAGGTGTGGGCAAAGCAGTGTGCTTGATGACTCAGAAGAAGAAAGACCTATCTCAGCCACAGAGGGGGCAACTCCCCATTTTTATTAAAAACTTTTTAGCCAATCGATCTTTCCAAGTTCGTGTGGGATCCTCACTCTCTCGTTCCTTTAGCCAAGAGGAGGGAGTACCACAGGGATCAGTTTTAAGTGTCACGCTTTTCGCCATCAAAGTAAATTCCATCACAGAACAACTTCCTCCAACCGTAAACAGTGCCCTCTATGTTGATGACTTTAGCATATTTTGTCAGTCATGCAACATGAGGGTTATTGAAAGACAACTGCAAAAAGCCATTGATCGCCTTAATTCCTGGGCACTTACTAATGGCTTCAGGTTCTCGCCGGAGAAGACCGTTTGTGTACACTTTTGTCGTAAGCATAATCTTCATCCTGAACCTGAACTAAGGCTCGGACAAAATGCTATTCCAGTAGTGGCGGACACAAAATTTTTGGGACTCGTATTTGATAAAAAGTTGACCTTTCTGGATCACATCCGTCAACTCCGCACAAAGTGCACAAGAGGGCTGAATATTCTGCACTCTCTTTCCTCTACATCTTGGGGTGCGGATCGATGCACCCTACTACGCATCTACCGTGCACTTGTACGATCCAGACTAGATTACTGGTCCCTGGTATACAATTCGGCCAGAGACAGTGTACTTTGTTGGCTGGATTCTGTCCATCATCTGGCTCTCCGTACCGCTATTGGAGCATATCGAACATCTCCAGTCCAGAGCTTATATCGAAGGAAACGAACCGCCGTTATCCCTTCGACGTAAGCAGTTGTCTCTAAACTACGCTTTAAAACTGAAATCCCTGCCAGACAGACCATCCTACGTGGCCATCCGTTTTTGAGCCACGATGGGAAAATTTGTACAACACCCGTAAGACTGCCAACCGACCTTTTGGTATTCGTCTCCAAGAGCTACTCAAAGAACTTAATATCAAGGTAGACAAGGTTGTCCAAACACCAAAGCAACCCCTTCCACCCTGGCATGCTCATGCCCCAGCATGTGAGTTGTCCCTTAGAAATTGGGGTAAGTCGGACACTCCATCGTCTGTCTACCTGCAGCTTTATTCAGCACACCGGGCTGAACATTCTGACTTCACGCCAGTTTACAGACGGCTCGAAGTCGGAATCATATGTGGAATCTGCTGCTCTCTTTACAGACAGCACTACATCGGAGCAGATTCCCTCTGAATGCAGCATTTTTACTGCAGAGCTGCATGCTATAGAGTTAGCCTTGGATCACATTAGTGAATGCCAATACCAACTGTTCATTTTATATTCCGACTCTCTCAGCGTGTTACAGGCTTTAATAACTATGAGATATAATTCTCATCCAGTTCTGTCTAGCATTCAGCAGAAGATTCACTTCCTCCGTGAACGTGAATATGATATCCGCTTTTGCTGGATTCCCAGCCACATTGGGATTAGGGGAAATGATTTGGCTGACACCGCAGCCAAATCAGCAATTACCAATAATAATCGGTGCCTGTCAGTACCCTATACAGACTACAGGCAAATAATACACCAAAAGATACATTCCCAATGGCAGGATTCGTGGAATAGACAGACTGGGAATAAACTATATCGTATAAAGCCTGTAATTGAACCATGGCAGTCTAGTCTGCGCAGGAATCATAAGGAGGAAGTTGTTCTTGCCCAGACCCGCATAGGACATAGTCATCTGACTCATTTGTTTTTGCTGAGGGCTGATGACCCTCCTATGTGTGAGTCCTGTGGCACAATTTTAACAATCAGACACATTTTAGTTGACTGTCCAGATTTTAGCAATATCCATTTTACCGCTTTTAATTATCTGACTGAGCCGTATAAACTCAGTCAGATTTTATCCGACAATGACAATGTGTCTGCTGTTTTTAGCTTTTTTAAATCAATAAAGGTTTTTACTCGTATTTAAAATTTATGTTATCGTTGTTTCTTTTATTGATATATTTTTTTTATTATATATCTGGACATGGTGGCCTAACTAATTAGGTCACTGAGAGGTTAAATTTTTATATATTACCTGGTCTTGGCGCATTATAGCCTTAGTTGCTAATGTGTCAATAAAATCCAATCCAAACCAATCAGCCACAGACCCTGCCATTCTGTCTAAAGTGGAACAGCCAGTCTTTGAAGAGACATAATGCTATAAGTTTTATAGCAATTAAATGAGGGCGCCTCCGTAGCCAGGTGGGAAGGAGCAGCAGTGCGTAGCACACGCTTCTTGATTAAACCGGGGTTCGAGCCCGTCACCACCGGATGCGGAAAGGTCAGGGAATGACCACCGCATATCCCGGAGCAACATGGCCTTAGTTGCTAATGCTCCTAAAAACCAAACAACAAAATTAAATGAGCATTAGCCATGGGTCTGTTTGTATCATAATCTTAGTTCCAGTACATATCTAAGGTGGCAGCCTGATGGGTTCTAAGATTGTTGACACCTCAAAAGCTCCACTGGAAAGAGCATTCTGCACAATTGTTGGAGCTTTGTAGAGAGAATTTTTGATTTTTTTTTTTTTTTTTTTTTTGACTGAATTGTGTTGGATGAATATTAGGTACATCACTATTACCCAGAAACAAAACAGATGAGCAAACAATGGAAGCATTCATCTTCACCAACTCCCAGAAAAGTCAAGGATCAAATTATCTTCTAACAAGTCTTCTGAGACTTTAGAGGTATCGTCTTTACAGATTACCTCCAAAAGACAACAGCTTCAGTGGGGACTATGATGAAACTTCCTGGGAAAGTTAAGAGAGCATCAGATTGAAGAGATGCAGGAAGCTGTCCAAAGGTGCCTTCCTCCTAGCTGACAGTGCACCTGCTCACAATGCTGCTCTCACAGTGGACTCTGCAATCAGGTGTGGATTTGAAAATCTGCAGTACCCATCATATTCTCTCAATTTCTGACCTTCAAACTTCTTCCTCTTCCCAAAATTGAAGAAACGATTACAAGGTTACAGATTTCAGACTGATGAAGAGGTAATTAATGAAGTGGAAGCCTCTTGAATAGAAATCTTCAAAGTGAGGAGTTCGATTCAAGAGGCCTGAAAGAGCTTATTCACAGATGAGAAAAATATGTAGTTCTAGAGGGTAGCTACATGGAGAAGAACGAAATTGCTTGCTAGCCAAGTTTCAAGTCCCTATTAAAATTAAACTTCTATTAATATTAAACAACTCCCAATGCTCTCTTCAACCCATGGATCAGGATGTGATCAAAGCATTTAACAGCTGTTATACGTAATATACTTTTAGCATGATTCATTGATAATAACTCTCAACTTTCATATTATGCATGGAAAGGATGCAGCATTGTACGTGCACAGGCTATCATAAAAGAATCAATAGATGAACGCAAACAATGCATCCTTAATATGGGGAAAATTTGAAGTGAGGTCATAAATGGTTTCAAAAGTTTCCCTACTGTGGATGGTGGGATTGCCATAGTTCTTATATCTACCAAACATATATAGTAAATGATTTAATGACATGCAGACAAATTAAGTTGCTGATCTTCCAGATTCTCACTTTCAAGATTTAATGGAAGCAGACCATGAAGTTCTGAGTGTGTCATTCAGTGATGATGTAGGGTGGAGGGGATATATGGAACTGTAAACAAGGTTAAGGCTAACAAATATCAAATATATGTATGAATTCAAATTCCTTTTGATAATTCAAATTATCAAAAGGATCAAGACCACACACACACACACAAAAAAAAAAATTCTGCATTCAGATAATGATTCATTTGACTGAGATTATAGTGTTAAGGAGTGGGGGGGGAAGAGAGAGAGAGATTGAGAATCCTGGAGGACTCCTCTCCCCAATAATAAGCAGCCACTTTTCCTTGCTAGCTTATTTATACACAAACATGGATCTAGTGCTATAATACTTGTGGGCCCAAAAATATCATAATATAAATCCAAGTGCACAAAATTTTGTTGCAATAGGACCCAAACTGATCCATCATCTCTGCCTTTCCCCCATCACTTACATTGTCATCATCAATGAATATCATCTTGGGATCAAAGATAAATTACTAATTTAAGATGCTTAATCATTTAGGTTAACTTTACTTTGTTTTACCTGTATCATTTGAATTTAGTTAAAGAAAAAAATATTTGTGGGCTCCACAAAGTCACTCTTTGACCTTGGGTTCCTACTTTTCACACAGGGTCTTTATTTGTCATTCACTGATTCCAATTTGTCATTCACAAAGGAATTTCAGGAACCAAACCTTGCAAATAGCATGGATTACGTAGTCCCACAATTAACATATTAATTGATAATTGTATAGCAATTGCCATACAACTGTCTATTTACTGTGGATGAATTGCACATCTGCTTAAGTAAGCAAATAACTTAAGCAGGTGTGCAATTGGGCTTCTGATGGCATCCATTATATAATGCAGCGTTTTCCAAACTTTTTTAGTCACAGAATACTTTTCATCTTGCAACATATTCACGGAACACTTACGAAACACAAGTTTAGCAGGAGCCAAAGAACTGTTGTTAATATTTTATTACACATGATGCACTGTGCATCAGGAGCATCTTTATTTCTAATGCATGTAAAGCCAAAATTCAAATAACTGTCATTATACTTTTGTTTTGGTCTTTTATTAGTTGGTCCCTGTTTTTTTACTTCGGATTTTTTGGGAACAAAAGGCTGCAATTGTTCATCCTCACTTTGAAGTGTGATGATATTGTTTTCGTTTTCATCGACCACAGTTGCACTACTAGAAGTACTTTGCTTCTCGTTTTAAAGTTCCTTTTTTCAACCATAAAGCCATGGTCACATATTTTAATAGTAATATTTTGAAATATTAATAATTATCAAAAAAAAAAATTTATACAAGGAAGTGAGTTTAGTTATGATATCAGTTCGCTTCCTCCTCTCCTTCAACCCGTGTACTCCAGGCTAAATGGCATACTAGATCACCACATTGCTAATTTTTCGTAGATGTCATTATCTCTACACATACTACCCTATGCAAAGCCCCCAAAAATAAAGTGTTCCACAGTCTATTTGATTATGTCTATGCCAGTATATTAATAACCAAAAAAAAAATGTTAAATATTATAATGATACAAAAGTGGTGTACACTACAAATATGCAAGATTTATTTATTTTATTTTTTTTAAATTATTAATTACGATTTTTTGCAGAACGCTTGTTCACATCTCACAGAACACTAGTATATTCCATGGAACACAGTTTGAGAAACGCTGATATAATGATTAAACATATAAGTAATAATTCTCTTATATTCTAGTATGTGGCATTTCTCCAGTTTTTTTTTTTATATTTCCAACATGTGAACAAAACCATACCAATCCAGCAAATTATTGACCAGTTCCTCTCACTAGGCAAAACCTTGGAAAGAATGATAAATTCCAGATTAACTTGATTTCTAGAAATTCACAACTTCATGAGATGTTGTAATACCCTTTCCACTGCATATATCTATCCAAGAAGAGGGGATTCCTCAATGTTTCATCTTTAGTGCTCTTTATTCAGATTATTACTATAACTAAATATCCTCCTTATATTATAGTTACTTATATGTAGATGATCTCATCATTGCCAACATGTGTACCATAAAATGGTTGCAATCCATTTTGCAGGAAAACAGAAAATACACCTTAACTCAGAAATAATTTTTAACTTCAGAACCAATCCTTGTAAGCTGCAGCATCAGATTCCTTGTGGGTTTTTTTTTTTTTTTTTTTAAGATCCTTCTGTAACACTCCATGTTAGTTGTCTGGAAAAAAAAACAAAAAAAAAACTAAATATCCTGAGAGCAATGTCTTTGTGTCATGGGGAGCTGATTTTCAAACACCGTTACACTTACTGTATTTCTCCATGTATAAGATGCAAGATGCACCTTTTTTCAAAAAATTTGGGGTGTCTTATATAGTGGTTGTAGATTTTTTTTTACTTGCATTTCCCTCTTTTTCGCACTTGTTGTCTTTGCGCTCATTGTTTCGCACTTGTTACCAGAATATTAGGTTACGTTTTGCCACGTTCTGCTCAGAAATGGCTCAGAAAATATTTTCGTACAGTGCTGAATAAAGTGATCCAGTTTGCAAAAGTGAATGGAAATCGTGCTGCTGAATGTAAGTTTGGTCCTCCTCCAACTGAGAAAACAATTCGAGACTGTCTACGGGAAGAAGAAACCCTACTGAAAACGCCATGGCATAAGAAGGCCATTAGAGGCAAGTCAGAAAAATGGCCTGATTTAGAGAGGGAATTGAAGATATGGATTGAAGAGCAAAGGGCAATTGGAATTCCTGTGTCCACAAAGATCGTTCAGCATGAGGCAAGAAGAATTGCTGATGAAAAAGAAGTTACTGATTTCAAAGGAGGACACAGTTGGTGCTTCAGGTTCATGAAACGGAATGGACTAAACATGTGTACATGCACCAGACTTGTCCAAAAGATGCCTGAAAGCTATGAGCAGAAGATCCTTGAATTTCATCGTTTTGTCATTCAATGTCGGAAGACACATCAGTTTGAGTTGGGACAGATTGCAAATATCGACAAAGTCCCCCTTCAATTTGATGTCCCACGTAACAGAACTGTTGATAAGAAGGGGTGAAAACTGTAACTGTGAAGACAAGTGGACACGAAAAGAGCCATTATACAGTTGTTCTAGCTTGTTGTGCCGACGGAACCAAGCTGCCTCCTATGCTGATTTTCAAACGCAAAACAATGCCAAAAGAAGACATTCCTCGAGGTCCACATTCATGACAATGGTTGGATGGATCAGGATGGGATGAAGATCTGGTTTGAGAAAGTTTGGAGCAGGAGACCAGGTGGGCTCTTACGCAAACCTGCCCTATTGGTGCTTGATCAGTTCAGGGCACACATAACAAAAAATACAAAGAAGATTGCTGCAGAGCAAAAAACAAAACTTGCCGTCATACCTGGAGGCTTGACATTCCAGCTCCAACCACCTGATGTCAGCATTAACAAACCCTTCAAAGCTGCCATGAGAGAAGAATGGAACCAATGGATGAAGTCTTCTGGGGATAATTTGACTCCAGCAGGAAGAGTGAAGAAACCCCCCCCCCCATACTTCTCCTTCAACCCATGCACAGTGCTAGGTGCTATAGGTTTTGATGCCTTTCAAGTTTGGGGTTTTCATAAAAAAAAAAAAAAAAAACTACAGGAAAAGTTTGTACCTGGATGAGAAGATCCTGGGATAATATCAAGATTGAGATCATTGTCAATTCATTTAAGAAGTGTGGCATTTCATATGCCATAGATGGAACTGAGGACGAGGCAATATATGAAGACAGTGATTCGTCATCAGACACAGATGAGAGGACAAGCTAATGGATGGGAGTTTTGACAGTGATGAGTTGTATGAATTTTATGATGAATAAAACTTGAGTTCAATAACTTTATGTAATAAATTTTTTTTCAAATTTCGGGCCCCAAAATTAAGGTGCGTCTTATACATGGTGAAATACGGCATATTGTGTTTTTGTTTTAAATGAAAGCTTGATTATAGTGTTCCTTGTCTATGATTCATTCAGACAAAGTCTCTTGAAATGGCTTGACCCAGTTCATCAAAATGGCATATGAATTGCTTTGGGAGCTTGCCCTTCATTCCAGTTCAGAATTTATATAGTGATGCTTTCGAATCCTCACTCCTTTTCACCAAGAAGTCCTGTTAAATTATACTGTAAAGATATAATAAAGATAAGAAATGTCCCAAGTTAAAAAGAGTATGTAAATTTAATTAATATTTTTAAAAACAAGTCCTCTATCTCAGCACAGGAGTAATACAGATTGCATTCTATATTCTACTTTGTTATAAAGGAAATGAGAATGGACCAGGAAGGCAGATGTTGACCAAACGGCAATAAAAGATTGCCAAAAATAAAAAATAAAAAAAACCTACAGATGCAGAGAGCACAAGCAATATAAAATGCAGTGTCCAAAGATATGAGTATTTGACTAATTCTTTAAAATAGACACTGGGCAGGGCTTATTTGAATGATGACAACAATATCCAAATTAACTTCATTTAATTAATTTATTTCTATTATGAAATTTAAAATTTTCATGTTTCTCTGTTTCACAAAAAATTGTATTTGCTTATGCTTGCCAATGTGTCAGCTATATTTAACTTTGTACAACGTATTAATTTTTATAACTTTATCTAGAATTTTTTATTATTCTATGCTTTTAACTGTTTTATTACATATGCTCTTCTAACAATAATATATTTATTATAATATTATATTTTTACATTTTATACCTCTTTGACTTGCCGCATTATAGCCAATGCTGCTGATGCAACATAAAACTCCAAACAAACAAACAGCTTATGTATGATGAAAGGTATTATGTGGAGATAATGTTTTTCAAATAAATTAACTTTTTTTTTTTTAACAGAGTTGATTATTGTTAATTCATCATCTGCTCAATTAGCTTGTTGCTTTTCATAATGACATTTTTATTTTTAAAACTAAGCGTACCAGGTTATTTTGAATGTTTTTCTTTGTTTTGGAGGAAAAATTCACAAAGCATAAATGAACCCCAGGGGCTCACATCTGGTGAGTATGGGCTTGGCAGACTCAGGGTCCTGAGCTGGATATCATCATTCTTCTCTTTCTTGGTGATTCCTTTCTACTTCTCTCTCTCACGGTAACTCAGGAATCTTTTTTGTTTTAGCTGGTGCAGCATAAGCCTCAGGCTTCCTTGCACCATATGGCTAATAATAATAATAATAACTCAGTCTTCGGTTTTCCCAGTGGTATCTGGAATTAAAAGACAGTTTCTCGGTAGTTAAACTAAATCTAATTGTGATTTTTTTTTCTTTATGTGGAAAATCCTTTAATATATGTTGCTTTTATTAACTACACGATTATTCTTTTAGCTGTTCTTTGCTTATACACTGAATTACCTTTATGCAAATATTCCCACAAAGCTCTTAAGCAATGTAATTTTTTTCTTTCCTGTTCAGCGATTTCAGCAAGTTAATAGGTATCATGGGTTTATATTTTCAAATCAGAGATGACTATGCAAATTTGAGATCCAAAGAGGTAAGCTTAACCTGGCAGTAATATCACCCCCTTCCCTTTTGTAACATGTATGCTATCCCATCCCCTGACCGGCCCAGATTTTAACTTTAATTTTTTTAAAACAGTATATGGATTTTTAAATTGTGCTTTTAGTATACTAATGCTTGACCTTTTACTAGTAGATTGAAATGCTTATTAATTTCAGTTCCACATTTTTTAAAATAATAATTAAATTTGCAAATGTTTTTTTTTTTTTTTTTTTGCCACTAAAAATACTGATTTACTTCTAATAAAATAAAAAGTTTATTAATTATACTTAAATTTTCCATCAAAGGCAATTTCATCACAAAACACAAGACTTGTTACAATTACATTTTGGATTGGAAAAGTGCCTGTGTATCTCCAATACATAAGGGCAGTTGTAAGAGTGCAGTGGGAAATTACTGCCTGGTCAGTCTAACTCACAGGTTCCCAAACTTTTTCAGGCCACTGCCCACTTTGCAAGACATAAATTTTGTAATGCCCCCCCCCCATTATAAAAGTTTTCCGCATTCAAGACGGTTGATATTTTCGACATAAATAGCAACTAATGATACATTACCGCTTATGCCGTTAAATTATTGAAAAAGTAGTGGCCAATATGTGCTTCATCTTGAACACAGTTATTGCTATACTGATTTTGATGAAACATAGCCCATATGTAAAGATTGTAAAGGGTATGCTCGAATACCCTTTACAATAACATAAAATAACATTATGCACAGTTTCATACAATGGTTTAAATATGAAAATTCGGAATACGTATTAAGAGATTGCAAATGCATTAGTAAGAATCTTATTGAATAATTAAAACACCATCAAATGTATTAGAAAATTGTTTATTTTGAACTTACAAAGTAAAAATACAAAGAAAAAATACAAATTAATGTGAAGGATGAGTCTGATGCATTTTTAAAAGTTTGTTAATATCGGGTTCAACTTTCATTAAAAACAGTAGTAAATCGCCACGCTCAGTTATATGCAATCGGTTCCTTTTCTTAGATAATAAATTCGCTACAGCACTAAACCCACGCTCAGCCAAATAAGAAGATGGAAATGCAATTAAAAATTTCTGCACTATTTCCCATAATCCAGGGTACAGTGTCGGTATTGATTTCTGAAACCAGAACTCTTGGTATCCAATTTTTTAAATTTTATTTTGTTGTGAGTTTTATGAGTTCCTCTTCTAAATTTGATGATCCTGCTGTGTTTACATGTGAGAAAGATCTAGAACCCAATTTGGTATATTCATGTTTAGAATATCCTTGAATCGCTCATTAAAATCAGCATGGAGAACCTCCAAGTGTTTGCAGTATGTAAGTAAATCTTCCTTTTTGAGAGACACTGCTGATAAATTTGAAAAGTGGCTATATTCCCCTCGGCCTAGATTCCGCTTGAACAGAAGAAGTTTCCCCACAAAAGCGGCAATAATGTTTTTTGTTTTAATTAAATTCCATTCATCACCTTGTAATTGTAGATTGACTTCATTAAATATTTTATAGAGTTCTGTCAAATAAGCGATGTCATTTTTGGATGTAATCAGGTTAGCCCGCAATCCATTGTCTCTGTTTTCTAGAAACTCTAGTACTGAATCAACCAAATTGTAAAATCTATTCAGACAAATACCTTTTGAAAGCCAACAAACTTCTGTGTGAAGCAGCAAATGATTGAAATCTTTGTCGTTTTCGCTACAAAGTTGGTTAAACAATCTGTCACTCAATGAATTGCTTCTAATCTTGTTGACTGCTCTAATAACATAATGGAGTGTCGTATGCAAGCATTCACTTAAATTCTTCGCAACCAAATGTTGCGAAGGAACTTCGCATGCATCTTAACTGGTGTGCAAACGAAATATATATATATATATATATACATATGCTACGAGTAACGGGTTGTTTTATATGCATTTCATACTATCAAAAAATTTGAGGGAAAAATTGAATTTTCACTATCACACACACACGCCTGAAAAATTCACTATAAAGTGTCATGTTTGCTTGCTTGAATTCCATTCTGAGCTGCAAATGTAATTTCACTTCTCTTGCGCTGACAGAGCTACTGTTTGCCGAATGAAGGAAAACGGGGTTCATTTTCCTGAAATTTCCACTTCCTTTCATTCACTTGGGGGAAAAAAACTCCTTAGGGGAGGGAGTTCATCCTTTCTAGTCTGACCCTAAGGGAAAGAGACATAGAGAAAGAAATAAAAATACTCTTTTGGTGGGAAGAAGGCTAGGAGATTGTCAACGGTCCACAACTGTAACTTTCATCACAGATGCTGAAGTTCTAGTAAGTCAGTTTCATTGCGGATTCGAAAATATTTCTTTATTGCATTCAGTTTCACAACAGATGCTAAAGTTCTAATAAGTCAGCTTCATCGTAGGATGCCTAAGTTCAGATTAGTCCGATTTTTGTCCAGTGTGCATTCGATAAAAAACCCTCTTTGCTTTATTGTAATTGTTTTTCGGAACAATATGTTGCAATAATTCCCCTGGAAATAGCCAGTGAACTGCATTATACATTTCAAACATCGCCGTATAGCTTGTCCTTGAATACAAATGACTACAGTTACTTTCCTTTGAGTGACGACCGCCTTGTACAGTTGTGGACACTTCCTTCCAGTCAGTAAAATCATCAGTCGTCGTCCTTTATTGTACCTAAAGTAATTCGTTATGTTGGGGCAAACGGTTTTTGCTCCTAATTGAAGTAGCACTTTAAAATTTTGCCCAAGTCGATTATCTGCACATATTGAAAATTAGAAGGACAGTAAAAGAGTTGATAATTGGTGCCATTGGTGGACAGCATTCCAACTAACAAATTTTCTGTTTATACTCCGGGATGACCACACAGTCAGAGATCCCGAAATAGAGAGAGAGAGAATACAAGAAACCGCATCGCATTTAGCAGTCACCGACTTGATTGTGTGAAATTGCTCTCCAAAAACTACAGGAAAGCAAGAGAAGTGATGGGGAGAAAATCTATTTTTCAGCGGGGTTTATCTGTTTTTGCAGTTCAGAACAGCATTATGATCGTGGGTAGTGAATTTATTCGGCTTCTGTACTAAAACAGAATTTCTCCCTTTGCAATGACATCAAAGCGTAACAAGCAAATATCTTCTAAGAATACTTTTTGAGCAGCCGTTAGTCACAGTCTGTTTGCTTTGTACTGTTAGAAAATATTGCAGTTTTGTGAAGAATACACATTTCAAGAAACAATCTGTTATTCATAGGGGATGATTTTTTTTCTTCTTTTGCGCACCAGTTTTCGAAGTTTATAACGCAGTTACAAATAGAAATATTTTCTCGAAATTTCGTTAGAAGATCAAACCCAGGAAACTACTGTTCCAATATTATTTACTAAAAACAATTACAATAAAGCAAACTTTTTTTTTTTTTTATCAAATGCACATTGCAGTGTTATCAGTTTAACACCAGTATTTCTCGTTTCTAAAAGATGAATTTCCCTGATTTTCTGTTCGTAGGAGCAATACACGTTGAAGAAAGGAAATACGATCTGTTCGCCTTTCAAAAACAGTTGTTGCTACTGTTTCACTTTATTGCTGTCAACTCACAGTAGCTCGCGTTGTTGCGTTTTAAAGGCCCTAGGCTAATTAGGGTGGGTTTAGAAAAATAACAGAAAAAGGCCTAAAAAAACACACACTTGATGTCACATTTTTGTCATTTGCATGAAATTCAATACAAGCTTTTGAAAATTGAAGTGGGAAAATCGAAGAAAATAGTTCTGGCTTCACCTATAGCGAATTTCAGCTGTGTCCATAGAGTAAAAATTATAGAATTTATTAGTTGACCTTTGAACTGAGTCCACTGGACCCGAGGAGATAAAAATATGGATAAGGAGCCACTAACCCCTAGACTGCCTGAACGCCCCCAATTGCTTCTGAACCCACTATCGCCCCCCCCCCAAGGTTTCAGTGCCCACTTTGGGAACCTATGGTCTAACTGAATGTTAGACTGACACATGAAAAGGTCAGGGAATGACCACTGCATATCCCCAGAGCAATATCACCTTAGTTGCTAATGTTACTAAAAAAAAAACACATAACAAATGTGCAGTAGTTGAATCAACCGATAACTGAGATTCTGCCAGAAAAAGTACATGGGGTTTGGCAGACTGCAAGTGAAAATGGACATCATTGAGATTAGAATTGAGACCATGTATATTTGTGAAATGAACTAGGGAGTGTTTGGGAGGTTTAGATCTTTTCACAGATAAGCTTACTCTGTTAGTTTGACAATTCATGGTGTATTCAATAGTATGAAAAGTGGGGGGGGGGGGGATGTGCTGTATGAAGTAATGAAATTTTTGGATATGGCGTACACATGGTAAGAATGTACTCAGATCCTTGACATAACATTGCCTACACAATGCCTCCTGCATACACACTACTCGGACTCCCTCCAATCACTATCTGGCAGAGTAGAGATAGCAAAATTATACACTAGTTGATCCGGAAGCATCCTGAAGAGTTACCAATAGGTTCTGTCTGGTGTACTAACTAGTGGCCAGCCTGCGAACACTGTTTTAGAGCTGTACCCTCGAAATGTAAGAAAGATTGGATCTCGCCATGATTTTCATCATAACCTCAAAAGTCATGCGGTCATACTGCATGATGGAAGAGATCAGGAAGGGTTGACTGGAACTTTGCTCTGGAGACTAAACATGGGTTCCACCACTTCAAGCCTCCAATAAGCAATGTGGTGGTATTGCCTGGTAATACAGAGGGGCGGCATTTTATTTTATTATTTTATTTATTATGTATTAATACGTGATAATTTATTATTTTATTACTACTATTACGTAATAAAATATTGCTAATGCTTTTGCTTCTATCGCAAGCAAACTTGTTTTTTGTTTGATTTTCTATCCAAACAGGTGACACCCGTTCCATCTCTTTGTGTCTTGATCTAATGGATTTTAATTGCACTTTGTGTTGTTCCTGCTATGAAAGTTTTTATTTTCTCTGCTTTCTTTCTAATTCTCGGCGTTGCCTCATTTAGGCCTGTAGCACGTGCAATATCACATGGACTTTCATTCGCTCAAAGTGTTTCACAATTTCATATTTTTTCTCTATCGACAGAGGCGGACTGGCCATAAGCCTTACCGGGGAAACCCCGGTGGGCCGGAGGCCAGTGTGATTTTGGCCATAAACACTAGTATGAGGCCACTACAAATTTTCCCTGGTAAGAATTTTTGATCCAGGCCGCCTCTGTTTATCGATATTGCTTTTCTTTTTCTCTCTGAATCTGTAGTGTCTTCACCGGGACACTTCCTCTTCACACTTTTTAAGTATTTTACTCATTTTTAGGGAATAAAGCACAATTACAAAATGAGGAGGCACGCTTGATACACATAAACAAAGCTGTGTGCGTGTAGCAACTGAATAAACAACACCCTAAAAGCAGAGACACACTATGAACACCTCACTGACTCACATTTTACTAAAGCACATTTCTGAGGGTTACTACCATAAAAAAATAAAAACAATTTCCAGTTGTGTTCCTGCTAGTGGAATCTGTTATAAACTGGTAATAAACTCAATCTAATTGCATTTGTGATAATACCGATAGCTGAAATTGTGTGGGTTTTTACGTTATTATGGTGAAATGTTTCCCCTTCACTGATATAAAAAACATAAATACATTTTCAGAATCTTCTCTTCATTTCTATCATGTTGCTTTTGGGTGGGGTGATTCCGCATTCGACTGCCATTTCTTGTAAATACAAAGGCAAATCGTGCATAAGCGAATTTGGTTTGTGTTATGTACAATATCGTCCCCCTATTTATAAATCGTGTATGATGAATTCGTGTAGTGTAAACATGTGTTATAAGGATTGACTGTACATTATTGTAAAAAAGATATTTACAATTTTAAAACATTGTGCATGTAATTTCCTTTTGTACACTTTCTCTGAAATATCACTACAACATCAGCAGTTGTCTGCCTACATGTGTTCTTTCCAGAAGCATTGGTAACAGTTTTCTTTTGACTTAATGTCTTTGATGGAATCATTCATCACTCACCATGCTAAAGGAATTGAATGTCTTTGTTTGTCTGAAATTTCCATAAAGACATTTCAAAGTCTGCCATGCTTTTAGTTTAATAAATTGAAGCATTTTTTTAAAGGTTTCATCCTACAGAAGCTTTCTGATTAGAATCCCACAAAGAGTCTCTTTCACTTTAATGGCACTGATCTTTGGAAATTTTTACCTTAAGTACTGAAATCCTCTTGAATACATCTTATGCATTGCTTTCACAAAACTCATCATTAGGCTTAAGTTTAGTGTGGAGATGTCGAACATACTGCATGCGACTCATTCCTGGCTCGTTTGTGCTTCTTTGAGACTAGTCACATCTGATGGTAATGGTCTGCAGTAGAATAGCTGTCCCATAAGCTTAGCAAACAATTTATGAACCTTGTGTGCCCTGCTGAAATCCAGGGAAACGAGAAGGCAGATTGAGCAGCTAAAAATCCACTCAGCCCTTTGTTTTCATCTGCCTTTAGTCCCTTATACGGACTACAAACCCATTATATGATGTGCATGTCATCTAATGGTCATCAGTATGGCCCAAAATCAAAATAAGCTCTTTGAAATAAAAAAAAAAAACACCACAAGATTGGAACTCTAGCTCCTGGTTGAACAGATGAGAGTAGGCTGTTCTTGTGAGGATAGACATTGGGCACATGCATCTCACCCTCCTTCACATAATGACAAGTGAGGATTCTCCTGAATGTTCTCATTGTCCCTTCCTAAGCAGATAAAGGAAGTTAAACTATATCTAGAAGAATTTCTATACAAACAGACAAACAGGATCACATCTGCAATAATAAGATTGCAGATTGTGAACTGTTGGACCCTGTTAGAACAAAGAATAATAAAACTAACCAAAGAGAATAAGGTATTGAAAGCAAGGGTGTAGTTTGTAACAGAGGAAAAACGTAATTGTAAAAACATGGATACCTTCAGCTACACACAAGTGGTAAGGACCAGTAAAACAGAGATAGCCCAACCCAAACGGGGTAAAGACAAAAGAAAAACCACAGCCAAGATATAGTATGAAAGAGGTTGTTTACAATAATATAGTATGAAAGAGGTTGTTTATGCTTGGTTATGGCACTTCCATCGTTTCTACTACCCAGGCAGTATGAATGCATCGTTTATTCATATCTGATATTGTGAACACCTTCACAATGAGTTGCCTAGATATTGCACTACTTCGAATAATTAATACTTCTCTGGTAGAGAAGACTAAAAATGATGGAAGTGCCATACCCATGCATAAACAACCTCTTTCATACTCTTAGACATTCAGTCAAGAAATATTTTTTGAACAATATATTAATTTTAAAGGCAAAAGCTGAATCATCACTTAAATCTATTGAGGCAGTGAGGGAAACTATTATGACCAAACTGAAACCACACATAAAAGTTGCTAAAGTGAATAATATAAGAAAAACTAGAAACAATGGAGTTTTAAATGAGGTAGCCAACAAAGAAGGTTTAAATAAAATAGAAAATAACCTAGAAGTGACTAAACTGGGATTGGAAACTGAGAAGCCCAAAGTGAGAAATCCCAACATAATTATCTTCAATATCATTGAATTCATTACTGAAAAGGAACTGATGATGAATCTATATTATAAAAACTTTAAGGATAACATATCAATGGATGAATTTGCTTCAGAGTTCACTTTAAAGAGGGGAACAAAGAGTAGAAAAAATGGTCATTTAAACATAATTGTGGAAATGTCATCTGGCTGGACCAGCCATAGATCTGGGGAACACTTCCCAGTAAATGTGTTACAATTGTCACAAATATGATCATACTGCTAGGGATTGCAGTCAGAAAAAAACTGTCTGTGCACTCCCTGGCCATGACTTCAGAAATCAGCAGCCAAAGTGTGCTACCTGTAAGGCAGCACGGCTGATTGACCATTTGCATAGTATGAAAATGCCCCTGCTATCAAAAAATTATAAAATTAATACAATCTAGGACCACTATGGGCCATATTGAAAATATAAATGTGACTAAGGCTGTAATCCAGTTAAATCTGATCCAGTTGGAATGCTCAAAAAGCAAGAACTGTTGTAGATCAGATCAAGCTCAAACTAGAAGAAAATGACATAGACATCTTGGTACTCCAAGAACCATACACATATATGGGTAGGGTTCAAGGATACCCAAGAGGCTATAAAATCATAGAATACACCTACAGCAATAGTAGTTAAAAATACTGACCTTAAGTCACAAAGGTGGGTCACCTCTGCTCCCTAGTGGCAGTGTGTGCTCATATCACCAGTTACAAACTTGCTACCTACTGCAAATATCATAGTGTGTGTGTGTGAGTACACATGCACGCTGATGCCATAGCATATGGCATAGACTGGCAGTCTATGCCAGTCAGTCTTATGGCATAGCTGTACAGAAGACAGAGCAGGCACACACAATCACCAGATATTAACAAATTATACAGCCACCTCTCCTTTTGAAGTGCTAAACCAACAGAATAACCTACCAACTTTTAGCAGTACTATGTGGGAGAGTGACATTGATGTCACTCTTGCCACCAATTCAATAGCTTATAAAAATACAGACCGGTCTGTCTGGCCAGCCTGGACCAGGTCAGATCATAGAGCTGCCACCTTCAAACTTAACAGGCATAGTGTGCATAGTGCATAGTATTAGGGTCAGGCGCCACCTGTGGTTTCCCACATCTGTGCCATATGTTCGCTGTGAAGGAATACAGTACTACTGTAAATGCCAGAAAAGTGTTGTGTGTTGTATATGACATATTGCGTTAGGTTCTGTTGTGTGTCCTGGCATTTGGCCGCAGGGCCCCTAGTGGGACTCCACGTTGCCCGCACACACCACTAGGAGGTAGCCAGTCTGCCCATTAACAGGCAGTTACAAACAGCCCAATCACTATTAGATATTAAAAGGTTTAATATAAAAAAGGCAAACAGCCAGATCTTCACAAAACTTACAGCAGCTGAGCTGCAAAAATAGGAAAATGAGTGGTATTGAACAACAACAAATGTAAACCACTGATCATGACAAACATTTTAGTAAAAACAGCAAACCTGGCCACCCAATGAAAAAAAAAAATGAGGAAGCAGGTAGTCCCCTGGTGGTGTCCTGAACTGACTATACTCAGGAGAAGGGTGCACCAGGCAAGGACATACTTTCAAAGAGCCAGAACATCTTGGCTGCAAAATGAGGTGGATGCACTGGGAGATTCATATAGAACTCTCAGGAATCAGTATACAGTCCTCATTAGAGGTAAGAAAAGGAATCCTGCAGGCACTTGGTGGGAACTTCTGGAAACAATTGTGCAATGGTGAAAATATTGTGCAAAAAGAATAGATGGAACAGGACCAGGGGTATGTCTGCCAGGGGTAAAGGTTGATGACGTAGAGAAGAGATATCATCCTTTAAGGGCACAAAGGGTGATATTGTTGTACACGTTGGCACTAATGATATTAAGAGTAGGAGATCGGAAGAATTACTTAACAAGTACAAGACAATGCTGAAAAAAAGCCGTGAGTTAGGGTTGAATTTGAAAGTGTCTGCAATTCTGCCAAGACACGATAGGAGGGAGTATATGATGTGAGAGCTTTGTCGATCAATTCGGCCCTGGAGAGATTGTGCAAGGCTCAAGGGGTAGAATTTTTCTCAGCCTGGTCTGCGCTTGTTAACAGGAAAGACTGCTTCTACATGGTTGGGATACACTTAAATAGAAAGGGTGCAAGAATATTTGCTGATGTTATCAAGGCAGAGTTAGGTGGGTCGAAAAACTGCTAGCTTGGGGGAGGGATACACGGACTAATAGATTAACAGTAGCCTCTGGCAGAGGTAAAAGTGATTCTTGTACTACTTCTATTGAAATGCAATTGAGCAGCAGCCTGGAAAGCAAGGCAATGGGAATTTCCAGGACTGCTGGGAGTCATAGTGGAACAAGTAAATACATGGGCTGTATTGAACAAGTAAATACATGGGCTGTGTTAGGGTAACTAAGAGTAGAAACAGGTGCATGTATACTTGCATGTACACCAATGCTAGGAGTATAGTTAATAAATTCAATGAGCTTGAAGTGCTAGTCAAGACATCAAAGGCAGATATTGTTGTGATATCAGAGACATGGTGTCACACAGACATAAGCAGTGCAGAACAGGAATTTGGGGAGTACAATGTGTACAGAAAGGATAGACAGGACAGGAAAGGAGGGGGGGTTTATGCTGTTAATTAAGAAACACACAAAATCTAAGGAAGTGCATCTAATTGATATTGGTGGACAATGCAACGTTGAGTCTGTTTGGTGTGACACTGGGAAAGGAAAAATGAGAGTGGGTGTGTGTTATACGCCTAATGAATCTGATGAGTATAATGAACAATTTTGCAGAGAAATAAAGTGGGCCAGTAAATTAGAGCGTCTTATAATGGGGGATTTTAATTTCCCAGATATTGACTGCAATTTGTGGGTTGGTCACGCACACACTAGCAAGGCTTTTGTGGATTTATTGGATGATTGTTTTCTACTGCAGCATGTTTGGGAGGCAACTAGAGGGAGTAATACTCTTGATCTGATTATTAGCAATGATTCTTCATGCATCAAGAATCTGCAGATAAAGGAACCACTAGGTGGCAGTGATCACAGTATGCTGAAGTGGGATTTACTCAAAGAGGTAACTACCATTAAAGGGAAAGGTTTTTACTTTCGTAAAGGTGACTACTGTGGTCTGAGACAGTATTTAAATTCTATACAGTGGAACCAATTGATGATGTTACCAACAGCAAATTCAAAATGGGAAGCATTCAAAGAATTAATCTTGGAAGCTACTAAATCTTTCATACCAACAAATTAGACATGTGACAGAGAAGAAAATGCATGGGATACATATAAATTAACATGTGACACAGAAGCCTATCATAGATATAAACTGGTCTGTAACCAAGTTACAAAGGAGGTTAGGCAGGCGAAGGCAGATTACGAGAAATCTTTGGCAAAGGATGCAAAGAAAAACATCAAAGAGTTTTTTACTTATGTAAACTCTAGAAGGAAGGGAATGAATCAGATTGGTCCACTTGATATCGATGGTTCAACTATTGATGATCCTGCTCAGGTAGCTAACAAACTAAATGAATATTTTGCATTGACATTCACCCATGAGGAGTTATTCGGGGAGGGGAATGCCAGAGGTGTATGGTGTATTCACAGTAAGCTAGATAATAATGCCGACTGAGCTAGCCGGGTGGGTAAAGTGCCTGTCTGGCAACCCAAAGGTCGCGGGTTCGAATCCCGCCCCGGGCTTGGATCAAAGTACTGCAAAAACCTTGGGAGGTGCATTATGGCCACAGAAGCCGATGCGCCAACAACTACCAAAAAAAAAAAAAAACCAGCTAGATAATCTTGTAATAACTGAGAGTAAAGTGGAGGCGAAATTGTTGAAGATAAACACAAGAAAGGCACTTGGGGTGGATGGAATCTATCCAGTTATATTAAAGGAGGTGGCAAAGGAAGTAAGCAAACCCTTAGCCATAATTATGAGAGCTTCCCTGGACTGAGAAGAGGTACCCTTGGACTGGAGATATGCAAATTTGACTCCAATCCACAAAGGAGGATAAAAGGGAGACACAGGTAATTACAGACCTGTTAGTTTATCTTCTGTTACAGGGAAATTAATGGAGGCACTGGTTAAAGAAGCATTGCAGGATTATCTAGACAAGACTTCAGTTATAGCTCGGACACATCATGGGTTTGTTAAGGGGAAGTCTTGTCTGACTAATTTGATTGAATACTATGATGTAGTCACAAAGGAACTTGATGCAAAGAATAACTTTGATATCATATATTTGGATCTTAGAAAAGCCTTTGATACTGTTGCTCGTGGAAGACTGCTTCACAAATTGGAGCAGTGTGGCATTGGAGGCAAATTGCTGCTATGGATAAAGGGATGGTTGAGTGGGAGAAGACAGAGAGTGGTAATCAATGGACACTGCTCTTCGTGGACTAATGTTATTAGTGGAGTCCCTCTGGTTTCAGTGTTGGGTCCATTGTTGTTTTCTGTATTTATAAATGAAATTGATGATGGTATATCACGCTTAATGTCCAAGTTTGCAGATGATACGAAGGTTGGCAGGGTTGTTAATGACACGAATGATACTACACTGCTGCAGCAGGATCTAGAAAAGTTGAGCAGATGGGCTGAGAGGTGGCAAATGAAGTTTAACATTGACAAATGTGAAGTACTACATATGGGAAGCAGTAATCCCAGAGTAATGTATCAACTCTGTGGTACCACACTGGCAGTGGTAGAGAATGAAAAGGACCTGGGGGTAATTGTGCAGGCAGATATGAAGTTTTCTGAGCAGTGCAGAAAAGTAGCTCATGATGTCTTGTCAATGATATATGGGAATTTTTCTAGCAGGAATAAGGAGGTGATTATCCCCTTGTGTAAGGTAATGGTCAGACCACACCTTGAGTACTGTATACAAGTCTGGAGGCCTCATTTTAAGAAGTATGTAGAGCTATTGGAACGAGTACAGAGAAGGGCAACAAGATTAGTGAATGGAACAAAGGGTTGCTCTTACGAAGAAAGGCTTAAGTTTTGCAAATTACAGTGTCTGGAGACTAGCCACCTGTGAGGTGATCTGATTTAGGTGTATAAAGCTTTGAATCATTTGAGCATGCTCAGTGCTGGTGGGATTCTTCGTCTTGCTCAGAATAATTGCCTGAGAGGGCATAAATTCAAATTGAGGAAAGACGGTTGTACGATAGATGTGCGGAAGTTTGCCTTTAGCCAGCGGGTGGTTGATTTCTGGAACAAATTTCCATCTGTCGTTGTAGAAGTTGATAACTTAAATAGATTCAAGGCTTGACAAACATTTGGAGCGAGTGGATGGGTGAAATAAAAATTAATATTTTTTTTTTGACTGATGCTCTATTAGCTCGCTTTCTTGCATCATGTGCCTATGCTAATGCAATGACCACTAGGGATTGTCTACAGAATAGTGACCAACAAGCTGTCAAGAGGAGATGTTATAAAAACAACTGTCAAACCAGATGGAACCCAAACTATGTGTTGGGCAGAATTTGTGAATAACATTTTAGACAGTATTATCCAGGCTGTGGCTGAAGACTATTCCCCCACCCAGATTGACATCATGAAAGAAAATACTGATTATGACAATGCCAATATAGAACCTCTGTTTACTATAGAAGAATTGGAAATAGCACTATCTAAAACCAAGAACAATAAATGCCCAGGTTTTGACCTATTAGATGTTGAAATAACAAAAAACTAGCAGAAATAGCCCCTAAAAAATTAGTAGACTTTTACAGTAACTGTATGACAGGGGAAATATTCCCATAAATATGGAAAAAAGCTCTTTTAAGATTAATTCTTAAAAACCCTGAGGAAACCCCCCCCCCACCGAATCCTAAATTGCATAGACCAATAGCTTTACTCGCTGTACTACAGAAAATATATGAATGATTAATGTATAACAGCTTATCTCAATACTACACAGAAGCAGGATTACATTCTAACAATCAGTATGGTTTTATTATTATTATTATAATTAGCCATGTGGTGCAAGGAAGCCTGAGGCATTTGCTGTACTAACCAAAAAAAAAGTGGGTGTCAGAAGTAGAAGGGAATCACCAAGAAAGGGAAGAATGGTGACATCCAACTCCGCTGGGCAATTCTACGGAGGATGCCATGCACCACCTACTTACAACAGTTAAAAACTCAAAGGAAAAGGATATGCTGGTAATTTCTATAGACTTTGTTGTGGCATTTGACTCACTCTGGTTGCCTAGTGTCCTTAGGAGACTCCACCAGACAAATGCTCCACAAACCTCTATACGGTAATTTACAGCTACCTTAACAACAGAAATACTCAGTACACCCAAAGTTACAGGAATTGACACATCTGGCGAATAAATTCAATCCTTGGCCTTTTCTTCTAGAAAATTGTTCTGGACGAATTTCTGGGCCTGGTGGAAAGACTAGCCTTTGCAGATGACTTGATTCTCCTTTTAAAAGGTAACAAGAGAGTGGGTTGTAAACCAAAGATCAAATGCCACCCTCTTGCAGCTGCGAGAGTGGGCACAAATGCACATGCTCAAATTATTGCCTGACAAAACCAAACAAATACTTCTAAAAGGACCTTTAGACATAATAAGACATCCATAAATCAAAATGAATACAACTACAATCAAAAGGTAACTGAACTAAAATAGCTAGGAGAGTTGTCTTCAACACAAAATTAGCTTTTTATTCCCATTTGGCTCACTTGGTAAAGAAAGTGAGAAATTATGCAGGCATGATTGCCAAGATCAGTAGAGCAGACTGGGGGCTCAAAAGAAGGATCCTGGCAATCATATACCGTGCAATGTTCCTACCTGTTACAATCTCTATGGAGCTGGTGTGTGGTTCACCAGCTCAGCCATAGTAAGAAACGGGAATAAACTAGAAATAATACTTCTTTCACTATTACCAGTGCATGCTGCACTGTGAGCACAACAGCACTGCAGGTGTTGGTGGATGCTCTCCCACTTCATTTGGAAGTAGCCAAAAAAAAGTCTTATATTATAGACTTAAAAAGTGAATAACCACAGAATTTCTGGGGATAGCCCTTGACACAGCCAACACCATCAAGGTTAAAAGAAAGAAAATAGCCACAAAGCTCCATGAGCTGTGGCAAACAGATTAGGAGCAGAAAACCAGAGATCTGGTTACCAAATGGTTTTTCCCACAGGTGGCAATGGTTAGCCCAAAGCCACCAAAGTGGTATGCCCCTGGACTCTTCGCAACATTTATATTGATATTTCATGGCTCCCTAAAAGGCTAAATTAACTTTCTTATGGCTGACTGATGACCCTAACTACATCTGTGGCAAAAGTGAATACTGGGCATATATTCTCTATGAATGTATAATTTATGATATACAAAGAACCCAATTAAAAACAGAAATTGGCCCCCTATCGAGGGGACAAGAACATTTATTTATAATGGAAGAAAATAACTATAAAGCTCTCACAAGCTTTACACAAAAAAGTATTTGAAATCTGTAGAGACAGGCCATACAACCCCCATAGCAAAACAACAATCCATAACCAAAGTGTGCCCATGTCTCTCACCACACCCAGATGATGACATTTTAAAGTAACAGGGTTGCTGCATTAGCTCCCTGACAGATACCCAAATTTGACTAAACCAGATTGTCTAGGCCCCTGCCCAGATTTACCCTGCCATAGTGGGGGACCTGGGGCCCTATGCCAAATAAGTAAACATGTAGGGAAGGAGGTGTACAGGCAGCCAGGGGAGCAGCTTAGCTGAAAAATATTAGCAAGCAAGTAGCAAGGGGATGCAATGCAGAATGAAAGAAGGATGAATGAAGGAGTGGGAGACACTGAGTGAATGTGCTGGGCACTGAGTGAAATAGGAGTAGTGTTAAGAAGGAATAAATGAATGAATGTTAGTTTTGTTGAGTGAGAGTGACCCAGTAAGGGAGCAAGAGAGGGTGAATGTGCATTATGGTAAATTGGAGCGATTGAAGGTATGAATGTAATGGAAAGTATGTGAACACACTTTAATAATTAAACTTAGAATGTACATACTAACACATTGGGCCTAACGACTAACAACACCAACATACCCACTGCTACCTTCCTGATATGCAAACTTACAGCCAGGACTGCACCCCAACTGAATAGTAATAGTAAGTTAAGGGGTGCAGGGTAGCAGTGGAGAGAGAGAGAAAAAGAATGGAGATGAATATATGAGCCAAATACTTGTAAGAATGAATGAAAAAGCATGGGTGTGAGTGAGTGAGAAAGAACAAAGTTAATTCCTATTATTGCTGTAAATAGCAACCCTCACTTAGTCGTACTTAGACTTTAATTTTCTATCTAATTATTCTACTCTGTAAACTAATATAATAACACTATACACCATTGCATTCCCCCTCCCTGGTGTGAGAAAGATGAATACGTGGAAAAAAAATAAAAATTTATAACTTATTATAAAATGTAAGGGAAAAAAAAAAAAGAGGAGTACAAATTTGTATAACATTGAATAAAATGTAAGAAAAAACTACAAAACTAATTTTACAGCTTAAAGCTTGAAGTACTGTTGATTATCCATTAAATTTTTAGCAAAGTACTCCGTTATTATCTTAGTACTCACCTCTGTAGGTGAGTACTAAAATAATAAGTTTTGCTAAAAATTTAAAAGTACAAAACAGAATGGAAGTGTGAATGAAGATTAAGTGAATTTAATTGTTCCCTTCCCACCCACCCGTATAGGATGATGGGTGGATGCCAATATAGTCCTGCCTATCCAAGCAGCACCACACCGTAGGAATTTAGCTGACATGATGTGAGACACAGACACTGGTCAGAAAGACTTACCCCGACCTGTGTGGAAATCAGCAGCAAACAGGTGCTCCAACATAGCGATCCCTATCGCTATATACTTTCACTCCTACCACCTGGGTTGGTTGTTCTCTTATCCCCCATCCCCTTCCCCCTAGGTTCTTTCTATAATGTAGTAAAACAGTTAAATGAATTATCATGTAGCATGAGTCCAAGCCCTCTGCCTTTAGAATATTTTAGCAGTTACATGTGAAAATGATGGGAAATAGGAATGAAGTGCAACGTCAATATTTCCTGGGGCGATATATCCCCAGGAGGTTGTACCCTTTTTTTGTAAATGCTCCCAGCAGACACCGACTGATTTAGTGGGAGTTTTCCTTGAGGGACACATCTGCCTCTTATTCTGTATACTGCTATCCTTAATCCTTTTCTTGAGAAAAAAAATATGTGTACCCACCCGTTTATCTCAACCTATCTGCAGCCATAAAAATTTTATTTCTTAATAAGAACTTTCTAAGGATGTCTACTAAGAACCAAACAAAGTTCACTGTACCTCTTTTAACCCGTCCTTCTGCATTGCCATTACGTTTCTGCTAGAGTAGGGATCACATTTCTTTGTGATTTTGTTGGAGAACATTTGAATGAGGATTGCTTTACTGTGTGTTTTTGTTGAAGATTATAAGTGTTGTGGTTGTCAGCAAGAAGAAAGTGTTTTCAGTATTGTTTTTTTTTTTTTTTTTTTTTGCATAGGCAGAATTGAACATGCCACCATCTGTCACAACTACATCAGTGTGCATATGCATCATGGCAAATCCTCTATTTTTCTGTTAAATCAATTTATTACATTTTGTTGGAACCCATAAAATATTTTGCCTTGTATTTCTGTGAGCTTTCTCGCCATACGTTTTGTCTATTTCAAGTAATATATAATATTCACCTTCTAAAAAACTTATATTAAGATTTTACAGTGATCTTACATTTACAACATTTTCTGCTGTCATGGGCATCCCCCATCTCCTTAAATTAATTAAGAGACACTATTTATTTTGCAATTCAGTTCATCATCATCAGCCATTTTCAATTCATTGCAGGATGAAGGCCTCTCCAGCAACTTTCCAGTTCCTTCTGTTTTGAGCACTGGCCATCCATTTACTACCCGCAAACTCATGAATTTCATCTATCCATCTCCGTCTTTGTCTTCCAGGTTTTCTTCTAGCTCCTCTTGGATACCATTCTGTTATTTTCTTAGTCCACCTGTCATCATGTCTTCGAGCTATGTGTCCTGCCCAAGACCATTTTAGTTCTTTAGTTTTGATAAGAATCTCCTTTACTTGAGTTTACTGCCTAATCCATGTGTTTCTCTTCTTATCTAACAGTCTGATTCCCAATATAATTCGTTCCATTCTACGCTGTGTAGTTCTCAGCCTTCTCTTCCATTCTTTTGGTGAGTTCCCAAGTTTCACTTCCATAAGTCATGGAGGGGAGTATACACTGGTTCATTATTTTACGTTTCAGACAAACTGGGACATTGCTCTTCAGTATGTGACTATATTTCCTGAATGCTATCCATCCAAAATTTATTCTTCTCTTGACTTCCAGCCATTTATCATTATTACAGCTAATAACTTGTCCCAGATAAGTATATGACCGGCAGAATTACTTAACAAGTACAGGTCACTGTTGAACAAAAGCCGAGAATTAGGGTTGAATTTGAAAGTGTCTGCAATTCTGCCCAGACACGATAGGAGGGAGTATATGATGAGAGCCTTGTCGATCAATTCAGCCCTGGAAAGATTGTGCAAGGCTCAAGGGGTAGAATTTTTTTCAGCCTGGACTGTACTTGTTAACAGGAGAGATTGCTTCTACAGGGATGGGATACACTTAAATAGAAAGGGTGCAAGAATATTTGCTGATGCTATCGAGGCAGTGTTAGGTGGGTCGGAAAACTGCTAGCTTGGGGGGGGAGACAAAGACCAATAGATTGACAGTAGCCACTGGCAGAGGTGAAAGAGATTCTTGCACTGCTTCTATTAGAATGAGCAAAAGCCTGAAAAACAAGATGCATGATATTTCAGAGACTGCTGGGAGCCATTGCGGTACAAGTAAACACATAGGTTGTGTTAGGGTAGCTAAGAATAGAAACAGGTGCAGGTATACTTGCGTGTACACCAATGCTAGGAGTTTAGTAAATGAATTTGAGGTATTGCTCAAAACATCAAAGCCAGATATTGTTGGGATATCAGAGACATGGTGTCACACAGATATAAGGGATGCAGAACTGGAATTTGGGGAGTACAACGTCTACAGAAAGGATAGACAGGATAGGAAGGGGGGAGGGGTTATGCTATTAGTTAAGAAACACATAAAAACAAAGGAAGTGAAGCCAGTCGACATCGCTGGACAGTGCAGTGTTGAGTCAGTTTGGTGTGACATAAGCAGTGGGAGATCAAAATTGAGAGTAGGAGTGTGCTACAGGCCTAATGACTCTGATGAGTATAATAAGAAACTGTACAGGGAAATAGAGTGGGCCAGTAAATCAGAGAGTCTTATAATGGGAGATTTTAATTTCCCAGATATTGACTGGAATTTGGGGGCTGGTCACTCACACACTAGCAGGGCTTTTGTGGATTTATTGGATGATTGTTTTCTACATCAGCATGTTCAGGAGGCAACTAGAGGGAGTAATACTCTTGATTTGATTATCAGCAGTGATTCTTCATGCATTAAGAATCTGCAGATAAATGAACCACTAGGTGGCAGTGATCACAGTGTGCTGAAGTGGGATTTACTCAAAGAGGTAACTACCATTAGGGGTAAAGGGAAGGGTTATTGCTTCCGTAAAGGCGACTACGATGGACTGAGACAGTATTTAAATTCTATACAGTGGGACCAACTGATGATGTTACCAACAGCAAATTCAAAATGGGAAGCATTCAAAGAATTAATCTTGGAAGCTACTAGGCTTTACATACCAACTAAGAAATATTGTTCAAGGTTTAGGCCAAAATGGATGTCAGATGAACTAATGAGGCATATGGCAGAGAAGAAAAATGCATGGGATACTTACAAATTAACACATGACATGATAGATACAAGTTGATATGTAACCAAGTTACAAAGGAGGTTAGGCAGGCGAAGGCAGATTACGAAAAATCCTTGGCAAGGGATGCAAAGAAAAACAGCAAAGAGTTCTTTACTTATGTAAACTCTAGAAGGAAGGGGATGAATCAGATTGGTCCACTTGATATTGATGGGTCAACTGTTGATGACCCTGCTCAGGTAGCTAACAAACTAAATGAATATTTTGCATCGACATTCACACATGAGGAGTTATTCAGCGAGGGGAATGCCAGAGGTGTATTCAACTCTAGCAGTAAGCTACAGAATCTTGAAATAACTGGGAGTAAAGTGGAGGAGAAACTGTTGAAGATAAACACAAGAAAAGCACATGGGGTGGATGGGATCTATCCAGTTATATTAAAGGAGGCAGCAAAGGAAGTAAGCAAACCCTTAGCCATAATTATGAGAGCTTCGTTGGACTCAGGGGAGGTACCCATAGACTGGAAATGTGCAAATGTGACCCCAATTCACAAAGGAGGATCAAAGGCTGACACAAGTAATTATAGACCTGTGAGCTTAACTTCTGTTCCAGGAAAATTAATGGAGGCACTGGTTAAAGAAGCACTGCAGGATCATTTAGACAAGACTTCAGTTATAGCTCAGACACAGCATGGTTTTGTTAAGGGGAAGTCTTGCCTGACCAATTTGATTGGATATTATGATGCAGTCACAAAAGAACTGGATGCAGGGAATAGCTTTGATATTATATACTTGGATCTTAGAAAGGCTTTTGATACTGTTGCACATGGAAGGCTGCTACACAAATTGGAGCAGTGTGACATTGGAGGCAAATTGCTGCTATGGATAAAGGGGTGGTTGAGGGGGAGAAGACAGAGAGTGGTAATCAGTGGACACTGTTCATCGTGGACTAATGTTATTAGTGGAGTCCCTCAGGGCTCAGTGTTGGGTCCATTATTGTTTTCTGTATTTATAAATGATATTGATGATGGTATAGCAAGCTTAATGTCCAAGTTTGCAGACGATACAAAGGTTGGCAGGGTTGTCAAAGACACTACTGACACTGTGCTGCTGCAACAGGATCTGGAAAGGTTGAGCAGATGGGCTGAGAGGTGGCAAATGAAGTTTAACATTGACAAATGTAAAGTACTACACATGGGAAACAGCAACCCCGGAGCAACGTATCAACTCTGTGGTACTACACTGACAGTGGTAGAGAATGAAAGGGACTTGGGGGTGGTTGTGCAGGCAGATATGAAGTTCTCTGAGCAGTGCAGACGGGCTGCAAGAGTAGCTCATGGAGTATTGTCAATGATATACAGGAATTTTTCCAGCTGGGATAAGGAGGTGATTATTCCCTTGTATAAGGCAATGGTCAGGCCACACCTAGAGTAGTGTATACAGGTCTGGAGGCCTCATTTCAAGAAGGATGTAGAGCTGCTGGAACGAGTACAGAGAAGGGCAACAAGATTAGTGAATGGAACAAAGGGGTGCTATTACGAAGAAAGGCTTAAGTTTTGCAAATTACAGTGTCTGGAGACTAGGCACCAGCGAGGTGATCTGATAGAGGTGTATAAAGCCTTGAATGGTTTGAGCATGCTCAATGCTGATGGGATTCTTCCTCTAGCTCAGAATAATCACCTGAGAGGGCATAAATTCAAATTGAGGAAAGACAGATGTAGGATAGACGTGCGGAAATTTGCCTTTAGCCAGCGGGTGGTTGGTTGGTGGAACAGACTTCCATCCCTTGTAGTGGAGGGTGATAGCCTAAATAAGTTTAAGGCTCAGCTGGACAGATATTTTGAACGAACAGAGGGGTGAAATGGAAGTGGGTTTTTTTTTTTGGCTGATGCTGCATAAGCTTGCTTTCTTGCATCAAATGCCTCTACTAATGCTAATGCTAATGACTCCACCTTTTCAATTACTGCTCCTTCAATCATTATTTCCATTTCTGTGGCATACTTGTTCATCATTACTTTTGTTTTAGCCATATTCATGTTTAGTCCAAAATCCTTACTAACTGTGCATAACTGATTAAGATTTTCTTCCAATTCTTTGGGATCGTGGCTTATGACCACAATGTCATCTGCAAATTGTAAATGGTTTAGGTACTTTCCATTCACATTGACTCCTTTCTGCGACCAGTCTAATCTTCTGAAAGCTTCCTCAAGGGCAGCCGTAAACAGCTTCGGAGATATTGTGTCTCCTTGTCGAACTCCTTTCTCAATTTTAAATTTCCTACTGTCTTTGTCTAGTCTAGTAAAGGAGGTAGCACTCTCATATATTTTCTTCAAAATCATAATATATGGGGTATCAATGCCTTGTCTTTGCTGTGCCCGAAACATTGCCTTATGCTGTATGGAGTCAAATGCCTTTTCATAATCCACAAATGCCAGGCATAATGGTGTTTTATGTTCATTTGCTTTCTCCATTAGCTGTGATATTACGTGAAGGTGATCCATAGTTGAGAATCCTATCCTAAAGCCAGCTTGCTCTTTCGGTTGATCCTCATCAAGTATTCTTTCTAATCTGTTAGTAATGACCCTTGTGAACAACTTGTAGTTCACATTTCACAGTTACCAAACATTTCAGTTACCATATATTAAATTCATTTTTCATATTCTAATATTGTAGTGCTTTTAATTTTTATTTGAAATAATTAATAATATAGCAGTGCAATGGGATTTATTTCCCTTGTTAAATTTACTTATTTAGACAATACCAAATGGCTTCAAAGAAATTATCTGGATCACAAAATCGCAAAAGAAGACAGGAAAAAATAATTGAAAATCAGATGCATCCAAAACTGTTGAAATATATGAAAACATCCACATCTTTTAAAGTCCAATCTTTATTCATTGTGTTAGTGAAAAATGAGGAAAACGTGGAGGAAGAAGCACAAATAAACCAAGCAAAATTAGTGGACTGTGGGAATAAATATGTTAAATATATAGTTGAAGTTAAAAGTAATGAGGAAATTAGTGATATGTTAAATGAAAATGTAAATAACAAAAATGAAATATGCAATGTAGATCTGAATTTTAAGAAAGATTTTGCATTTATAACAAAAATTTCAAAGCAGTATTATGGTAATATCAGCCTTTGGTCTGATAACTTATCACCTTCGAAATTCGATCATCTAATAATGACTGGTCCATCAGTTGTGAGGAATGATTGCAGGTTTTCTATTTTGATGTGTTATATGAAAATAAGCAATAGCAAAACATTTTTAAGAAGGTGGTTAGTGTATTCAGAGACTGAAAATGCAGTTTCTATTCCTGCTGTAAGCTTTTTGATCCTTTAGGTAGAAGTAGCTCAGCAAGGATGAGAGTGAGCAATTGGAAGCATCTTAGAGAATGTTTAAAAACTTTATGAAAACTCGTCTCAGGATTTGAAATACCAGAAAATGTGGCTTGAAACAGATTTACGGCTTAATAAGAATAAAACACTTCTTAAAAAAAAAGTCATTGGAGGGAGAAATGTTCTAGAAAGATTAATTAATATTATCTTATTATTACTAAGTTGTTTTTGGCCAAAAATAACTTAGCTTTTCGTGGATATTCTGACAAAGTATAATGGTCACTTTCTAGGTTGCATTGAACTACTAGGAAAATTTGATTTGGTTATGAGTGAGCATAATAATATCATCTTAATTGAGTGTCAAATAATATCATCTGAAACCCATGTTCATTACTGTGGTAAAAAGATTCAAGATGAATTGATTGATATGCTAGGAGATTTTACTGATGAAAGCATACTGGAAAAAGCTAGGAAAGCAAAGTATTGTAGCATAGTAATAGATTGCACCCCCGACATTAGTCATAATGAACAGCTTTTCTTAACACTAAGATTTGTTGATTGACATTGATGATATTAAAATAAGAGAACATTTCATTGCTTACTGGCCAATAACTGATTCATCTGGAAAGAGAGGATTTATGATTCAATAACACATATGCTAAATGATTTTCAGTTAGATTTATGTAATTGTGGAGGGCAGGGATATGACAGTGGTGCCAATATGAAAGACAGAAACAGAGCAGTACAGACAAGAATATTAAGTTGCTACCCATGAGTATTTTTCATGCCTTGCAGATGCCATTCTCTAAATTTAGTAGTTAGGGACAGTAAAACAATAAAATGTCTCTAGTTCAGTTTCTTCTAGAGGATTTTTTTGGGTTATACAAAGAATTTGTGTAATTTTTCAGCTTAACTTCTAAGCCATTATGTGATACCAGATGAGAATGTAAAGTTGACTGTGTTAAAAATGAAATTTTAGGGTTGAGAGATGCCTTAATTGGGTTGGCAGACAAGCCTTCTGCTGAACCTATTGCCACAGCAGAATATCTTGTGGTAAAGGCTGAAGAATTTTTAGTTACACTCTGTGTATGGGATGATATTTTGTTTCAAGTTAATATTCTCAGCAAATCAATGGAGGGCTCTGAAATCGAACTTTTTTTTTTTTTTTTTTATATGTAAACCCCAAACACGAGAGGTATTAGTACTTACCCCAAACACGAGAGGTATTAGAACCTATAGTACTTACTACCGTGCTTGGGTTGGAGGTTGAGAAGATGAAAGCAGATATTTGTTGACATTTGACTTGAACTTCTGTAGATTGTAATTGTTAGGAAATATGTATGAAGGAAGGTTCTTCCAGAAAACGGCAGTTGAATGAATAAATGAAGAAGATGAAAAGTTGGTTCTGTGAGTTTGAAGTTGGACAGCAAATGGATGTTGGCTGGTGGCGGCACGTGTTCGGACTGTTTTGAAAGAGAGAGCAGGAATTATAGAAGCCAATTCAGAAGAACAGTGCCCATGGAAGTATCTGTAGAAGAGGCATGCAGCAGAAACAGTACGTCTATGAGACGGCAAGTAGAGAGACTCTATTAGAGATGAACCATTAATTAACCTAACTGCACTCTTCTGAATGGAATCAAGAAGCCTGAGAGAGGTTTTGGGGGCACCGCCCCAGATGTGGGAACAATATTCCATGGTAGGGGGGGATTTGCAATTTATACAGAGTGAGCAGCTGTTTGGAAGAAAAGTAATGCCAAAAGCGAAAGAGAAAACCAGGTTTTTTAGATTCAGAGGAAACAATATTTCTAATGTGCTTGTGCCAAGAGAGATTAGAAGTCAGGGTAATCCCCCAAAGAGATATATCATTTTGCCTAGAAATTGGAGTATCACCAAAGATAAGCATAGGAGCAGAAGAATCCTTTTTGCAAGGTATAAGACAAGACTGAATTTTATCAGGTTTGAAATCAACTAGGTTGTCTTTGTCCCACTGGAGAATTACCTGAAGATCGGCATTTAAGGAATTGGTAGCAGATTTTCGAGAAGTTGAAGCTGATTGAGCAGGGCAAGGTTTCTCAAAATGGAAAGTGGAATGCAATGTGCTATCATCAGCAAAACTATGGATAGGATTTCCAGTCAATGGAAGAAGGTCATTAATATACAAGAGGAAAAGAGTGGGAGGAAAGAACTGAACCTTGGGGGACACCGGCATTAGGGGAGAAGTTAGAAGACAGAGAGCCATCTACCATCACTCTCAGTGAGCGATCAGAAAATTGGATAACCAATTACTAATAACAGTTGGCAAACCATAAGATGGAAGCTTGTTTAAAAGACCTTTATGCCAAACACGATCAAAAGCCTTTGAGATGTCAAGAGCAACTACTTGTTTTTTTTTTTTTTTTTTGGTAGTTGTTGGCGCATAGGCTTCTGTGGCCATAATGCACCTCCCAAGGTTTTCGCAGTACTTTGATCCAAGCCCGAGGCGGGAATCGAACCCGCGACCTTTGGGTTGCCAAGCAGGCACTTTACCCACCCGGCTAGCCCGGTCGGCTGCAACTACTTGTGTTTCACCAAACCTTTCCATTGAATTAGTCCATAAATGAGTAACATAAGCCAGAATATCATCAGTGGATTGACACTGACGGAATCCATACTGTCGGTCGTTGATCAGACGGAAGGTTTCTAGGTAGTTTAAGGTTAATTGATTTCTCCATTATTTTAGAAAGAATAGAAGTAATTGCAATGGGATGATAATTGGATGGGAGGGATTTGTCACCCTTTTTAGGAACTGGCTGGATATGAGCAAATTTCCAAGCAGAAGGAAAAACACCTTTCGAATAAGAAAGTGAAAAAAGGCGGAAAAGAATAGGAGTAAGTTCAGGAACACAGGTTTTGAGAACAAGTGGAGAAATACCATGGGGACCTGGAGCTTTCTTAGCATCAAGATTCGTCAAAATCCTTCTGACATCCTTTTGATGGAAGACCACAGGAGGCATTGAATGGAGCGTGTTGGGAATGGTGGGAGGTGTTTTACCAAGATCATTAATACATGAGTTGGAAGAAAAATGGGATGCTAGCAGGTCAGCTTTATCTTTGGCTGAAATGACAACAGAACCATCTGGTTTGGACAGAGGTGGGAGCAGAGATGGGCAAAAGTTGCGGCCAATAGCTTTGGCAAGAGACCAGGCTTGGCTACCATTAGGGCAAGAAGCAGGTTTTCTACTCTTAGCCTGTTCAAACTCTAGTTTGGACTGATTAATAACTGCTTTACAATTGTTGCGAGCTTTGGTGTAGGCAAAGCTCGCAACAATTGTGAGCTTTGGTGTAGGCAGAAAATGAAACTGAAGAATTAGAAACAAGTCAATTACGATATGCAACATTCTTCTCTTGAACAGCCTTAGCACATTTATTGGAAAACCAAGGTTTAGATAAAGGACGAGATTTTAAAGTGGAATGTGGGATAAAAGATTCCATTCCTGCAAGAATAATTTCACTGACATGATCTGAGCAAACGTTGACATCAGAAGTTTTGAAACAGTAATCCAGCCAAGGAAAAGAAGAAAAGAAATCTCGCAGGTCATTCCATTTTGCATTCTTGTAATGCCAAACAACACGAGGTTGGGAATAGCCATGAAATAAAGGCTCCATTGGAGAAGAGACAATCACGAAGTTGTGATCTGAAGTGCCTAAAGGACTTCTCACTTCGACCGTGTACTTAGAAGGGTTGTTTATGAGAAAAAGATCAAGCGTGTTGGCTGTATGATTAGGATTGTCCGGTATTCTTGTAGGTAAATGAACAATCTGTGCAAGGTCATTAGTAATTGCAAAAACTTCAGCATCTCGACCAGCTGGATTGGTGTGACTAGAAAACAGAAGCCAGCTGGAGTTGTGAATGTTAAAATCACCAAGGAAAATTACCTCACTGTTAGGAAAGTTGGACTGGAGAAAGTCAAGTTGCAAAGAAAGGAAGTCAAAGAGCTCCAAGTGATTAGTGGAGTTGGGAGAACGGTAGAGACAACAGATGAATTTGACAGAATGAGGTAGAGAGATTTTAAGCCAGAGAAGATCAAAGAGAGGAGATTCCAAATTGCCAAGTCTCTGACAGGGAATATCAGTACGGACATATGCACAAGTATCACCTTTGAGGCAAAAGGAATCATACAGCGAATAATTTGGGCATCTGAGATGAGCAGTAGTTGAATCAACCGATAACTGAGATTCTGTCAGAAAAAGTACATGGGGTTTGGTAGACTGCAAGTGGAAATGGACATCGTTGAGATTAGAGTTGAGACCACGTATATTTGTGAAATGAATTAGGAAGTGCTTGGGAGATTTAGATCTTTTTGCAGATAAGCTTGCTCTATTAGTTTGACAATTCATGGTGTATTCAATAGTAAGAAAAAGTGGGTGGGACATGCTGTATGAAGTAATGAAATTTTTGGATATGGCGTATACATGGTAAGAATATGCCCAGATCCTTGACATAACATGGCCTCGACAATGCTCCATGCTACATACTACTCGGATACCCTCCAGTCACTATCTGGTAGAGTAGAGTAGAAGTAGCAAGATTATACACTAGCTGATCCGGAAGCCTCCTAGAGAGTTACCAATCAGTTCAGTCCAGTGTACTAACTAGCGGCCGGCCTGCGAATACCGTTTTAGAGCTGTACCCTCAAAATGTAAGGAATATTGGATCTTCCCATGATGTTCATCATAACCTCAAAAAGTCATCAATCATACTGCATGATGGAAGAAATAGGGAAGGGTTGACCGGAACTTAGCTCTAGAGACTAAACATGGGTTGCACCACTTCAAGCCTCCAATAAGCAAAGTGGTGGTATTGTGCCGGTTGATGAGAGTCATCTACCACCTGATACTGCCTGGTAACATAGAGGGGCGACATTCCTACATGTGGTGTGGGCGCCACATCTCAACCCCTGGTTACGTTGGTTCACACCTGGGTGGTCACCCACCATGTACTTGTGCATGGAGGTTATACCCAGGATTACTAACAGTCCCACCTTTGTGAAGGTGCAAGCAGAGGGTTTGGCTTTCACAGACCGTCCAGACTTCGCCGAAATTGGGTCCACTTGACTTGAGTGTCACCTGAATATCAGTTCCATCAGCGTTTTAGACTCCCAGGTAGCAAGTACAGCTTGTCTGGCATATGTGAGAGAATATCTGTGACAACCTCAAGGACCAAACTAGGATCTATAGTAATGCTTTTAGAAAACTGCAAGAAAATTTTTAAAGGAATACAGAGAATTCCATTATATCACAGCAATAAAATTGGCAAAGGAGTTAATGGTAAAATTAAACATAAAAACAGAGTTTAAAATTGTCAGATTTATGCAGAAAAAAATGTTTTTACTGGAAAGAATCCAGAAAGGAAAATTCAGACAATAAAAATGAGGAAAAATATTTTCAAAATAATGTTTTCAATGTGCTATTAGATCATGCAGTTATGTCACTAACAGAAAGAGCTAAGCAAATAAAGTTTAATAATAATTTAGGTTTTTTGCATAGCATAAATAAAACTAAATTGTGATTTGTTGGAAAAGTGTAATGCACTTAAAATGAATGTGATTGAAATGCTGTTTATTTATGTCAACAAATTGAGACTGGTAAGGCTGTTGCCAGAAAATGTAGATGATAATTCTGTAAGCATTTTGAAATTTATAAATACTAACAGTGGATAAGGTATGTTACCAAATTTCTGGGTAGCTTGAGAATTATGTTAACAATTCCACTAACTATAGCAAAAGTAGTTTATCAAAACATACTTGTGATCATCAAGGTCACAGGCAAAATTAACTTTTTTGGCAATACTGTCAGTTGAAAATGATATAGTTGCAAAATTGGATTTCACTGAATATGATTGATAAATTTGCTGATTTAAAATCAAGCAAAAGGATAGATACCTTAGAGTGAATTTTTGATAATTAGTTAAAAATATGCATCTTGTGTGAAACAAGAAAATTTTATTAAATTTTATTTTAAATAACTTTAAAAAGACGATATGATGACAATATGATGGAATGTAATGTACAATTATTTATTTGGTAAGTATTTTTTGTTATAATTATTCTAATCAAAATTTGACCTCTTTGTAGTTTTCACTTATGGTAATGTTGATATTTACCACAATTAAAATAGTAAACATCCTAGTCTTTGTAATGATGGGTTTTTAATTTTTTCATTTCAAAAATAAATTTATCAAAATACAAAACTTTCTATATTTTTTATTATTGAAAGGAGTGCAGGAATACCTCCTCGCCCACCAAAATACCCCTGGCCCTGTGTGTAGAGATGTGTAGTTTAAATAAATTCAAGGAAGAACTAAATGAACTCTTAGAGGGTGGACAGGTAAAGTGTGTGTGTGTGTGTGTGTGTGTGTGTGTGTGTGTGTGTGTGTGTGTGTGTGTGTGTGTGTGTGTGTGTGTGTGTGTGTGTGTGTGTGTGTGTAAAGCTGACAGTATAAGCATGCCTTTACACTGTCAATCTTTTTTCTGAAAAATGGCGACTTACCAGGAATTCAAATCTAACATGAATAAGTTTATGGCTTCTTAAGTTCCTCCAAGCGATTAAATTTTATAACACAAAATTCCTTAATGAAATTTAATTTTTACTAGAGTACTCCATTTTAATAATCTTTCATCTTTGAGGTCACCATGGAAGCTGAAGGTCATCTTGTCCTTTAAGTTGCTGTTTAAAGGTATGGAGTGCAGCAAAATAAAGACTGAATTGAAATTTTGATCAAAAACCTTATACTTATGAAATTTTATGTTTATCAAAAGGTTTAACTGTACTTTGAGGGTTATCTGTTTTAATATTGCCAATTTTTTTTGTCACCTAACATCTTTCACTACAAGAAAGCAAGTTTCCTGAAGAAAACACTTTCTTTTTTTTTTTTTGTTTTCTTCCAAGTTTGCTAGATTTTTGCAGCACATAGTTTGCAAAAAAGTAAGATTTAAATCATGGCTTTTGAAAATGTTATTTGTTCATTTGATATTTTTCATTGCATTTCATTTTGAGTTAATCAAATTTCACCATTATTTTTTCATAATTTGAAAAGTGTGCATAGTTCACTCTTAATATACATGTGCTCATACTTCTAGAATATCAGTTGACATAAAACATTTACAGTCATTTCTGCTATAACGCGGTGTTCCTAAAAATCACTGCGTTATGGTATTTCACGTATTAAAAACAACAGGGCTTATGGGGAAAATAGGGATAGGGGCAGAGCACCTAAAAAAAATGTTCAGTCTGGTAAGTAAAACTCTAAAAAAAAGTTAGAAATCCAATAAAATTGCTAACACAGGTTCAAGCATCTTAAATTTCTAATAAATAAATAAATATTACAGTAAATATAGCATGTTACCTTGACAAGATACCTTGTATTGGTTGGAGACTATGTACGCTTAATTGATACTAAATACATGCATACTAATTGATATTTCTGTTCTCTAAAATTTTTTTTTGGATTGTAAAATTTAAAACAGTAAAAACGATAAGCAATCAATAATGGCGAACACTGCACACACACACAAATGAGATACGAAGTAACAAGTTTATGAAGCTTAAAAATAGGAATGAAGAGAAGATTCTGAATATTTATTTAATTTTCTTAGAGGGTGTGGACAGGATAGGTAAAATGTGCGTGCATGTGTGTGTGTGTGTGTGTGTGTGTGCGCGTGTGATTGAAGATTTCATGGAAGGAGAAACATATTTCATATAAAAACCCACAGAATCCAGCTATCTATCGGTATTATTGCAAATGTAGGTGGTAGATGACTTTCATCAACCGGTGAAATACCACCACTTTGCTTTTTGGAGGCTTGAAGTGGCGAAACCCATGTTTAGTCTCTAGAGCAAAGTTTCCGGCATCCCCTTCCCCCCATACTTCTCCTCCAACCCATGCACGGTACTAAGTACTATAGGTTTTGATACCTTTCGTGTTTAGGGTTTTCATAAAAAAAAAAAAAAAAAAAAAATGCAATAAGATCGAGTTTACTACCCATTTATAATAGATTGCACTAACAGAAAAGCCCAATAAACCAGGAACTGCAAAATTGTTTTTATTGTTTTATGGTAGTGACCTCATGAAACGTGCTCCTCTGCTTATGCTATCATGCCTCAAAAAGTTTCTGTTTGAACAGAAAAATGTTAGCTCCCGAAACATGAGTCAGCCTACAATATCACATGTTATCTTGTGAATACAGCGAATGACAACAGTGTGTCTCTGACCAATACAACTACAGTAAATGGGAAATATAGCTCTCACATGTTTGATGTTTTTAAGCTTTGTAAATGTATGTATTTATAAAGCTTAAAAAGCAGCTTGTTATTTCACCTTGCTCCCGGGTTTTGCGTTCATCTGGTGTTACTCTCAGATGAAATTGCACATGAGCCAACGTGAAAATCGCGTTATACTCGCATTGTTCTCTAATATATCAGTCGCGTTGGAGCAAATTTGCGTTGCTAAAATTAGCTTTATAGCAGAACTGACTGTATCTGAAATGATATTTTTGTTGGTGTATTGCTGGGTTTTCAATAAAAATGGGTGCTTATTTGTTTAATTCTTGTAGAAAGAGGAGTAGGTAAATTTAATGATGAATGAAAGGTTGGGAGTGGGGGCTGACAAAGGTATCTATATCATAGTGATTGGTGGTCAGAGACATTGAAAAGACATCTCTGACAGATGGTATTCAAAACGTTAATGGCTTAATTTGAATTTTTTTTTTTTTTTTGGGTAGGTATTTTCCCTGTCATTTTATGGTGGATTATATCCTAATAATGTATAATACAGTAATAATTTATTATGGTTTCTTGTTTTAGTATACAGATAACAAAAGCTATTGTGAAGATTTGACAGAAGGCAAGTTTTCATTTCCAATAATTCATGCCATACAAAATTACCCAGAAGATCCAAGAATGATTAGTATCCTGTAATATAAAAGTATTATTAATAGTTATTTTCTTTAATCATTTGTGAAGAAGTAAATTCAGTTTTTTAAAATTACTTACACAATATGTAAGTAATCTTAAAACAACATAGTTTTTAATGATATTTCTCTTTTAAAGGCACAGATTGTCCATTGTGCCTTCAAGACAAATTTACAGCCATAATGAATTTAATGATTTATAGCTCTTGTTTCAATAGTTTTCAACTGATACAAATTGTGCTTGCAAATTTACTTTAATTACACTTTCACTGCAAAAAGTGGTGGAGTGAAGAATGTATGGCAGAATAGCCAGAAAAAGTCCTGGATGTTGTTTGCTTGCAACATTGATAGAAATGTGTAAACTAGAATTGTCTGCAATAAGATTAGACAAATCTTAGGCAAATTAAGTGCCTGTCCCAATAATGAGTTGAAAAAGATGACGTTATTTGGCCAAGAAAGTTGCAAGTACAATCCTATCTACCAAAAACGAAGCTCAAATTGAAAAATAAATTTATTTACTTTCAACTGGTATAATAACACACAATCAGACTTTAACACAACTACATAAAGCCTTAGCCAAAGCCAGATGAAATCCATTATCAGATGACTGAAAAACTTTTTTTTTTTTTTTTTTTTTTTTTGAGTCATATTCAGTGAGGCTAAAAAGAAGAAACTGTCGGGAAATGAGAGAAAAAGAAAAATGCTCTTGATAAAGCTAGTCAAAACTGTCACAATGTAAAGGACATGTTCAATTTACTGACATCAAAATTTAATATCATAAATGAGGAGGAGGAAAAATTCAAACAACTCTAAGAACATTGAGATGACCAGAGTACTGCAAAAATGCATATCAAAAGTGAAATGAGAACACAAGAAAAAAATGATCAAGGGGAACAGAATGAATGCAAAATAGAGAAAAAAGAAGACAATGACAATAAAGATGACCAAAGATCTAAACAACTCCATACAATAAGCGAAATAGAACTATCAGTATAAAACGATAAAAAAAATGAATTTGAGCCAGAAAAAGACAGTGATGGTATTGAAACAGCAAGAAATCATATTGATACAGATGAATACATATTAGATTTTGCTGATAATACATTCAGAGAAGATAGGCTTACTGATCTATATCTTTTCAAAGATAGTAATTTGACCCCAAATTTAATAAAGAATATTTGGATTATGGACCCTGTCAGCTGGGAATCAAGAAGATCAATATTTTAAATTTGATAACTTTTCAAGAAGACATTATTTTTACAATGATGACATTACGAAAAAATGTTATGCAACCTTGGCTAATATTTATTCACCAAGAGCAAAAAGGTGTTATTGCTTTCATTGCGAGTTATATATGCCGATAAAAATAATAAACACTACAATAAAACGTGGTCAGACAAAAATAATGGTGGATTTACAAATATTAGAAAAATGACAGATAAACTTAAAACAATGTGAGAAATCAGAGATTCACAAAGAAGCATTTAAAAAAATGTGTATGGTCAAATTAAGACTAAAAAACCAAACCTCTGTTATAAATTTACTACAATGGGGAAAAAGAAATCAAATTGCAACTAATAGTATGCTCTCTTTTAACATATAGTATGCTCTCTTTTAAATTGTGTGCTTTTTTTGACATGTTAGTGTGTTTGCCATTAAGGGGACATTATGAACATGGAGGAAAATCTACAAGTGGGGAAAATGGACATTCTACAAGGACATTTCTTAGAACTTCTAAAATTTATTGCTTGCTGTTATGATAAGGGTCTCACAAATCATTCACAATGGGGTAAACACAATGAAACATACACTGAGTGATCACTGAATTATGGCCACCTACCTAATATTTCGTAGGTCCTCCTTTTGCCCTCAGTACAGCAGCTATCCAATGTAGCATTGATTCAACAAGATGTCGGAAGCGTTCAGGAGTTGTGGCCAACCAAGCTGTGTGTAATGCAGTCAGCAATGCAGGTATGGAGGTGGTTGGTGTATCCAGATGCCTGATATGCCTTGGCATAGTGTCCCACAAGTGCTCTTTGGGATTGATATTGCAGGAGTTTGGAGGCCAATTGATATGCTGGAAGTCAGAACAGTGTTCCCCAAACCATTCCTGCACAATAGGTGTCCGATGGCTCGGTGCATTTTCATCTTGGAAGACTCCATCGCCATTCGGGAAAAAGTGTAACATAGCAGAGTGTACACAGAGAAAGCAGTTGACGATAGCGGAGACCACTGATATATTGTTCCACATGCACCTCTATCAGATCACCTCGCTGGTGCCTAGTCTCTAGACACTGTAATTTGCAAAACTTAAGCCTTTCTTCGTAAGAGCACCCTTTGTTCCATTCACTAATCTTGTTGCCCTTCTCTGTACTCGTTCCAGCAGCTCTACATCCTTCTTGAAATGAGGCCTCCAGACCTGTATACAGTACTCTAGGTGTGGCCTGACCATTGCCTTATACAAAGGAATAATCACCTCCTTATCCCTGCTAGAAAAATTCCTATATATCATTGACAATACACCATGAGCTACTCTTGCAGCCTGTCTGCACTGCTCAGAGAACTTCATATCTGCCTGCACAACCACCCCCAGGTCCCTTTCATTCTCTACTACTGTCAGTGTAGTACCACAGAGTTGATACGTTGCTCTGGGGTTGCTGTTTCCCATGTGTAGTACTTTACATTTGTCAATGTTAAACTTCATTTGCCACCTCTCAGCCCATCTGCTCAACCTTTCCAGATCCTGTTGCAGCAGCATAGTGTCAGTAGTGTCCTTGACAACCCTGCCGACCTTTGTATCGTCTGCAAACTTCGACATTAAGCTTGATATACCATCATCAATATCATTTATAAATATAGAAAACAATAATGGACCTAATACTGAGCCCTGAGGGACTCCACTAATAACATTAGTCCACGACGAGCAGTGTCCATTGATTACCACTCTCTGTCTTCTCCCCCTCAGCCACCCACAGCAGCAATTTGCCTCCAGTGTCACACCACTGCTCCAATTTGTGCAGCAGTCTTCCATGTGCAACAGTATCAAAAGCCTTTCTAAGATCCAAGTATATAATATCAAAGTTATTCCCTGCATCCAGTTCCTTTGTGACTGCATCATAGTATCCAATCAAATTGGTCAGGCAAGACTTCCCCTTAACAAAACCATGCTGTGTCCGAGCTATAACTGAAGTCTTGTCTAAATGATCCTGCAGTGCTTCTTTAACTAGTGCCTCCATTAATTTTCCTGGAACAGAAGTTAAACTCACAGGTCTATAATTACTTGTGTCAGCCTTTGATCCTCCTTTGTGAATTGGGGTCACATTTGCACATCTCCAGTCTGTGGGTACCTCCCCTGAATCCAAGGAAGCTCTCGTAATTATGGCTAAGGGTTTGCTTACTTCCTCTGCTGCCTCCTTTAATATAACTGGATAGATCCCATCCACCCCGGGTGCCTTTCTTGTGTTTATTAATTGACTATGAATTAATGACATTCAGACTTGCTGGCCCATACAATTTGCATATAGAGAGAATTGTCGTAACCTTCACAATCTTCTGGTCTATGTATTACCCCCACTCTCATTATACCTTTGTTTCCAACTGAATGCGCACAACACTGAGTCTATAGCATGTGTATCTTCTGAAGCTTTTGTCGTGCTCAGGCAGCTTTTAATAAGTGCACAGCTTACACATAGAAGTCAATAAATCAATATATATACGTAATTCGGAATAGGAAACTTTATATAGAAACAAACCAAACATATGCGAACAGCAGGAATCTGACTAAAAGGATTAATCTCACAACATAAGTATGAACAGAATCTTCCAAGATAACCCCATGTCCCATTCATTATAAACATGAACATTAAAGAGTAAATCTAACCCAGATTCAATTTGTGGGGAGAGTCACATGTCGAGGCCTCATAGTGTTCCATCTGTTGTGGGAAGCCAGCTTAGTTGACTTTTGGATATAAATCTTGCACAATTAAAAAGTAAAAAAAAAATTTTAAATCTGAAAACAACATTTTAACAGCTGCATTCTATAACTTAGTGAAATTCTTGACCTACTTAACAAATTTTCTGCCACGTAAATGTGAAAGAAATCATTCAATGTGTTGTAATTTTCAGAAGGTTCAAAAGAATCAACATTTCGACAAGCCCAGCATTCCGAAAATTTGTACATAATGGTGGAAAATTAAAAGTTTAGAATTCATTGCTAAAAATGAACACTTACTTTTGTCCTGAGCTGTAAGTGAAAACAGGTCTTAAAATTTTTATAAAAGGTTTACTCGTGTATATAAACTAACAATGTAAGCAAAAAAACAAAAGCCGAGCATTACTGTCAAGCATTCAGTCAGTGTGTTAGTACAGAGTAGTTGTTAATTTCATGTGCCTTTACATTTATGGCACTCATTGGTTTTTTTTTTTTTATGTAAACCCCAAACACGAGAGATATTAGAACCTATAGTACTTAGTGCCATGCTTGGGTTGGAGGTTGAGAAGATGAAAGCAGATATTTGTTGACATTGGACTTCTGTAGACTGTAATTTTCAGGAAATACGTATGAAGGAAGGTTCTTCCAGAAAACGGCGGTTGAATGGATAAATGAGGAAGATGAAAAGTTGGTTCTGTGAGTTTGAAGTTGGATAGTAAATGGATGTTGGCTGGTGGCGGTATGTGTTCGACCGTTTTGAAAGAGAGAGTGGGAATTATAGAAGCCAATTCAGAAGAACTGTGCCCATGGAAGAGGGATGCAGCAGAAACAGTACGTCTATGAGACAGCAAGTGGAGAGACAACGCTAGAGATGAATCATTAATTAACCTGACTGCCTTCTTCTGAATGGAATCAAGAAGCCTGAGAGAGGTTTTGGGGCACCACCCCAGTTGTGGGAACAATATTCCATGGCAGGGCAGATTTGCAATTTATACAGAGTGAGCAGCTCTTGGGAAGAAAAGTAATGCCGAGAGCGAAAGAGAAAACCAAGTTTTTTAGATGCAGAGGAAGCAATATTTGGAATGTGCTTGTGCCAAGAGAGATTAGAAATCAGGGTAATCTCCAAAAGAGATATATCATTTTGCCTAGAAATCAGAGTGTCACTAAAGATAAGCATAGGAGCAGAAGAATCCTTTTTGCGAGATATAAGACAAGACTGAGTTTTACAAGGGTTTTTTTTTGACTGAGTTTTTTTTTTTGAAATCAATTAAGTTGTCTTTGCCCCACTGGAGAATTACCTGAAGATCGCCATTTAAGGAATTGGTAGCAGATTTTCGAGAAGTTGAAGCTGATTGAGCAGGGCAAGGTTTCTCAAAATGGAAAGTGGAATGCAATGTGCTATCATCAGGAAAACTATGGATAGGATTTCCAGTCAATGGAAGAAGGTCATTAATATACAAGAGGAAAAGAGTGGGGGAAAGAACTGAACCTTGGAGGACACCGCATTAGTGGAGAAGTTATAAGACAGACAGCTATCTACCATTACCCTCAGTGAGTGATCAGAGAAAAAACTGGATAACCAATTACAGAAAACAGTTGGCAAACCATAAGATGGAAGTTGTTTAGAAGACCTCTATGCGAAACACGATCGAAAGCCTTTGAGATGTGAAGGGCAACTACTTGTGTTTCACCAAACATTTCCATTGAATTAGTCCATAAATGGGTAACATAAGCCAGAATATCACAAGTGAATTGAAACTGACGGAATCCATACTGGCGATCATTGATCATACGGAAGGTTTCTAGGTAGTTAAAAGTTGGCCGTTAATTGATTTCTCCATTATTTTAGAAAGAGTGGATATAATTGCAATGGGATGATAATTGGATGGGAGGGATTTGTCACCCTTTTTAGGAACTGGCTGGATATGAGCAAATTTCCAAGCAGAAGGAAAAACACGTTTGGAATAAGAGCACATGTTTTGAGAACAAGTGGAGAAATACCATCGGGACCTGGAGGAGCTTTCTTATCATCAAGATTCGTCAAAATCCTTCTGACATCCTTTTGACGGAAGACTACAGGAGGCATTGAATGGAGCGTGTTGGGAATGGTGGGAGGTGTTTTACCAAGATCATTAATACATGAGTTGGAAGAAAAATGGGATGCTAGCAGGTCAGCTTTATCCTTGGCTGAAGTGACAACAGAACCATCTAGTTTGGACAGAGGTGGGCAAAAGTTGCGGCCAATAGCTTTGCTAAGAGACCAAAACACTCGACTACCATTAGTGAAAGAAGCAAGTTTTCTACTCTTAGCCTGTTCAAACTCTAGTTTAGACTGATTAATAACTGCTTTACAATTGTTGTGAGCTTTGGTGTAGGCATAAAATGAAACTGAAGAATTAGAAACAAGCCAATTACGACATGCAACATGCTTCTCTTGAAAAGCCTTAGCACATTTATTGGAAAATCAATGTTTAGATAAAGGAGGAGATTTTAAAGTGGAGTGTGGGATAAAGGATTCCATTCCTGCAAGAATAATTTCACTGACACGATCTGAGCAAACGTTCACATCAGTAGTTTTGAAACAGTAATCCAACCAAGGAAACGAAGAAAAGAAATCTTGCAGGTCATCCCATTTTGCATTCTTGTAATGCCAAACAACACGAGGTTGGGAATAACCTTGATATAAAGGCTCCATTGGATAAGAGATAATCACCAAGTTGTGATCTGAAGTGCCTAAAGGACCTCTCAACCTTGATATAAAGGCTCCATTGGATAAGAGATAATCACCAAGTTGTGATCTGAAGTGCCTAAAGGACCTCTCACTTCGACCGTGTACTTAGAAGGGTTGTTTGTGAGAAAAAGATCAGCATGTAGGCTGTATGATTAGGATTATCGGGTATTCTTGTAGGTAAATGAACAGTCTGCACAAGGTCATTAGTAATTGCAAAAGCCTCAGCATCTCGACCAGCTGGGTCAGTGTGACTAGAAAACGGAAGCCAGCTGGAGTTGTGAACATTAAAATAACCAAGGAAAATTACCTCACTGTTAGGAAAGTTGGACTGGAGAAAGTCAAATTACAAAGAGAGGAAGTCAAAGAGCTCCAAGTGATTAGTTGAGTTGGGAGAACGGTAGAGACAACAGATGAATTTTACAGAATGAGGTAGAGAGATTTTAAGCCAGAGAAGATCGAAGAGAGGAGATTTCAAATTGCCAAATCTCTGACAGGGAATATCAGAAATGGACATATGCACAAGTACCACCTTTGAGGCGAAAGGAATCATACAACGAATAATTTGGGCATCTGAGATGAGCAGTTGTTGAATCAACCGATAACTGAGATTCTGTCAGAAAAAGTACATGGGGTTTGGCAGACTTCAAGTGGAAATGGACATCGTTGAGATTAGAATTGAGACCACATATATTTGTGAAATGAATTAGGAAGTGCTTGGGAGATTTAGATCTTTTTGCAGATAAGCTTGCTCTATTAGTTTGACAATTCATGGTGTATTCAATTGTAAGGCCGACCGGGCTAGCCTAGTGGGTAAAGTACCTGCCCGGCAACCCAAAGGTCGCGGGTTCGATTCCCGCCGCGGGCTTGGATCAGAGTACTGCAAAAACCTTGGGAGGTGCAATATGGCCACAGAAGCCGATGCGCCAACAACTACCAAATCAAAAAAAAAAAAAATCAATCAATCAATTGTAATTAAAAGTGGGTGGGACGTGCAGTATGAAGTAATGAAATTTTTGGATATGGCGTACACATGGTAAGAATATGCCCAGATCTTTGACATAACGTGGCCTCGACAATGCTCCCCGCATACACACTACTCGACTCGGACTCACTCCAGTCACTATCTGGCAGAGTAGAGGTAGCAAGATTATACACTAGCTGATCCGGAAGCTTCCTAGAGAGTTACCAATAGGTTCGGTCCAGTGCACACTAACTAGCGGCGCCTCTGCAGCCAGGTGGGCAGGAGCAGTAGTGCGTAGCACATGCTTCTTGATTAGACCGGGGTTTGAGCCCGTGACCACCAAATACAGAGGATATGGAAAGGTCAGGGAATGACCACTGCATATCCCTGGAGCAATATGGCCTTAGTTGCTAATGCTCCTAAAAAACCAAATAACAAAAAAACACTAACTAGCGGCCGTCTTGCGAACACCATTTTAGAGGTGTACCTTGAAATATAAGGAATATTGGATCACTGCTTGACTGCTCATATGCATTATGACACACCACTTGGATGCATTTTTGAATGCAGTTGTGCATTGCAGCACATCATTCTTATTGCTGTTTTATGCATGTGTATGTAAAGGCAAGTGAACTTATTAAATTGTGTACAGTGGCTCCAAAATGGACACACAGATATGGATGCTGCAGTGTGTGTAGTGCTGAATAAAAAATATTATATTTATATATTATATAAATATTATATATATATATATATATATATCAAACCTTTGGCCCTTGTTCTTTGTAATGGTGAAGCAGAAATGGCAGCAATCGCTGAAGTGGTATGTTCCTTTTCAAACAGAAACCAGACATCCAAGTCTGGTTTCTGTCTGAATATATTTCCAATGGGAATAAAGATCATTTAGTTATTACCTAGGTTTAAAACACTTCACTCCTTGTTTTAATAAAATCACAAACTTATGCTGTTGAAAAAATGTCAAACATATGACAGGTTTAATCAGATGTGAAAATGTTTCTGGGCTTTTTTTTTTTTTTTTTTTTTTTAACATTTAAGCCATTATTTGTTATGAATTTGTTTAGAATAGGCTGGTAATAAACCAGGCGTATACTGAAGAGGTTGTAATTTGACTTAGGAAAAGGTTTGGGAAAACTCAAACAAATAAATAGCAATATACTTGAATATATTTTAAAATGGTAGATGGTTTCTCCATCATCATCATAATGCTTCTGCACACACACACACACACACACTGCATTCTACAGTAAAGAAATTTTGGCCCTATTGGACCAAAAGGAGAGAAAAAATAAAAATTTCTGTAACCCCCCATCCTCTAGTATTCACCTGACACTTCATGAATAGTATTATTACAGCTTTCAATGATGTATTTCACTTCTTTTGTGTCAGTGCATGTATTTTATTGTAATCCCTTAAACATATAATATTGTACTCCCATTGAGCTGAAAATTAGAAAAAATGTATTTTTAGCAGTCAACCTTGTTTCCTTTACCTTGCTCCAGATATTATCCGACAGAGAACAACCGATGTAGAAATCAAGAAATATGCAGTAGATCTTTTGGAAAAGTTAGGATCTTTTAATCACACTCGTCAGGTACTTGTGGAGTTAGATCAACAGTGAGTGCTAATTAATTATTTTTGTGATTATAAGTTCATTAACACATTGGTAACAATGTGGTACACTTGTCAATTCACTTTCTATATAGCTAAAAATCTTGCAGTTAATAGTGAGACCCCCTATATTGGGCATACAGCTATAGCATAGGTACAAGTTGTTTGGTGTACCACATGTGATGCACTTATCTATAAATATGGTAATAAGTTAATAAAACCAGGATATAAAAAATTAAAAAATATTTTTTTTTGAAACAAATAGTTAGGTTAGGTTGTATTCTAAATAATGAGGTTAAAACTAATCAGTAAAATAAAAACCTTAGTAAGTAGCTCAAAACTAATAGTTATTACTTATGTTTTTCATTGAAACACTGTAGACACATAGTCAGCTTTCCTGGACAGTATCCACTAAATGTACAAACTGAGTATGGTACTACTACTTCTTGGCCTCTTCCTTGCAGGTGGTCAGTTTTCTTCAATTTTAGCATCATCTTCAGCCTCTGTATTTTCATTTTCAGTGTCCAACAGTCCTCTTATTTTTTGTCCAAGCTGTAGCATATCCAATTTCTTGCTGTTGTCACCGAATTTATATATTACCCAAGAATTCATGATGCATGTGCCAAGAGCTATTTGAAAGAAAACTTTTTTGTACCATTTGATATTTTTTCTAAGAGCGGTATAATAAGATGACATTTGGTCCTAGACATCGACCCCCTTGATATAACAGCTGGAGATTTCAATATGTGTTATGCCTGAATGCGATGAGGCAGCCTGATCAGAGGAATCTCTTTGAAGTAAAGAAATAATTTTTCTTGCCCTTGCCCTCATTTTGACTTCTTTTCAATTAGATATCTGAAAAAAAGAACATATTATGTTGCATATTGTGGAGCTCAGAGGCCACCGGTGGTACATGACGGCTCCAATAAAAAATAATCATTGGAGCCATTGTGTGCCACCCACTGGTGGTACACTTAAAAAATTGGGTCAAAGGTGAAAAACTAACCAAAAGTATAGTGTATAAACATTTATAATTCATAAAAAAACTCTATCAAAAAAATTTTCGACCACGCACTAAGCATACTTGTTTCCAACATCGTTGCCAACGTGTTAATATATTTTCGACAAGTAAATTAAGGGCATATCCTCATTCTGTACATGACAATGAACAAATAAGTTTCCTACTTGGTGCATTGATCTCATAGTGTAGAGGCATTTTGCTATGAATTGAAGTGGTTGTGCTGCTCTGATAAAAAGCACTAGTCCAGTCAACATTACCTTTTGAAGTTCAAAAGTCAACCAGCTTGGTTAATTGCCTTAGCTATTTTGTTGGTTGCAAACAAACTTAAGACATACATCAAAATTATACAATTAGGTCCAAAGTTGAGTCCAGTGTTATTAAGCCTCAACTACCTGTGGAGATAACTTATTCCCAGAATCAACAGTTTGTTGGCTAAAAGAAAACCATACAATCTAGTCTAAACCTCTCTTCCCCTGTAATTTGAATTTATGATCCCTAGTTCTGGAATTCTTCATAGCAGCAAACCTTCTGATTCTGCCTTCATTCATTTTACTGATCCCTTTTAGAGCCTTATAAACCTCAGTCAGGTCCCCTCTAAGGTGCTTCTCTGTCAAGCTGTGAGCCCACATAATCAAAGCCTTTCCTTGTACGGTTGCCCTTTAGCTGACCTCACCATGTGAGTTGCCCTTCTTTGGACCCTTTCAAGAGGCTCAGTGTCTTTATCAGTTGAAGTCTCCATACTTGAACACAGTATTCCAAATGTGGTCTTACAATTGCCTTGTACAGTGGAATTTTGGCCTTTCTTATCTCTACAGGATATTGTTAGAAAAATCATCAATAGGACACCATGAGCTTTCCTGGCCACCAATTTACACTGCTCAGAAACTTCATATCTGCCAGTATCATAACTCCCAGATCCTTTTCTGTTTTTAATTCATCATTGCTGCATTAAAACATAACAGCCACTTTTGTGACTATTCTTGAAGCTTGTTAAAGTCATCCTGAAGAAGTGCTACTTGACACTGATCATTAACTATTCTCCTAATCTTTACATTGTCTGCAAGTTTTGACATTATGCCATTTATCCCTTCATTGCTGTCATTTATGAAAATTAGAAGCAACCATGGTCCAAAAACTGATCCTTGGGGGACCCTACCTCTGGAGTTAACCAATCTGAAGAATAACCATTAATTGCAACTCTCTACTTTCTGTGCTGCAGCTACCCTGTCATCCATCTTAGAATCTTTCTGGTAATCCAACATATTCCAGTTTAAGCAGTAACTTCTCATGAGGGACTGAGTCAAGTGCCTTGCTAAAATCCAAATAAACTGTTGAAATTGTTCTTTACATCCAGCTCATGAATAACTGTCAAAATAGCATATGAAGTTAATCATGATTTTCTCTTAACAAAAACCATGTTGTATGTCCTTCAGAATGCCGTTTCTATGTAAATATCCCTGGATTGCACTTTTAATCATTGCCTCTGAGGTTTTCCCTACCATTGAATTCAGACTAACCAGTCTGTAGTTACCAACTTTACTTTTAGAACTCTTGGCACTTCTCCAATTCAAAGGTATCTCTCCCAGGTTCAATGATGCCTTCATAATTAACCTCAATGATTCAAAACATTATTTGGTTACCTCCCTAAAAATGCCATCAACTCAAGGAGCCTTACATGCCTTTAGGCTTGAAAGTTTTTCTAATAAAACAGTAATTTGTAATTTCAAGATTGCTAATTTCATACGTCTCAGCCTCACTTGTACAGCCTCTCCTCAGCATGTAGATTCTTTCATCAGTAAAGACCAATGCAAAATACCTATTCAATTCATCAGCTGGGTTATCTAACGTTTGTGTTTTGCATGTGTTATTCACACGCAATACAAGGGTCCAATTTGATTTGTTTTCTTTGTATTCACGCACACGAGAAACTGTCTCCCCATTCTCTGCTTAGTCAGTGCTTTCTCATACTCGCTCTCCCTACCTTTATGTGGTACTATTACAAATCAGCTTGTAGCTGTTGTAGTCTTCAGTACTTTTTCTTGCTCCCTACCTTTCACATGCTGTCCTTTTCTGCTCTGTTAGACTGGCCAGCTCTGTATTCATCCATCCATATTAGCTTCCTCCTCATTATATTTTCTTAATAGTATATAGGAGGAATAGTAAATATTTTGGAAGGTTATAGTATCGATTATTCTGAATAAAACAGTTGATATAAACATTGTCCAATTCTCAATGGATACAGAGATACAGCTGTTTGAAACTGGCAATGCACAAAGCGATTATGAGAGGTTTTAAAGTACGATAAATTAATATTGTTTGTATTTATTGACTTTCTGAATGATACAAAACATAAATAATAAACAATTTTTTTACGGTTCACAGTAAATGTTCGAAAATCCCACCACCACCACCACCACCACCAACCTCGATGCACTTTGCAACTCTTGTGATAATATGACATGTTGTTCTTCTGAGGTCATCTTGGCATTCCTTTATGAAGGCAGAAGTATCCAAAATGCGAGTGAGCAATTCGTCTCTTTGTATTCGACTTTTCTTTGTATACTGTGCTTTTCATCCACCCCCACAAACAATTATCTAACCGAGTTAGGTCTGGAGACCTTGGTGGCCAATGAAAGGGATCATCGTGGCCGATCCATCGTTCAGGGAATGTTCAATTTAGATATTGTATCACCAGACTGGTATAATGTGCAGGAGCTCCATCATGTTCAAAGTACATACCAATCCTTGTAGCCAAGGGAACATCCTCCAATAGTAGTGGAAGTTCATTTTGCAGAAATTTTAGGTAAATGGGCCCTGTAAGATGATTTTGTAACACAACAGGCCCAATCAACTGATTGTTGATGATACTGCACACACGTTTACCAAGAAACGATGTTGAAAATTTGTATGTACAGTGGCATGTGGACTTTCATCTGACCACCTATGAGAGTTACGGGTGGTGTTAATACCATCGTGGGTGAAAGTAGATTCTTGCTCAACAGTGTTAATGGAATTAATCGGTGATTAGCATTTACCCACCGACAAAATTCCAATCGCTGGGCGTCTTCTCCTGGTTGAAGGTGTTGCACCCACTGTATATGAAATGGATACAAACTGTGCTCATATAATGTTTACCATACTCTTGTCTGTGGAACACCGATATGTGTAGAAATTCTTTGTGTGCTAATAGTAGGACTGAAGAATGTGTTCTATTTCATCCACATTTTGTTCATTTGCACGTTCAGAAGAAATATGAGCACCGAGAACTGTACCAGTCTCAAGCAATTTGGTGTAAATGCTCTTGAATCTGGTATTCTGCAGTTACGAAACTGTCGACGGTATTCTCTACAAGCAGAAGTAGCACTTACACCACAAAAACCATAGACAAACACCGTATCGGCATATTCAGCATGTGTGAAGATGTGCGCCGTTCTTAATAGCACTTGTAACACCAAACAGTGTCAGGTTATTACTGCTTCTTGGTCACATCTGAGTTAGGGAGCTGTGCACATCAGTTTCAAACAGCTGTATCTCCATATCCATTGAGAATTGGACACATGCTTATATTAACTTTTTTTTATTCAGAATAATCGATACTATAACCTCCCAAAATATTTACTATTCTTCCTGAATCACCTATATACATTCATGGCTTCTGTGATAAAGGTATTCCATAATTCTAATGTATTCGCCCTCCCTCTGCAATCTGTCCAATTAATAGATAAGTAATGCTGTGTAGAGCATTAAACTGTCTGTCTCCTTTTCTGAAATTAAAATCAGTGTCTTTACCTTTAACTACTGCAACATCTTTCTTCATCTTCCAACTAATGACTGCATGATCATACCTTCCAATAGTTCTGTACTCCCTGTGAAAATCAAAACCCCTAGTATTTTCTTGATGATTTTTATTTATACCAGCATGTGAATGCTGGTATGAATACAAATCATCTAGTTTATTTAAAAATGTTGTGCCCCCAGGTGAGTTTCTCTCCCATATCCATAAAATATGGGAATCATTGTTGACTCACAGTTTGGTTTAAAACTGCTGTAAAACTTCTAACCAGGTGTGGATAGATGTAATCGTGACTGATATAGCGGTGAATGATAAACCACTGATATACAATGAAAAAAAATAAAAAAGAAGATTTCTGCTATTTTATTGAAAATAGAGTAACACGGACAATTTACATATTCTGATTCTATTCTAATTCTACAAACATCTTTTTTCAATTTAAATTTGTTTCCTTGTGTGAAGCTTAAACTTGTTCGTTGAGTGATTGGGATTATATCTGGTATTCAAATGGCTAGGTGAATAATGTTACCTTATTATTAGCAAATATTTAGCATCTTGAATCTGTTTATTCTACTGAAAAGTAGAATAAATAGATTCAAATAGAATTAACAATACTGAACTAACTGGAGAATTAATTTAGCTTTTTGGTTTTGATTTTTATATTTCACCTGTTTTCACTGCTTTTATATAGAGTGAGGTTAAGTGACATGAATAATTTTTTAAAATTATTAAATGGTAAATTAATTGTTTTATTTATAGGGCCCGCGAAGAAGTCGAAAGTTTAGGACATAATCCTCATCTCATTGCTGTATTAGATGAATTAAAAACGTGGTAGCCATGACTGTAAAAAAATCCTGATGTAGGCTGTACTTATTTATCATGAATCTTTTAAATTCTGTAATTAGAAATGGCATTGATTTTAAATGAAAGAATCATAATAAATATTTATTTATGTTACTGAAATTAGAATGTCAATTGACGGTGAAATATTTTATTTTTATTAATAATTTTTAACTTGCTTAATTATATATAAAACTTAAGAACATCATTTTCATCTTTTAAATTTCTATTTTCTGTTTTGTATTTCAGTTATTAAATTGGGATGATTACATGTGTCAATTCCACATTTATCTACAAACCCCACCAATCCAGGATATAAGCTAGATTTTTTGGATTATTGTCATTAAATTATGAAGTTATTCAATTCTAAAACCAATATGCGAATGAAACTTGTATATAGGAATAAAATGCAGTATGGGGAGGTGACTTAGGTTTGTATGGTGGTAATATAAAAAATTCATGTTAGCAATGCTACTGTGTTGTTATTTGTTTATCGGTGCTTGGATTAGATTAAATTCCTGAGCAAGAAGATTTAAGTCCCAAAGTATGGTTCTCTTGATCTGATAGATATTCTAGAGAAACTGTTAAAAATTCAGTCACCACCTAGCTTGCACCTAAAAAATATGGAACCTTCATAAGTAACAATGCGTAGGCTGGGCACAGAAGAGTTCAAAAAGATGGCCTGAGACAGCTTTACTTCAGAATAGTCATAGTGCAAAGCATAACATATCTGTTGTCTTGATTTAATATGGTCATGCACACTGTAGGCCATGGTGCATATTGCACTGCACCATGGCCTACAGTGTGTTTTGGCAGCCTTAATCAAGTATAACCAGTATGTGCCTAGCCTTAACTAGTTTTGACGGGCCACATAGTTTTAACCCTGTAGTTGGGTTATAATGTAGGAGGGAGATAATGGATGCCATAATATTAGGATTAAGGGGCTGTTGTGTCTTTGGGAGGAAACTTGCTACTTTACTGTGAAATGTACAGGGCATATATTAGACCTAGGCATGTGCCAGGGGACCATAAATGCATGAGTGCTCATGTTCCTAGTAAAATTTGCAAATAAAATATACTTTCATTTCAAATTGTAATGTAATGTAGCTTCTAGTCAAAATGTGTGTGTGCTGCCGATATGTTCAGATTTGTATTTAATTCCTTAAAAATATATGCAAATTTATTTGCTTACATTTTTATATTGACTGGGTAATCCTAATTTTGAACTATTTCGTATTGTCAATAACACTAATTTTGGATTATTTTTGACTGTGTAATCCTAATTTTCTGAGTGCCCCATTCCCTATTTTTTTTATTATTAAAGTAGGGCATAGAGTCACTCAGAAAATATTTTGCCTAGGGACCAAATACTCCAAAGAAAGGCCCTGCAGGAGTCCCAAAAACTTTTGCCTAGGATTCGCATACCTCAAGTTAGGCCCTGTAAGTGTAGGAGGGGAAGCTTGTTAATGTTTTAAAATTTTATGGTATGTGCCTTTGACCATAGCTCACCATATGACAACTGTAGTAGGGATTCTTCTGGGTCTAATATAGAACTGTTCAATATTCCATTTGTTGACTATTTTCCGTCAAAAATAACAGTGAGAGTTTAACCCTTCAGGCCTCTGTCATACAGCATTTATTTTTACAGGTATTTATGCACAAAATTGTTATGCATGCTACATTGCCAAAGGAAGGCTTAATTATGTTTGTAGGACTGAATTACGTGTGTGTGCAGCTGTTATGGTATTAGTGGGGAGGAAGCACAGATTCATTAGGTAGATGTACTGCTTGTGATTCTGTACATCAAAGCATTACAGCAGTGCCAACCATAATATAGAGATGATTACACTGCTGATGGTGGAATAGTAATCCCTCTACATATTCTCTGACAAATCTTATATTGAATTGTCTTCCTGCAGACAGTGCTATTAGATACCACACAGAAAATGTAGTACTTGCAGCAATCCCATGCCAGTACACTTTCTATTGTTATAAAAATATTTGGCCAGTAATTTGTCCATATGTTTCCACAACACTAGGTGGAAATTTATTCCAACAATCACTCCTTGGCTGAATGAAAATTACTATACACTTAATACTGCAAACATCCTTTTCAACTGACGAATTTGGGTAGTCTGGGAATGATTCTGTTCTCTAGTGGATGTTTGTTAGCTTTCTCATAAATTTGGGAAGTTTTTTGGGATAATTTGCAGGTTTTTTCTTAATAAATGTTATAATGTGTAGGAGAGGAATATGTTTTATGGAGATTTGATTATTTTTGTATTTTATCTAAATATTTAGAAAATTAAAATTAAAAGTAAAGTCAGCAGTTGTTATTATAAAAATCACAATATTTGCTGTAGCATGAAGTTTATAAACAGAACCAAACAGTAAGTGTAATTCTTGAATATTTTCATTTGCAAGATTTTGTGGGCATATAATACTGTAGTGTTTTTTTTTTTATATATATATATATATATATATACAAAGGGTACTAGGAAAGTTTTGCAATATGACGCAACAATGAATCACAGGAAGCTGCTTGTTGCTGCATGTTGAGACATGTTCATACGTGCATAGTAGCCGCCGCGCCAAGTCGATGGGCTCAGTTATTCATTAGTAGTGAGAGTGTAAAGTGCTTGCGATGGCATCGTGGTCACGAAGTGAGATAAGGACAGTTTTTCGGTATAATTTCGTGCGTGGTTTAACCATAGACCAGTGCTTAGAAGAAATGACTCTTGCACTAGATGATGATTGTCCACATCGTACAACGATATTCAGGTGGTATAGAGAATTCCAAAGGGGAAATTTCACTCTGGAGGATTCTGAGAGGCCGGGAAGGCCACGAACGTTAGTTACGGAGGAAAACGTTACTGCTGTGAGGAAAATGCTTGACGAAAACAGGCGAGTGACCTACCAACAGATAGAGGATACTTTGGGCCTAAATGCACCAGCAATTCGTTCGATTCTGCAAGATCATTTGCACGTGAAGAAACTTTGTTCTCTCTGGGTGCCGCATCAACTGACTGAAGAGCAGATGACACGACGTGTGACTTGGTGCCGGGAGATGTTAAAAGAGTTTGATAAGGGACAATCTCGGTATGTGAACAACATCGTGACAGGTGACGAGACTTGGCTGTACTATTACGATCTGCCGACCAAGGCTCAAAACAAAGTTTGGGTCTTTGATGATGACGACACACCCTTAATTGTCAGAAAATCCCGATCTGTAAAGAAGAAAATGATAGCTGTATTTTTCAAATCGAGTGGAATTGTGGAACATGTCGTTTTGGACACGCAGAAGACAGTCACAGCTAAGTGGTATACTGAACAATGCCTGCCTAAAGTCATTGGATCTATGAAGAACCTGCGGCCAAAATCAAGAATGGACACCTGGTACCTCCATCACGATAATGCTCCAGCTAACCGCGCCAAAGCCTGCACCGAATATTTGACCACGACAGGACTGAAACTTCTCAAGCACCCTCCCTACAGTCCAGACCTTGCTCCCTGCGACTTTGCACTGTTCCCGCATGTGAAAATGAAGCTAAAAGGGAGGCGGTTTTCCAGTGATGAGGACCTTCTACGGGCTTGGGACAACGAGTGTGCTTTACTCCCTAGTGAAACTTGGCAGAACTGGTTTAAAGATTGGTTTCGGAGGATGGAGAGGTGTATTGAATGTAGAGGAAATTACTTGGAAAAAATTAAATAAACAAAGCTGTATTACAAAACTTTCCTAGTACCCTTTGTATATATATAAATTTTACATAATATATATATTGCTATAGTATGTTGTTATTACTGTTTTAGCATATCACTGAGTGGTACAGTGCCATAGGACTAATTCAATATTTTAATTGAAATTATACTAAGGACCAGGAGCAGTGAAGATTGCCAATGGCCATTCTCCTATGAATTTATTCCGTTCACTCTATGCGCATGTGCGCCAGGTGCTGAGAGTGATAAAATTAAGTAGAAATTTAGGATTTTGTTGGATGAATTTGAGTGCTTGAAGAAAAACATTATTGCTCTAAGCAATTAAATCAGGAGATTAGAGCATTCAGTTGCCCACATTAACATCAGAACTTACCCGCCTGCATCCAGCTGCAGAGCAGGATCACCACAAAAGGATGCCCTGGTCCCACAGAAGGTGGAACAGGATATCACTGACAGCAAAAAACAAATGGAAGTGGATTGCTGATGCTTAATAGTCCAGAGTTCTATCAGTGTGCTGACAGAATTGAGCAGTTTATTTTACATTCCTATATGCATTATGGCATGTTAGTTACTGTGGCATAATGCTCATATGTGTTATGACACAGAACTTTGGATACCATTGAACAATTATACATATCGACACAGGGAATGTGTTAAGCACCCAGGTATTAGTACAGCAGATGTTGCAAGAATTGTAAGAGGTTGTAAGCTTAGCATCAGCAAAAAAAAAAAAAAAAAAAAAAAAAATATAGCACCTGTCCATCCTCGCTAATAACACTGGTCTACAGTGTATCTGGGGTTTGAGTAAAAGTATGTGGCAGTTATTTATGCATGTTTACCGATTACTAAACCGAATATCAAAGTCAGTTTGTTTCTATCATGTAAAGATTTTTCACAATTCATTAACAAAATATTACCTAGGTATTATACGCAAATGTGTATATAACTATAGTTTCTGCAATGGTTTACAACTTTTATACCCCTATATTCGTAATCAGTATCAAATATTTGACTCAAATACAACAGATTATGCATGTTTAACCCGTAACTATACACACTGCAAGGTAGCCAATCTTGACCCAGGAAGGTAGACACCCCCACTCCACCGTGCTCTTCCGGCCCATCTGTGATTCCCAGAATTTTATTTTCCAAGTGGAGTCTGGGAGACTACTGTGTGTAGTTACAGGTTAAATTTGTCTGAGCATGCACTCACTTGTTTCTACAGTCCACACAACCATAGAGCCTACATAAGTGGCACATCCCTTATGCGGTCACAGTACTCCTGTAAAAACCATTGTGAGCTCTCATTATGTGTTAGTTTTCTTTTAGTATGGCAACCAGAAAGTGTATAAACAGTTCCGACATATTTTGTTACATATGTGGTTGTTTTGTTCTTGTAAAGCAGAGACGAAATATTAGCGATTTTGTAAAAAAATCGTATTATGCATACTTTGATATAAAACTAGGCGATCAGGATAAATCATGGGCACCGCATAAAGTATGCCATACATGTGTCGAACATCTTAGAAAGTGGAGTAGCCATTTCAGGAATAGCAAATGGCTATTCCTATGGTGTGGCGCAAGCCAGTAAGCCATTCCGAATGTTACTTTTGTGTATGTAACGTTAAAGGTTACAATTCAAAAAATAAAAAGGAAATCAAATATCCAGATCTACCATCAGACCGGGTCTGCATGGGCCTGACTGCCTGTAAAACCACCACCAGAAACTTTGGAGTCCACATCTTCTTCCACCGAAGCAGAAGCTAAAGAGGTTAGTGAAGAGGAATGTTATCAACCATAAAATATTTTAACGCCACAGCAATTCACACAAGTTGAACTGAACGATTTAGTAAGGGACTTAGGTCTTCCAAAGTATGCTGCTGAAAATCTGGGATCCAGACTTCAAGCGAAGAACTTACTTGCTCCAGGTACATCATTTTCCTTGTACAGAAATCGTGAAAGGGAGTTTATACAGTATTTTTCACAAGAAGGTCCTCTCGTATATTGCAGTGATATCGCTGGTTTAATAAGTGCCTTAGCTCCATCATATGTTCCTAGTGAATGGATATTATTTATAGACTCTTCTGAGACTAGTTTAAAAGGTGTTCTCTTGTATAATGGAGATAAGTACACATCTGTGCCAGTTACCCATTCAGTTTACTTAAAAGAAACTTATGACAACCTACAGTTGCTTCTGGAGAAATTAAATATCAAGATTACGAATGGCAACTATGTGGAGACTTAATAGTGGTATGTATGTTGTTGTGGCAACAGGGTGGGTACACTAAATTGCCATGCATTATTTGTGAATGGGACAGCAGGGCTAAAGCGCTGCATTGGACAAAGAAGCAATGGCCTCGGAGGCAAAATCTTACACCGCAGTCAAAAAATATTGTGCACGAAAGTTTGGTGAAGCCAGATAAAATACTTTTACCTCCACTGCATATCAAGTTAGGCATAATGAAGCAATTTGTTAAAGCATTGAATAAGGATGGCAACTGCTTTAAGTACCTTTGCAGTAAAATTCCTGGTTTATCTGATGGAGGGTATCTTCATTGGTCCCCAAAATAGAAAAATTGGTTTTAGACGGTCAGTTTGAAACTACTATGATTGACATTGAAAGGGAAGCCTGGATTGCTTTTAAAAGTGTAATGGAAAACTTTCTAGGAAATCATAAATCACAGGATTGTGAGAAAATTGTTCAAAATATTCTCAAAGTTTGACAATTTAGGTTGCAATATGAGCATCAAAATTCAATTTTTGCATGCCCATCTTGATTTTTTTCCTCGAAAATCTTGCACAGATGAGCGAAGAACAAGGGGAGAGATTCCATCAGGACATAAAGGAAATGTAGCAGAGGTACCAAGGAAGGTGGAATACAAGCATGATGGCCAACTACTTCTGGTGTTTAAAAAGAGAGAAACCTGGCACTGCACATTAAAGAAAAACTATTAAACGTTCATTTCAAACAAAGAGACGAAGGTCTGATTAATGAAAGTTCCAGAATTTTGATTAATACTTGTATTTACGTATTTTTTGATATATGAAAATGTAATCCTATCAATTTGTCATTACTAAATACAATAAAGTTATATACTTTCGTAAAAAACAATACTTTTTTATTTCTTAAATTGTGATGTATCTGGATGTAATAGAAAAAAATCTAAGTCATATTTGAATTTACAGCAACATATTTCGGCAGTAGGACCTATTGAAATTCAAACTCCAGTGAACAAACTTAATTTTGTAAGCTAGTATAATTTATCTAATTCTTCTTTTAAATTTATTCAAATTACCTACTTCCACCATACCAGAAGTATGCTTCAAAGAAATTTAAATTGTTCAGCAGTGTAACTGAATACCATCTATACTTTTTCCACTACTTTAGCAATACACCTAATTCTGTTTTTACACGATAGATACGTTCCTGAAAGATACGTGTAAAAAAAATTCTTGTAAAAAAAGACATTGTATTTATGGAAGAAAAGAAGATTGGTTCCGGATCTAAAAAATCAGTAAAAATAATAAAAAAAAACACAAAAAAATATTCGTTTTAAGCTTATTATTTTATTTCAACAAAATACACATGTAATAATATGTAATGAAAATGTATTAAAGTAAATTTGTATGCATATGAAATGAAAAAAATCTGTTTTACACATAACAAGATTTTATTCATTTTCACTTTCTGATAATAAACGGTGCATACGTTTGCATATGACTGGAATATCACTGCTATCACTAGAAATGTTGCGGACATCGTCTTCTTCCTCTATTAATGAAATTCTTTCTGTAATCTCTTGAGCAAAATCAGCATGAGTCTCCTCTGGTGCTGATGTTTCACCGGTTTTACGAACAAATTCAGTTATTAATCGTTGTGTTCGTGTTTTGGTTAGGCCGTTATATAATTCTCTGTAAGAGGCTGTCAACAACTTCAGTTCACGTTGAAACTTCCCAGCGCGTTCCTCATTAGGCTCATGTTTGACAAAATGATTATCTAATTTTCTGGCCAGTTCCAGACAGTCTTTTATTAAATCTGCATTTAGAACAGGATCATTTTCTTCATTATCACTACGTTCTGTGGGATAAGAAGTCCCAAGGACAACCTATAATATTTCATCTTCGCTTAGGGCTTTATCAGTTAACATTTCATCTATATCTTCAAACAATAGATCATTGAATCCGTCTCCACAAATTTTGTGTGCCATTCTAATGATCTTGAGAAATTCGGTCGTATTAGGGATGATGGGATCTTTGCTTTTTACACGTTGTGGCCAAACCGTTTTCCGACACGCATTTAAAGTTGCTGGTTTTAATTCAGTTAACGCTAATCCAACTTGATTGATACAATCCATAATTGAGAATTTCTTCCACACATCAGTGACTGTTAGTGTTTCATCATTCAGTTTGTCCAGAATGTGTTGGAATGTTCGTTTTACGTAGTATGTTTTAATTGTCTCAATTATACCTTGGTATAATTGAGACAATTAAAACGGCTTGTATCAAAGATGTAGTATTAGGTGGCAGAAATAAAATTTGTACGTTTGGGTGTTCCAAGACAGGATGGCCGGGTGCATTGTCAAGAATCAGAAGAACTTTAAATTCGAGACCTTTCAAATTCATATAACATCTGACTTCTGGGACGAAACATTTGTTGAACCATTCTGTAAAGATAGCAGTGGTCACCCAGGCCTTCTTGTTTGCCATCCAGTGAACAGGCAGTTTATTGATATCTACACCTTTCATTGAACGTGGGTTTAGGGCTCGATTTACCAGCAGTGGTTTCAACATACGATCTCCTGAAGCGTTGGACAAAAATAATAAGGTCACACAATCCTTAACTACCTTAAAACCACCAGCAGTTTTCTGCGATTTGGCTACATACATTCTGTTGGCATTCGTTTCCAGAAAAAACCAGTTTCATCTGCATTCCACACTTGATCAGGAGTGTATCCTCCATCTTTAATAATTTTTGCAAGTTCCTGCGGGAATACTTTAGCAGCCGGTTTATCTGCAAATGCAGTTTCACCTTTAATTTTTATATTATGAAGAGCATTCCTTTTTTAGAAACTCTGTCATCCAACCTGTACTCGCAGAAAATTCATACTTTCTGTTTAACTGAGATGAAGTGCTTGGCTCCTTTTCTTTAATCTGTCTGTAAATTCTTAGTGCTGTTTGCTTGAGGGCATTTCCATCTACTGGTACTCTTTTTTTTCTGACTGACCTTCTATCCATATTATCAGAGCCTTTTCCATTTTTTCTTGACAATATCTCTTGTATATGATGATGAAATAACACTTACTTTTATTCCAGAACATACCGACTTCCTGATTGCAGCTTCATTTTTCTTAATAGTTCTTACGGTAGCTTCATGTACACCAAAATGCTTTCCTACAGATGTAGTCCCTTGTCCAGTTGCAAGACGATCTAAAATTTGAATTTTAAGTTCCAAAGAAATCGCTTTCCTTTTCATTTTCGTAATAGGCGAATTATTCGACATTATATAAGGGCTACCGAAAAATATCTCAGTTATAATTAATAAAAAAAGTATGAAAAATTTTTTAACTTACAATTTGTTGACTATTGGCAAAATTAATAAATTTATATGTGCACAAATTTTACTAAAGATTCTTTCACTTTGAAATAGAGCTTACTACTAAATGTCTTCCGAAGATACAATGCACGGATACAGTAGATGTGCACCAAATTCAATAAAAATGTTGATGATTCATAGATACCTGGATGTACACATTGGTAAATAAAAGCACGCGTTTCAAAACGCACACACTAGCTGTTATCCAATCTATTCATGCCAATATGCCACAAATAAAAAAAAATTTTCTTAGAATTTAGGCAAAAAAAAATTCATAGAAATCGTGTTAAATCAAAATGACTCGCGTAAAAAGAGAATGAAATATTTATTTTGAATTCGTGTTAAATCAAATTCGTATAAAAAAGTTCGTGCAAAAACAGAATTAGATGTATACTATTTTTTTATTTTTTATGAAAACCCAAAACGAGAGGTATTTGAACCTATAGTACTTAGTACCGTTCTTGGGTTGGAGATTGAGAAGACGAAAGCAGATATTTGTTGACATTAGACTTCAACTTCTGTAGACTAATTTTCGGGAAATACGTACGAAGGAAGGTTGTTCCAGAAAACGGCAGTTGAATGAATAAACGAGGAAGATGAAAACTTGGTTCTGTGAGTTTAAAGTTGGACAGTAAATGGATGTTGGCTGGTGGTGGCATGTGTTCAGACTGTTTTGAAAGAGAGAGGGGAATTATAGAAGCCAATTCAGAAGAACAGTGCCCATGGATGTATCTGTAGAAAAGGCATGCAGCAGAAACACTACGTCTATGAGACAGCGAGTGGAGAGACTTTGTTAGAGAGGAGTCATTAATTAACTTAACTGCCATAGGAGCAAAAGAATCCTTTTTGCAAAATATAAGACAAGACTGAGTTTTAGAAGGGTTGAAATCAACTAAGTTGTCTTTGCCTCACTGGAGAATTACCTGGAGATTGGCATTTAAGGAATTGGTAGCAGATATTCAAGAAGTTGAAGCTGATTGAGCAGGACAAAGTTTCTCAAAATGGAAAGTGGAATGGAATGTGCTATCACCAGCATAACTATGGATAGGATTTCCAGTCAATGGAAGAAGGTCATTAATATACAAGTGGAAAAGAGTGGGGAAAGAACTGAACCTTGGAGGACGCCAGCATTAGTGGAGAAGTTAGAAGACAGAGAGCCATCTGCCATCACCCTAAGTGAGCGATCAGAGAGAAAACTGAATAAGAAGACCTTTATGCCAAACACAATCGAAAGCCTTTGAGATGTCAAGAAAAACTGCTTGTGTTTCACCAAACTTTTCCATTGAATTTGTCCATAAATGGGTAATATAAGCCAGAATGTCACCAGTGGATCGACAGTGAAGGAATCCATACTAGTGATCGTTGATCGACGGGAGGTTTCTAGTTAGTTTAAGAGTTGGCCGTTAATTAATTTCTCCATTACTTTAGAAAGAGTAGAAGTAATTGCAGTGGAATGATAATTGGATGGGGGGGGGATTTGTCACCCTTTTTAGGAACTGGCTGGATATGAGCAAATTTCCAAGCAGAAAGGAAAAACACCTTTGAAATAAGAAAGTAAAAAAAGGCAGCAAAGAACAGGAGTAAGGTCAGGAGCACCAGTTTTGAAAACAAGTGGAGAAATACCATCAGAACCTGGAGCTTTCTTTGCATCAAGATTCGTCAAAATCTTTCTGACATCCTTTTTTTGACGGAAGACCACAGGAGGCATTGAATGGAGTGTGTTGGGAAGGTGGGAGGTGTTTTACCAATATTATTAATACATAAGTTGGAAGAAAAATGGGATGCTAGCAGGTCAGCTTTATCCTTGGCTGAAGTGACAACAGAACCATCTAGTTTGGACAGTGGTGGGAGCAGAGATGGGCAAAAGTTGCGGCCAATAGCTTTGGCAAGAGACCAGAATGCTCGACTGCCATTAGGGAAAGAAGCAAGTTTTCTACTTGTAGCCTGTTCAAACTCTAGTTTAGACTGATTAATAACTGCGTTACAATTGTTGCAGGCTTTGGTGTAGGCAGAAATTGAAACTGAAGAATTGGAAACAAGCCAATTACAATATGCAACATTCTTCTCTTGAACAGCCTTAGCACATTTATCGGAAAATCAAGGTTTAGATAAAGGACAAGATTTTAAAGTGGAGTGTAGAATAAAGGATTCCATTCATACAAGAATAATTTCACTGACACGATCTGAGCAAACATTGACACCAGAAGTTTTGAAACAGTAATCCGACCAAGGGAAAGAAATCTCGCAGGTCATCCCATTTTGCATTCTTGTAATGCCAAACAACATAAGATTGGGAATAGCCATGAGATAAAGGCTCAATTGGAGAAAAGACAATCACCAAGTTGTGATCTGAGGTGCCTAAAGGACCACTCACTTTGACCGTGTACTTAGAAGGGTTGTTTGTGAGATAAAGATCAATGTTGTTGGCTGACTAGTTAGGATTGTCCGTTATTCCTGTAGGTAAATGAACAGTCTGTGCAAGATCATTAGTAATTGCAAAAGCCTCAACATCTCGACTAGCTGGGTCGGTGTGACTAGAAAACAGAAGCCAGCTGGAGTTGTGAATATTAAAATCACCAAGGAAAATTACCTCACTGTTAGGAAAGTTGGACTGGAGAAAGTCAAGTTGCAAAGAGAGGAAGTTAAAGAGCTCCAAGTGATTAGTGGAGTTGGAAGAATGGTAGAGACAACAGATGAATTTGACACAATCAGGTAGAGAGATTTTAAGCCAGAGAAGATCGAAAAGAGGAGAATCCAAATTACCAAGTGTCTGACAGGGAATATGGGATTGGACATAAATGCACAAGTACCACTTTTGAGGCGAAAGGAATCATACAGCGAATAATTTGGGCAACTGAGATGAGCAGTAGATGAATCAAGCAATAAATAACTGAGATTTTGTCAGAAAAAGTAAATGGGGTTTGGCCGACTGCAAGTGGAAATGGACATCATTGAGATTAAAACTGAGACCACATATATTTGTGAAATGAACTGGGAAGTGTTTAGGAGATTTAGATCTTTTCGCAGATAAGCTTACTTCTGTTAGTTTGACAATTCATGGTGTATTCAATAGTAAGAAAAACTGGGGGGGGGGGGGACATGTGCTGTATGAAGTAATGAAATTTTTAGATATGGCGTACACACGGTAAGAATATACCCAGATCATTGACATAACATGGCCTCTCATACACACTAATCAGACTCCCTCCAGTCATTAGCTGGCAGAGTAGAGGCAGCAAGATTATACATCAGCTGATCCGGAAGCCTCCTAAAGAGTTACCAATAGGTTTGGTCTGGTGTACTAACTAGCAGCCAGCCTGTGAACAACGTTTTAGAGCTGTACCCTCGATGTCGGGAAGATTGGATCTCGCCATGCCTTTCATCCTAACCTCAAAAGACATCAATCATACTGCAAGATGGAAGAGGGCTGACTGGAACTTATCTCTGGAACTTAACATGGGTTCCACCAGTTCAAGCCTCCAATAAGCAAAGTGGTGGTATTGCACCGGTTGATGATTCATCTACCACCTAGTATTGCCTGGTAACACAGAGAGGCAGCATTCCTCCATGTGGTGTGGTCGCCACACCTCGACCCCTGCTTACGTTGGTTCACACCTAGGTGGTCACCTTTAGTGTGTTTGTGCATGGAGGTTATACCTAAGATTAGTAACAGTCCTACAATCGTGAAGGTGCAAGCAGAGGATTTGGCTGTCACAGACCGTCCGGACTTCGCCGATATTGGGTCCACTTGACTTGAATGTCACCTGAATATCAGTTCCATCAGCGTTTTAGACTCGCAGGTAGCAAGTACAGCTTGTCTGGCATATCTGAGAGAATGTCTGTAACAACCTGAAGGACCAAATGGTTAAATTTTAAATATCTTTAAAATCATATCTTTTTTAAATTTTTTTAGGAACACAGGCAACTAAGGCAATGTTACTCTGTGTATATTGTCTATAAATTG